>NC_073693.1:358732344-358807441 GCF_029784155.1 Uranotaenia lowii | reverse complement strand
ATTTTTGTCATTTTTGTCATTTTTGTCATTTTTTGTCATTTTTGTCATTTTTGTCATTTTTGTCATTTTTGTCATTTTTGTCATTTTTGTCATTTTTGTCATTTTTGTCATTTTTGTCAGTTTTGTCATTTTTGTCATTTTTGTCATTTTTGTCATTTTTGTCATTTTTGTCATTTTTGTCATTTTTGTCCTTTTTTTCATTTTTGTCATTTTTGTCATTTTTGTCATTTTTGTCATTTTTGTCATTTTTGTCATTTTTGTCATTTTTGTCATTTTTGTCATTTTTGTCATTTTTGTCATTTTTGTCATTTTTGTCATTTTTGTCATTTTTGTCATTTTTGTCATTTTTGTCATTTTTGTCATTTTTGTCATTTTTGTCATTTTTGTCATTTTTGTCATTTTTGTCATTTTTTGTCATTTTTGTCATTTTTGTCATTTTTGTCATTTTTGTCATTTTTGTCATTTTTGTCATTTTTGTCATTTTTGTCATTTTTGTCATTTTTTTCATTTTTGTCATTTTTGTCATTTTTGTCATTTTTGTCATTTTTGTCATTTTTGTCATTTTTGTCATTTTTGTCATTTTTGTCATTTTTGTCATTTTTGTCATTTTTGTCATTTTTGTCATTTTTGTCATTTTTGTCATTTTTGTCATTTTTGTCATTTTTGTCATTTTTGTCATTTTTGTCATTTTTGTCATTTTTGTCATTTTTGTCATTTTTGTCATTTTTGTCATTTTTGTCATTTTTATCATTTTTGTCATTTTTGTCATTTTTGTCATTTTTGTCATTTTTGTCATTTTTGTCATTTTTGTCTTTTTTGTCATTTTTGACATTTTTGACATTTTTGACATTTTTGACATTTTTGACATTTTTGACATTTTTGACATTTTTGACATTTTTGACATTTTTGACATTTTTGACATTTTTGACATTTTTGACATTTTTGACATTTTTGACATTTTTGACATTTTTGACATTTTTGACATTTTTGACATTTTTGACATTTTTGACATTTTTGACATTTTTGACATTTTTGACATTTTTGACATTTTGGTAATTTTTGACATTTTTGAGATTTTTGACATTTTTAACATTTTTGACATTTATAACATTTTTATTGTGTTGCAGATGGCAGATTCAAGATTGAAGATTCAAGATTATAAATTCAAGGTTTAAGATCCATGATTCTAGAGTCAAAACTTAAGATTCGAGATTCGAGTTTGTCTCAAACTCACCCTTTGCTACGGTAAACCACACCGCAAGAGCATAGTTTCTGTTTCGGTTGGTTGCATTAAGCTTGCTCTAGCGTGCATTTTGAACAAAAAAAAACACAATATCTGGTCTTCAAATTTCATAATTAGCGAGTTCACTGTTCTTTTTTATTTGTTTCTTCTCTTGTGCTACTACCGAGTATATTTCATCCATTTCTTCGCCTTTGATAGCGCACCCATTTGCGTCAACTTTGTCGCTCGGCTGCTAATGGGGCTGTTTCCGATTAATAGTCCTGGGAAAAAAAATAGCGCTTCTCGGGCTAAGCGCTTGGGTGTGAATCTTGCTACAAGCTGAAAGCAACTAATGAATGCTTTTATTTAGTACCCACAAATAATTTGTGAAGCGTTTATGTTCCCACTACTGAATTAACATTGTAGCCCGAATATTTCAGCCGAGTTAATTTGCTTTGAGAAAGGTAATCTGTGTTGGTGAAAGATTTAAGGATGAAAGTAATATAATAATTTTCAAAAGACTGAAACTTTCGAGTTTTGTAACGAGTTGAAGAAAATGAAACGACTACATCTTAAACAGGAATTATAGTACGATTTTAGTAAAAAAAATTAAGATATTTGAAACGGCCTAAAAGTACAAAAAGTCGAAAAACAACATGTACAAAAAATGTTAATAAATCCATTAATCCAAAAAACTTTGCAAAAAAAACTTCGTTTAAAAACGCCAAATTAAGCTTTGATTTAATTTTGGGACAATTTAGAGACCCTCCGGCGCAAATTGTACGATATGATAATAATCAAAACAAGAAAAGATTTGCTTTGAAGCACGTCACTTTCTTAATAAATTTGACATAATTGACTTAATACTTGATCCATTGTTGTATCACACATCAGTAAAGAGAGGTCTTAGGATTTTCAGATATATAGACACCCAACAAGTACCGCTCAACCCACATGTCAGTTCAATAGTTGAACGACGGTCTTGAATCTAAAGAGCGCTAAATTTAATCCTCGATAGGGGTGGTGGGCACAGAATGACAATAAATGATTATAATGATCGCAATTTTTGCCCCATGGAAAAATACAATTCTGGAAAAGTGTATGTGATAATATTTCATTGCAGTTGTGCCGCTTCTAATCTACACGAAGCTTTATTCATCTCTTTCAACGAGCGCTAGCTGTGAACTTAAGCCGAACGCTAAGCACTAGTTTCGTTAAACTGAAAATTGAATTTTCCGCAAACAAATGTAACGCGCCGCTCGGGATCGTAAAAGGGAAAATCCAATCTCCGCGCTACTTCAATCGAGAAAATTGTTCCGCCGAGATGCTGTCAACGCTGTGTGACGGACTCTGACTGACGAATCCGACGAAAACAATAATCACGCGGTGCCAGAACAGATATGTAGAAAGAAAATCGCACACAGAAAGTACAAATGCATCCATCCGTTCGTCGTTTGGTAGACTTACTTGCGTTGCCGGACCCAATCTGCCACCCTCTTTCAGCTTTCGTCTCATTTGCCACTTGGCAAGGTCGTCATCATTTGGCGCGTCCGACTGGCCAAATAGCCGCATATCGAAGAACGGCGCGACCACTTGCTCGCTTTTGGTGGACTAACATAACATATAGTTGTTCCGATTCAACGGCAAGCAACTGCTACATGCCTACCTACTTAAAGTAGCTGGGTGATGGCAAGCAAACGCAGCAAAGCAAGATGGTTGATATTATAATTACTTTCGAAATAAACGACTTTCGCGAAACCAGAGTGACACATTTTGGCGCAAGAAGAGAGCCAAGAGCAAGAGTAATGCCAAACGGGTTCGGATAAGACGTTGGACACGTGCGATACGATTTGTGATTTCGCGGCAGGTTGTAAATTTCGTGTATACGTTTGGAAACGGTACATCTTTTTATTTATACCCTTGGAGAGGTCCATTGATTATTTGCACCTCGGTGAAGATCATTCCATAAAGGCGTAGGACGATCGAAACTCGGCCGTTCCAAGAAACGGTTGGGAAACAGGCGCCAGACAAAGCCGTCGTGTCGTAATCGTCAGCAAGCATCCCACTTTTCCAGGTCACTCAGCGGCGAACGGTAGTTTTATTCTTTTCTCCCGATGAGCGAAGTGAGAGATCGACCAAAACCCGCGAATGCATCCGCGCCTCAAGTCACGCGACTTGACAACCACCTATTAATAGGCGGCCCCTCACCAAATATATTTATGCAATCGCGGGGGAAATTTATTCCAAACTGCAGAGCACTATTTTTAGAGCTAAATATCTCACAGCCGACCACCGGCATCCATGGGAGCCGCATGGGAGCAAAGACCCATCTTCGATTGTGTATTGGCCGAAAATAAAACGGAACAGTCCGGAAAAAAGTGGAGCAAACAATTGAGTAATACCGGTAATTAAACAACGGGTCGTCTTGGAGAAAACAATCCACATCAATTGTCGTGGCACATCTTGGTAATGTGTCATCAGTAGAAATCCACAAACCATAACTCCATGACAGTCGATAACCCACTGAGGTTGCTTGATTTTGACCATTTTTGAGAATTTCTGTTTGTGTGTGTATTAGTTCTAACCTTCACTTGTCAATTGACGTGAACAATGCAGTAGTACAGTATACTGGTCACTATCTACACAAAGTAGATAGTGATCACTTTGTGTAGATAGTGATCAGTTTGCATCTCGCCCAAAAATTTTCCAAGCAAATTGAGGCGGCTGAAGTATGCCATCTAGTGACTGTCTACCACAAGAAAAGTTCTCTCCTTGATGGACCATGTCCACGGAAGCCGGGTAGTGGAAAGCTACACAGCAAAAAAATTTGGTGATATTACATCAAAATCATGCACATAGTTTGAGTTTCAAAAGGAATCTAATATTACATTCTGTTGATGTACCTAACTACATACATTTGATGTAAAAATATTACACTTTGTATTTGTATCACAGTAGACGAATTCAAGCTCGCAAATTGTAGAGCTTCTGCTTCTAATGATATGGCAAGCCGTCATTAAATTCAGTATTTTAGAATCTTCCTGACAATTCAATAATAACTTCCGAATTTATTCGTAACAGGAGGCATGGGTTCACCTTACGACTCAGATTTCAAATATTGAATTAGATGAGAAATTGCAATCACAATAAAAAAGCGAAATGGTTTAAAGCGTGATTTATTTTTTATTTATTAGTCGAGAAGACTGTTTACTCCCTTCAGTGGAAAAATGATTTCACTCACAAATCCTGCCCGTTTCGCTGGTAATATTGGAATCAAGTTGGTGTGAAGTATTATTTGCATTCTGAAAACAGCTTTCCGATCACAGATTTCACGAATTTTCGATCCTCGATTTCACAATGGAATGTTTGATGCATCAGATCCAATCCAGATCCACTTATTGTTGCTCCAGATTTATCCTTTGAATGACCACTGCATGTTCACAAGACTGTCTAAAAAAATATTTGAAAAAAACAATTGAGGGCTTACAATTTTTTGAACAACATACTAACCTCTGGTTGTTTTGAAATCCGTTAATACTTATTCATTCAGACGTCTCGAAGTAAATGGACCTTAAAATGAAAAAGAATTGAAAAAAACTTAGAGCGATGATATGCTTAAACTTTTTATTAACATTGATGGCACTTACCGGCGAAACAAACATCCCCAAAGTTTACAACTGGTCCCCAACTTTTTAATGCGAGAAATTTCAAAACGTCAATTTAGATAAACATTGGCTACTTGATGTAATATTACTGAACAGGTTGTCATATTACACTAAACGACATGTTCGCAGTGTGTACATCGGTTTGATGTAATATAACAACGAATAAAACAAATAATACATAGAACGTCTAACATCCCATCAAATTACATCGGCCATCGTTACATTATTTTTTGCTGTGTACGATCTGCATGCACTGTTAAAGTAGTAAAATCGGTCAGTATGAATGTGAAATAGAATCCATCAAGATCAATCTGAAGACTGGCTAAGGAAGCAAATATCTGGAATTCTTTCATGCAACTATGGGTCAAAGATGACCTAAAGAGCGATGCGCCATTTGCCTAAGTTGAAATAGAAGCAGCTGATCGTCGTGTTCTCAGACGAGAAACTTTTTTCGAATGATAGGGAGTCCAATTCACGTACGGATCCCACCAGAGTCATGTTTATATGGAGCGATTGTTGATTCAAGCGATTCAAGATGCCTTCTGTTTTCATAAAAGCTGGAGTAAAAGTTAGTAATAAAGCCTATATGGACATTTTTAAGAATCAGGTTCTTCCGTGGGTTCGGATAAATTTCGGTGAACCCGAGAATGTTGTTTTCCAACAAAACGGTGTCATAAAGTCTGCTTCATTTAATATTGGAACACAAACCATTGCGTGTAGTTCAGTCATTTATTAACGAATTCATAATTTGTTTTTCATACAAATGTAGCATTTTCTTTAACCCTTTCATAAAAAAAATTAAAAAAATTATTCATTGCTGTTTCGAAGAAATTCTCGTACTTTTCCCGTAATACGGCACATTAGGCGGCGCACACCCTTTTCGTCCACCGTTTTGGCGATTTGATTCCACCAGTTCTTCATTTGAGTCATGTTCCTAACAAGTTTTCCCTTTGCCTTAAGCCTCCGCTTCGTGATTGCCC
Source organism: Uranotaenia lowii (assembly GCF_029784155.1). NCBI lineage: Eukaryota > Metazoa > Arthropoda > Insecta > Diptera > Culicidae > Uranotaenia > Uranotaenia lowii. Next base: position 358,801,574 of record NC_073693.1, on the reverse strand, counting down.
AGTATTTCTCTATCGGCCGGAACTGGGGGCAGTTTGGGGGGTTGAGGTCCTTCGGCATTACGCTGACCCCGTTCGTTGCGTACCATTCCATAACCGTTTTGCTGTAATGGCAGCTGGCGAGGTCTGGCCAAAACATTACTGGACGGTCGTGGGCACGAATAAACGGCAGAATCCGTTTCTGTAGGCACTCTTTTTTGTAGACTTCTGATGTCATTGTCTTGTCAGTGAGAAAGACTTTGGTTTTCTGTCCACAACTGCATATCCCCTGCCAAATCATGTACTTGCGGGCGAATTTATCCGCAAACACGAACTTAAATTTTGCAGGTACATCCCCCCGAGCCGTCGCCAAATAAAATTTTTGACCTGGGATTTGCCCAAAGTCCGCCTTCATGTAGGTCTCATCGTCCATCAGAATACATCCGTCGAACTTGGTCAGCACTTGGTCGTACAGCTTTCGAGCACGGATTCTGGCCACATTGTTCTGCTTCAGCGTCCGATTTGGCTGTTTGCTGGCTCGGAATGACCTTATTCCTTCCCGGAATTCGTCGCACCGTACTGTGAGCGGCCTGAAACTTATTGGCCAAATCGCGGTCTGAAAGATTGGGATTCCTCTTGACGGCCTTGATGACTTTCCCACGCAGTTTCCGGTCGACAGTTCCACTCCGACGCTTCGAATGCTTCGACGACGTTTCGAATCGTCAATGTTTCCTTGTACTGCTTGATAACACGCCATACGGTATTTCTGGGCATTTTAAGCTGTTTAGCTAGCTTCGATGCCGACAACAATGGATTTTCAAGAAAACTGTGCACAATTTGATCTCTCCGTTCGGCTTCCATGGCGGTTGTTTACAAAATGCTATCGTTTGGTGTTATGACATAAATACATGGTGAAAGGTAATGAATTTCCCGACACGTGGCTGAAAAAAGTTTCCAAATCCGTCCACTAGGAGCGCCACAATGAGCAAAAGAATTTGTTCCAATATTCAATGAAGCAGACTTTACCCCGAAATGAGCTCAAACCTGACTAGATGAGAATATAAAGTTTTTGGTCTATAGATCTTTGGCCTTCGAGCAATCTGAATTTGAACCCCCTCGACTATTTATTTGATGTGGGCGTATCTTCAAGCGAAGGCCTGTAGATCCTCTCACCAAAGTGTCGATTCTCTGAAGACTTCCATCTCTGAGGTGTGAGCATCAATGTCATAGGCGTACACACTTAATCTTTTCTCCTGTGGTCGGAACGATCTAGTCCTGTATTTTCAACAGCTGAAATTACAGAACGATTTCAGGACAGCAAAACAGCTCGGGAAACAACTGTTAAATCCACCTGTATGTTCGCAGCGGTTTTCTCCTATGGTTGCAGGAAATTTTTAAAACGTTCCGGGCTCCTTCCGAGATTTGATTAAATCACATAAATATCATAAATTGATCCATCCCAACCTTGGTGTGGAGGAAACCAATGTTGTGAAATTGGCTCCACGAGGAAGTGATATCCCGAGCAGACTTTTATGGCAAAATTATAGCAAATTTTGCTATCACGCCCAGAGAGCCGAGTTTGCTCTCATTTTGCTTGACATAAGGTGGTACACAGCAAAAATGAGAGCACAAATTTTCATACTTGGTTAGCAAAGTGATACCAAATTTTGCTAAAACTGAGACCTTAACTACACCTCATTTTCCGAGAGCTTGGAGAGCACAATGAAGTCAATATAAGGCATCATATATTTTTCAATAATAGTAAAATTTGACATCATTATGCTTTCAAATTTTTCGAAAAAAGAGGTGTAGATGAGGTATCATTTTAGCAAAATTTGGCATCACGTTGCTAACCAAGCACGAAAATTTTGCTTTGTCAAGCAAAATACGAACAAATTAGACAGTCAAGACGTGATAGCGAAATTTGCTATAATTTAATAAAGTATAGGTACTCCCTGTATGCTTTTAGAAAACTCTAAAACCTGCAGCATTATTTATCAATTTTAATAACATACTTTCGTTGAATAGATTGTGGCGTTAAAAATGATAGCGCCTCAACTATGCAACTAAATTTGAAAACGATTTTGATTTTAAACTGTTTTAATTTATATTTTAATATGCTGGAATTTTGCCACAAAAAACTGCTCAGAAACATGGCTAGGATTAACAAAAGAATTAACTCAACTGTAAAGCCAGAATTCATAACAGATTGTCTGTTCAAAAAGATAAACAAAAATATAATACCTACTCTAATTGCGGTCAATTCTTTCCTTATTTTAGCGATCAAAAGAGTGATTTTTAGTTATCAGTTTAATGTTCCATCAGCAAAACTTAAATGTTGTGAACACTTAAAAATCCTCAAAAGACTCAAGATATTGTTCAGAACTTTCATTTTTGACTGCTACCTTCTAAACGTTATTTTACTGTACTTATCATGAGTATACGAATATAAAAAAATAATACCACATTCATTATATGTTCTGAAATGAAGCTCGGAAATTTTAATTTAACCGTTTCTACAGTAGAATTAAATGTGAGCTATTCTAAGCTTAACTTGGATTTTCATATGCATCTTAAAAGAAAAAATGAACACGTTGATATTATGCAATAGAATATCACTTCTCAACGAAAACGCCTGCAGGTATGCAATAATGTATCTTAATAAGTATTTATTTTACAAAAAAAAAATAGTTCAATCTGATTAAGAAATCAGTACCAACACATTGAATCAGCTAACGTCAGGAGAAATTTAAAAAAAATGATATCAAGTTTTAAGCTAAGGTAAGAAAAACTGTAGATTTCTTAGGAATCTTAGTTTTCTCATAGTTAAATTAATTAATTCTAGTTTAATTTAGGCTTCGTCTAGTATCCTAGTATCGTTAAATTAATTTAATGCGCTTGTATGTACTCCTGTTAAATTAGATTGGATTACGTTTAGCAAAATGCTTAATTTTTGAAAATTTAGAAAAAAAAATACTTACCCTTTAACTTTAGAAGCAACAGATACTTTAATCAGCATTGGTACCCGATCTCCTTCCAGACAAATTTCCGAAACACCACCCCAGATTCCACAAACCGGAGATCAATTTTCCTTACTCGGTTATACAATTTCTTCCGTTCCAGTTTACCAGGGGAGCTAATTGGGACATGTTAGAGATTTGGAGAAATTTTGCGATTTTAGCCTTAGTTCAAATGGTGTCTTTTGGATAGAGAAGGGTCGTGGTTCCATGTAGCCCATCCTTTTCGTCAATCCTTCGAGAAAATATTCCAGTTTTTCGCCATATACGCGTCAGTCGGATTTCTGTTGAAGAGTTTCAATTTTTCCTATGCGTAATGGAAACTCTAGCTGAAAGATCGGAGAATTTAGAAATTGTTTTATAAATTTCATAATTTTCTTATTATACTACAACTGTACTTACCGTTTTTCCTAGCAGATCTGTCCTCGGAGTGTTAGATTACCACGGCGGCCTTGTCATACCCAAATCTTCGGTTTCTATGGTGGTAAACTGCTGCTGCCTGGTTTTTCGAACGTTTTTCTAGTTCGCAGTTTGAATCGTACGGGTGGAGCTGGAAGGTTGAATATTCTAAATGCTGGTGGGGAAATCATCGTTCCTGAACCGAGATTTTCAATTGGCCAAAAAGGAGATAGCTTTGATCGGGGAAATCTTGCGGCAAAATCACTAATATAGGTTACCAAAGTAGGTAATGAACATTGAAAACACTTAAAAATTTGTTGCACACATACAAAGCACGGTCGAAAATTTGTTTACATTTTTGTTGTGTTTTGATTTGTTATCGGTTGGTTCAGTGACATCGTATAGATGTCCATAGATCTTCGTTTGGTTTCGAAAATTGAAGCATCGTATTTTTTGGTCTATTTATGATTGGTTTGATGTCTTTTTTGTTATTATCAGACTTGGTTCAAAAAAATTAAGATTCTAGAATACGCTCTTACACCACGGCGATCTATAGGAGCGATGAAAACAGGCGTTTACACGAAAATAATAAAATGTTTAATTAATGTTACGTTCCATAATTCACATCCGGATGAATTTGTTTGGTAACATACCATAATGTAATAAATAAATTTTGATTATGTTAAAAGGACAAATACGCGATATATGTTTGATGATTATAATGATAAAAAATGCGCAATCAAGCCTAGTCCACAATAAGTTATTTCTGATTGCTGCATCTTGTTACAGGCGTTTCATCATGTCCGGGGTGCTTTTAGATAGATACAAGCTCCCTGTCAAAACGAAACTCTTTGCAGCAACCGAAATATCATAACCGTTGCCTACTTAGTGTTGATTTTTTTCAACGTTTTTTTTTTAAATTGTGAGCAAAACGAACTTAATTAAGAAATTGCTAGAAAGGATCATTACTCATATTAGAGTTATAACAATCCGAGTAAGGATTCGTAGCAAATATATGAGTTAGTGTGAATATCGTGCAACTGGGTTAACGTGACTCAAACCTGAATATTTGAGACGAGTAGTACAAGCTAGTACTGCTAAATTCTTGTGACGTGTTGAAATTAAATGTATAAATAATATAAAAAAATTTTGATTGCGAAAATTGAAAAAATTAAGATATTTCAGTGTAAGCTTTGTAGTAAAATATTATATTCAATATTGACAGTGTTTCAATCTTTTCCTTTATAGATTTCTGACATATGGAATCCTGTGGGGGTGTTTTTCGTCGATGGATCAGTGGAAGAAATACAACAATTGAGAACATTTTCAGGAGGTTTTGGAAACGTTATTGGTGGTCCTCAAAATACAGACAAAATATTTCCACAACATTCTTTTACATAAAAAAAATTATGAAAACAAGTAAGTAAACTTTATGAATCAATAGTTTTTTTTAAGAAACAAAAATGGTTTTATGTAAAAACCAACAACTTTGCTGGTGACGTACTAGATCAAAAATCAAAACGCCTTTGCTTAGACAACATTTTGATATTGTATTTGCAAATTACCTAAATCTTCTTTTGTCTACACAAAGGCGCCAAAATATCGATGAAGTTACAGAATCTGTTCGTAATATTGTGAGGTTGATAAAGCTCAAAAGCTTATTTTGGTTTCAGCTTGCTCTCAAATTTAAATTAATGAAAGCGTAAAGATGCTTGATTTTGCTATCGCCAAAAAACTTACAGCCCAAAATGCTATCATTTTGCTGTTGACACCTCATTATACTCTCAATTTGCTTTCGATTAAGGCATCAAAGTCTGCTCGGGATTAGCTCCTACCGTTTCATATAATTTTAAGTCGGCCTCTCACCGGATCATAAACCGGAAGCATTAAATCTTGATTTTTGGCCAAAGGGATTGTATTTCCGGGAATTAGTGGACTTCAGCTCGATGCAGTTTTGCGGTCCTATCAGCCACCAGCAAATCTCATCTTGTCTCCGGGACGCATCATCATTCATGCCAATTCGGAAGTTCTCTACTCTGGTCAAGAACGACTGACCGTTCCTGATATAAGTCGTGCCGTTAATCGGTCGGGTTTGGAGCAGAGAATTGCGTCAATGATTTCGGAACGGTTTTTGACCGGATTTTTCATGCTGGAAAAGTAAAAATCTGTAGAATTGTTAAAAAAAATGATGGATTTGCTTATTTAATAGATAACAAGTCGAAAAATTGCACATAAATCTTGATAAAAAAAAAACTTAATGATGAACCATTTTATTTTTCTGTTTGCCCCCCTACCGTAGGTTTTGGGTAGGAACCCAGGCCTGGGGCAAATACCAAGCGCCACTCGAGGCCGGCAAAACACCCAGGCGACGCACCAGGGCGTCGGCAACCCCGGCCGTATTCCGGAACCAGTACACGTGGTACCACGGCAGCGAACTTCCCGGCATCGACGTGTTCCACATCCAGCAGTGTTGCAGCACCGAGGTAACATGCAGTGGCCAGTGAGTCGAGAATAGCGTTTAAAATAAATTTAGTAGCTTCCTTAATATTTCATTGATTTTATTATTTTTATTTTCAATACACGACTTTCGTTTGCCCTTTAAATTTTTGTGTTATTTTATTGCGTGCACCGAAAGAATTAAAATACGGGTTATAACTGGGTGGGAGGTAACGACATCGAACAGGTAAGTGAGTGATTTCTTAGTTATGACGAGCCGACCCTGAGATTTGCTGGAGTCCTGAGCTAGTCGAAGGCCTAGTTTCAACTGTTTAAAATATGTTTTCTGATTAATTTAAACAAAATTTTTAAAAAAGAGTGCTTTTTAAAAATTACCCGAATTTGTCACTGTCCCCAATTTATCACCCTAAAATGCATCATGGGGGTGACAAAATCGAGGATTCATTGTACTACAAAATATCCAAAATAGAGCCTTTTTTCAGTAAGTAATAAACATAAGAGTTCGGCCGAGTTCGTATAATTTTTTGAGTTGGTTTTGTTGGTCAAGTTATTGGCTCTCCATTGATATATGAATTTAACATTAGTTTGGATAGATTTTTTGCAAACTTGCAATCAATAATGAGCTATTTTGGATATTTTGTAGTATATCTACTTTCTTAGTTGAAATATGTTGTTGACATGTTCCACAAAATTGTGTGTTTTAAGAATTCGAGCAACTTTCTCAAATATATCAAGTTTGTATTATTTTCAAAATGCTCTTAACTTTTATGATTTTCATGTGATCTTGATGGTGACTTCAACAAAATTTCTTAAAATAATAAGATCTACAACTTTTGTGAAAACATCAAATCTCTTAACTTGTTATTTTAAGAAATTTTTTTTTTAATTTCCCTTCCAGGTGTAAAAATCACTTTTTTCTTTCAAGAACTCGATAGATCTTCGAAAAATATAAAAATGTTATGAAGACATCAAATGTCTATCGTTTACCGTTTGTCCGCAAATAATCTCGATCGCTGATTAGGTGCATTTACCCCTGTGTGCGTCGATTGGCTGTAAAAATATGTTCTGTTGAATCCACGGACTTCATCTGGACTTAGTCTGGAGTTCCCCAAGGTAGCAATCTGGGTCCTTTACTGTTTACGCTCTTTTTGTAACGACATCAACTTGGTGCTGATTGTATGTGGAGTTCTCCTGTACGCGGACGACCTGAAAATATCAGGTCATAAACAGTCAAGCTGATTGCTATGAATTGGAACGCTTCTTGGATGCAACCGTGAATTGGTGCGGTAATAATTTACATGTTTTGAGCGTTGCGAAGTGCTGTATTATCACGTTTGGGCGTAGGAAAAATCTTTTCATGCATAACTACGATATTATGAACGAGCAGTTGCATCGTGTGGAGGAGATAAAGGATCTTGGCGTTTTGACGATGGTGTCTTGTCCGAACCAATCCCGGTAACTGCTGGAGTGAGACAAGGATGTATCTTATCACCGCTACTTTTTCTCATCGTAATGGATGAGATTTTGACTGGATCGATCGACTGTGCACCGAACCGAGGATTGCCGTGGAATCCTTCAACAATGGAGGAACTGAACGACCTTGACCTGGCTGACGATATTGTTTTGCTCGCCCAAACACCACCAGAGATGCAGAGCAAACTCGACGACCTCACCGAAAGTTCCAAGGCAGCAGGTCTCAAAGTCAATGTCGGAAAGACCAAGTCGATGGAGATCAACACAGGAAATCCCTCCAGTTTCATGGTAGCTGGGCAACAAGTTGAGAAAGTGGAGTGCTTCCAGTATCTTGGTAGCCAGATAACGCCTGATGGTGGTACCAGAAAAGACATCGAAACCCGGATCAGAAAGGCCCGATTTGCGTTTGCGAGTCTCCGAAACATCTGGCGGTCACGCCAGATCTCTCTACGAACAAAAATCCAAATCTTCAACTCAAACGTCAAATCCGTATTGCTGTACAGGTGCGAAACTTGGTGCACAGATGCGGTAACGACACGAAAACTGCAAGTATTTGTAAACCGCTGCCTGCGGAATATCATCCGCGTTTGGTGGCCTGGCAACTGGATCTCGAATGAGGAACTACATCGCCGGTGTCATCAAAGGGCGCTAGAGATCGAGATTCGGGAACGTAAGTGGAGGTGGATCGGGCACACGCTGCGAAAAGATGAAAACGAGATTTGCAGAGAGGCGCTAGACTGGAATCCAGAAGGACATCGAAGAAGAGGCAGACCCAGAAACTCGTGGCGGCGAAGCCTAGCCGTTGAAATCCGAACTGTCGACGAGAATCTTGACTGGGAGGTCTTTTTCCAGGGCCCTATGCACCGGAGGATCGGCGCGGGATCATTAAGTAAGTAAGTAAGTATCTTTAAGCGAAGGCCTGTGGATCGTCTCACCCAAGTGTCGATTCTTTGAAGGCTTCCATCTCAGAGGTGCTTGTATCCCATTTACCCGAAAACTTTGGCCTAGATTGAATTTTTCCCAGAATGACAAATATCCGAAATCAAACCCCAGAATTAATCATTTCCTAGAAAAACATTCCCCAGAATGCACCATTTACCAGAAATTTGTTTCCCAGAATGGACCATTTCCCAGAATGGCACAAATCCCGGATGTTTTCCTCTTGTATTTTTACTTGTTTTTTTTTTGTTTCTAATGAATTCTTGTAAATTTCATATGATTCGAAGTTTATTTTTTCAAAATGATTTTTGAAATGAAACTACATGTTTGAAATTTTACAACTGAATTTATTTTAGAACCAATATTGTGCTTTTTTAAGGTTTGGGTACTTTAATTGATTTAATTTAATTACTATTATGAGCACTCAATTTTTGTGGAAAATATATTTTAATTTTTTTTTGAATTTCAGGTTGGATAAATATATTTAATTTTCTGGGAAATGGTTCATTCTGGTTAAATTTTTTCTGGGAAATGATTCATTCTGGGAAAAAAAATCTGGTTAATACTGCATTCTGGAAAAAAATTCTGGGGAAGTGGATTTCTGGCGTTTGAAATTTTGGTGATTTTTCATTCTGTGCAATGGTTTTCGGGAAAATGGAGTACAATCTTCTGAGGTGTGAGCATCAATGTCAGAGGCTAATATTATCGCGCCAGCACTAAATTTTACTTCCGAAGTCCGGACTTCCGACTTCCTACAAAGGAAAATGAAGTACTTGATTGTTGGAAGTCTGTGTTCAGCCGTTAGTTCACCAGCGACGTTTCTGAAAATTTTATTCAATTCCCAATGTTGCAAAGTTATGCTTATGTTGACACACACAGAAAATAATATAAAAGGTAAAATTTACCGTCAAGCAGACGTATTTATTTTCTCTCGGTAAATTTTACCCTTTTTTTTCATTCTCCTAGCAAAAAGGTTAATTTTACCTTTTTTTCAGTCAATTAGCATAAAGGTAAATTTAACCTTTTTTCATTCACCTAGCAAAAAGGTGAATTTTACATTTGGGGATTCACTGACCAAAAAGTTACATTCTACCGGTTTCTCATTCACTGACTAAAAAGGTTCTGTTCTGGCTTGTAACCAAATAATAAAAAAATACAAGGATTTGATATTTATTTAAGATTATTGTTTTGGGAATCTATGATTGAAATAATGTTCTTTTTCGTTATTTTTGCTTGAAAATTCCGTTTTGTCATATGAAAACACTTTTGTCTTCTCTCGCACATCAACGCTGCCTTCTTCGTGTCTTTTCGCGAAAACATAGCAGCTAAATTCTAAATAAATCTAAATTGGTTAGCACATTCATTCTTTCCTCCGTTTGACTCATCCGGCCAGTCTGTATGTGGCTGTTCCGGAATAAACACTTCGAAGTTCACCGGGTCAATTTTTAATGGAAGCAAAGTTAATGAGAACTAGCACAACTAAATGAAATGCTTCACTTACCGCTCTGTTCCGATTATCATATTTTGCACACGAATGCAAAACTTGTTCCTTGATTAAATAACAGCTAAGATAAGAGCCATGCTACAAGTAAGTTTCACCTAGAAGAGGTGGAAAATACCTTTTTTGGGTTTACTTTTTCTCAGTGAATTTAAACTTTTCATTCTGCTCAATTCCAGGAAACTTCACCATGCTTCGAGGTTAATTTTACCTTTTTTGAATATACCTTTTTCCTAAGTGAATTCTACTTTTTTGTCAGCTCGATTTAGGTTAACTTTACCTCGTAGTGAGGTGAGTTTCACCTTGACAAAGTAAAAGTAACCTTTTCGGATTTCACGAGCGTTCACCTTGCTATCTCGGTAAATTTTACCTTTTTTATTATTTTCCGCGCATAGAAAAAAAAGATGCCCAGTATCAGAGTTATTAAAACAAACACTAGCGGCACCAAGTCCTTCATAGAAATGTTTAGATTAGTTAGGGAGCTTTTAGAAAGCTTTTGAAAACGGCCATACATTTGTGCTAACTACAAAACGTCAAATATTCATCTGGCATCGCGGATTCGCGAGTAGGCCTTGGCCGAGTGTGGTAGCGTTTGTTCTCGTCTCGTTGATTTTTTGTCAGCGTATTTTTGTGAAGAGGAAAATATTAATCGAGACAAATCGTCGAATTTTGAAAGATTTTTTTATAAAGAAAAGAAAAAAGTCAAAGAGTAATAGAAGATTCCAGTATAAAATAAAAAATCGGTCTGATCTCTTGAGCGTTCTGTTTTTGTTTCTGGAGTGTAATCGCTGCTTCACAATTACCTTTTTATCAACATTTTCTCGCATCGAAAATAGTAGATTTAGAGATTGAAGTTGTATCAAATATTATCGAAATCAATTTAAATAGAAAATGGGTTTAAAAAGGTTTAAATTTCATCTCATATTTTGAAATTTTTCAAAAAATTTCAAATTTAGTTCAATGAGATCAAATTGGAAAAAAGGGCACCCTTCCCTTCGCACCACTCTTTTAAAAAGATCGTTTTTAAATAGATATTAATGTTTATTTTATTGAACAATTTTCGTACAATTGGTTAATAACACCCCCTAACCTGTCCCCCCTCTAGGATCGTGCCTGGCCAAGGCAGTGTATGTCTTTCATATATTTCTGTAGGGGGTGTGACACTTCTAGAATTCTATCAGTTTAAATAAAACCAGAACAGATAAGGATTAAACGCTGAGAATTCGTGCGTTTCAAAAGTTATTCTCTACGTGGAAAATTATATCTGAAATGCATTGCATCGAAAGTTACAATGACTTTCCTAAATGGGGTATATCCAATTTTAACCAATTTCTACCGAAATATTACCTTCTCACAGTCGCGAATATTTCCCATTGAAGTTAAAAGTTCATAATCGAATTTTGAAAACCGACCATATACATTTTGTAGATTGGCCTCAAAAAACAGAGCTGTGCAAAATCTCAGCTCAATCAGACCTGATTTAAGGGTGCCTCAAAGCGCTCGAGATTCGGATTTTTTTACCCTCAAAAATCACAAAAGGGGGGACCAAATAAACGAATGGGATAAACAAACCAAGAGGCTTGAAATCTCAAATAAAACAACATCCAAAGGAAATTAGAAAAATCGAAATTTTAATATTGATGCCGAATGATTAGGAAATGCATTGAACGTCGAGATCTGGTGTTATCTCGAAAAAATTGTTGGCCAAAATTCGGCTTCCTGGGATTTAGCCATTTTTCGAAAAACGGCTAAGTCCAGAAAGTCGATTTTTTTCCAAAAAAAAATTTTTTTTAGGCAACCTCAGATTTCGACGTTTTATGTGTTTTCAAGGCATTTGGCATCAAAATTAAAATTCCGATTTAGCAGATTTCCTTTGTTTTATTTTTTTTGTTTATTTGAAATGGCTCCTACCGTAAGTTTTAATGAGCCAAACTCTTGATTTTGTTTTTACAATTCATTATTTTAACCTAGTATAGTTGAAGAAAAAAGAATAAAGAAAAGGGAAAAGGAATTTACGAAGATCTATAGATTTAAGGTAAAGGCATAATTCGAACATGTAATCTAGGTCTACCGCAGCCAACACATTCCTCACTGGAACGTTAGGTGGTTTCCATCGGGCTCGAAGGGAGTCTATTAAGTTCTCTCTGGCGATAAGGTGGTCCTCACAAGACCAAACAAGATGCTCGACATCATGGTAATCTTGGCTACAACCACACAAATTGCTGCTAGCGAGATTTACACGAAAGAGTAACGCGTCTAAGGAGCAATGATGGAACATGAGACGGGAAAATGTAAAAATTAAAATGTAAAATGCGTAAATTTTGATTCAACCGATTGAACTTTCCAAAAATTTTACACCTGTTAGTTTCATATTAGACTGAGTCAATTTGGGGTCATTTTTGAATTTCTCAAATTCTGGGGTCTGGAAAGCTTGGTTTTTGTTCAAAAGTCAGCTATGATTTTTTTTTGCAGAATTTTTAAGTAACTTTCACATGAGAAAATTTTAACTTAAATAACTTTCTAGTCTAATAAGATACATTTGGCCTATCGTCCATTCGGCCTAACGACCTTTCGGCCTAGAATCCATTCGGCCTTACGACCATTCAGCCTAGTGACCATTAGGCCTAACGGCCTCTCGGCCTAGAATCCATTCGGCCTTACGACCATTCGGCCTTGCAACCATTCGGCCTTACGACCATTCGGCCTTACGACCATCCGGCCTCATGACCACCAGTCGGCCTAATGACCATTCGGCCTAATGACCATTCGTCCAAATGACCATTCGGTCAAATGACCATTCGGCCAAATGACCATTTGGCCAAATGACCATTCGGCCAAATGACCATTCGGCCAAATGACCATTCGGTCAAATAACCATTCGGCCAAATAACCATTCGGCCAAATAACCATTCGACCAAATAACCATTCGGCCTAAGGACCATTCGGCCAATCGTCCATTCGGCCTGATGTCCATTCGGCTAAATTACCATTCGGCCTAACATCCATTCGGCCAAATAATATTCGGCCTAATGTCCCATTCGGCCTGTTGTCCTATTCGGCCGAATATCCGTCGGCCTTTTAACCCATTCGGCCTAGCGACCTTCGGCCTAACATCTTTCGGCCTATCGGCCTTCGGCCGAATGTCCGGCCCCCGATGAAAATTTGCTCGAAATTCTGTGAAAATAAAGATTTTTCTATGATTTCGACAAACCTCTATGATTTCGACCAAACCTTAACCCTAATGTGCTTGCTGACCTTAATCAAGTATCATTATCAAAAATCAAAAAATACACCTACCTGTATGAATGATTCAAGACCATTTTTGTGCAAAACGGGCAACACTGCCATTCACACCACACGCACTTTTGCCTACTTCCGGGCGCATCCAACTGAGTACCAAGCCGATGTCAAATCGAATCCGAAAAAACGCGCCTGCGCTCGGGCACTCATTTTCCGTAAGCCGTGTGTAACAGGACAGGACCACGGCCTGGCCGGTGCGTGATCGTCTTCAGTTTTTCGTAACTCGTCTCACATTTCGGATCGGTTTTTCGGTTAGTCCGGGCGGCTGATCGTGCGTGCGTGCTTCATTTTCTTCTGCTGCTCCCCTCCAAGAAAGTCCCAACAGTGTGGAGCGCGCGGTGCAAGGAGACGACGACATTCGTATGTGGGTGTGAATTGGTGCGTGTGTTGGGGTGTGGGTGGTGCGGCGAGGCTCCCCAAGTTGGTCGGTGGGGGCAAAATTGGTATCGGGGATTGTTGGGGAAAAATTCATATCTGCTAGCTGGCTGGTTGCTGCAGTGCAGTTTCGTCAGGTGTTACTTAATTCAACGAGGGGCGCCTTCAAATAAGCTAGTTTGATCTTTTCCAAATTTCCGTGGGATCATTTTTTCGCGGGGAGTGTTTTGGGATGGTCTTTTTCTTCTTGCCTGATCTGCTTTCTTTTGGGGTTACGGCCGAGTTCGGTGGTCATGGCAGAGAAAAGCGGGTGGCCATCGTGCTGCGAAAAAAAAGTGAATTGAAAAGTGAAAATCAAGACAATGTTGCCCAGTGTTGGCAGCCGACAGTTTTGCGACGGGAACGGAAAATGAATTAGTGGCCGAAAATTTAGTTCTTCTCTCTAGTCTGGTGTCGTCGTCGTCGATCGCAGCGAGAGTGGAATAAAAGTGGATAAGAAGAAAAAACGGCACAAAATAAGCGATAGTAGGTTAAAAATATTTTTCCTCTTTACGAGCCTCCTCCGTCCCTGAAGAAGAAACGAACGAGCGCAGCAAAGAAGAGGTGTGAAAATGAGTGGCTGCTGAGTGCGTATTTGTGTTTCTTTTTCTGATCAGGAAAATCCGTGAGCGATCGTCGGCCACTCATACATGTGGTTGCCTGCCACTGTTCAAAGGTACTCATATTCGACGTGCGTGAGTACCCGACACGAGGAAATCATCTCTTTTCATGTGTACGTACGAAAAGTGGAAATGGCTCACACCCGCCAGTGAGTTATATGGCGACCGCATGACAAACATGTGAAAATTGCTGCACAATTATACACTTTGCAATCGGATCCTATCTTCCCGTCTGTTTGGTGTCAACATCAATTTTCATAGTGTTTAAAAACCGTCAACATCCACTATTATGTATTATACGGGCAAGAAAATCGGTGGAAAAATAATCACCACCTTCAGTCCTGTCTGATTTTACACGTTTTGCTTCAGTGTGTTTCCCGGAGCTAGTTGGAAAAATCGACCACACGATCACGAAGGAGAGTGTATCGATGTGTGGAAAAGTGCGCGCACAGGTGTAAATTGTGCATGAAATTCTTCAAGGAATATCGGTGAAAATTTTGTTGCCTCCCTGTGTCCCCACCCACGAACGCCCGATGCTAAGAGATCTCCGGCATTTCAGTCGGGATTTTTTTTCTCCTACTGCACCGTTTCGCGATCGCTCTGAAATATGTGTGTGAATTCCCAAATAAATACGTACACACGACGAAATGTTGGAAAACTATTTTCGCAACCCAAACGGAGCATGATGGAATCATTCGCCAATACCACACCGAATGCTGTCAGAAGGAAGTAATCTCTCTGGGTCGTAAAACTGCAACAAGCGCTCGCTCGTGGAAACATTGAATAGTTTGTTTACATTATTCGAAGTACAGTGTTTGTTTTCCCCAAAATATTCGCAACCAAACGACCAGTTTGGCCTTCCGCATTTCCTCCGTCACTCGCTCACGTAAGACAACCTAATTGGGTCAGGTGAAAAAATAATAGGTCTCAGCTAAGTGGAAGCGAGGGAAAAAATCTTAAAAGTCATCAAGTGAAAGTGAAAAATGAAAAATGAAAACTTAACCACGAGATCAAAAGGACTTAGGTGTGGGGAAAAAAGCCATCAAGCATACTACTCATCATCTGATCTGATCTGCGAAAGAGCAAGGTGTTGTGTTGAGCAAATTATTAAACGACGACAACGAAAAGTTCAACCTATGAAAACGGTCGATTAAACCTCCCACAATTCGACGCAGGACACGCAGCCAAATGGGGGAGGGGATGGAAGAAGACGGGCCAAAATTCAAAGAAAAATGAAACCGTTTCCCGCATAATCGGATGCGAAATTTTAATATGCATCATAAAAAAATATTTTATCCTTCAACGATTTTCTCTCAGCCAAAGAAAACGATGATCGCGCAGCTCCGTGAAACAACGACGACCTGTTGAATCCGATTGTCGTCACCTTTTTTTCTTCGTTGTTCTTGGTGAATACATTACAAACTGATCAAATATTAATATTAGAACTTTTCAAATGGCAATCAAATTTGATTCAGTTCGAAAATCAAAAATACTTGACAGCTAGACGAATTCAAAGTTGATTATTCTCGAATGCTATATCATAGTTTTTCTTTTGTTTTGAAATTCGGTTTAAATTTGTATAATGAATTCAGAGTCTAACTTTTTTCTCATAGTTTGATTTTAAACTGCGTTGAACGTGCCTACGACTCACTTTCTAAAGTCTGTTTAAGAAAAAATCTGAAATGAAAAGCTGATTCTAAATCTTCATTTTCAATCTTAAAGATTCAATAATTTCCAGAATTCCACTCGAGAGACTTCATATATTGAACAATTCATACACATTGCTAGGAAGATTCATTTTTGGGGCGTCCTTACTGTAGGTGGAAGTGTCCTAAATTACCCAGAAACTGGCTAATGTCGAGTTATATGTATTATGTTTTGTGAGCCTACTTGGTTGAATAATTCTACTGAATCAAAGCAATCGAAAAATTCCTTTTGATACAACTACGGTACTGTAGTTGGATTAAAACCAGAGATGTTAAAATCGCGAGTCTACATACTCGCACTTTGCTCTTCTTTGCAGAACGATTTTATTTCGTTAAACTCAATCTGCAATGATGCTATCTAAAGTTCAACTCGGAAAGCATCAGGAAGTAAGCTTCGGGTAAACTCGGCAGGAGTAAACAGCAATTGGGGGAAACATCAGCGAAGCAAACGAACAGTTCTGCGAATTAAAAAAAAAACGTTTTCGTCCGGCAGCCGAACACATTAATCGGACAACGCATGGGGGCGTGGCTAAAATTGATAGATACAAGGGAACGGGAAACGAGCGAGAGAAGGGTGCGAGGCAATGTTCACTCGGTCGACTCGGTCCGTCGGGCAACGATCGCTCGTGAGTATTCGTGTACGGTAAGCTTCGTTCTGTTGTTTCGTTGGTGTGATTTTATTCCTGCGAGGCATGGAAAACATCAATTCGGAACTGTTCTCTTCGTTTTGTGTGCAATCACGTCATGATTGGAACGAAGATAAAATCAATCTGCACACAACAAGTTAAACTCGGAAAAAATCAGCCGAATGATTCTTTCCGAAGCGAGTCTACACACCGCTGATTAAAACTAGAAAGACCGCACCAGTTAAAATTGGTGGGACACTTTGTTTGTTGAATATCTTTTAAACACTACGCTCTAAAATTTCGCAAAAAATACGACTTTTCATGAATTTTGAATCTCTACAAAACTGTGTATTTTTTATTTTTCTAGCTCTTTTAATAAGCGAGAAAAATTTCGCCATGGACACTCGGACCGTGACCAGTCAAAATGACTGGTAAAATTCACAAACCTATAACTCAAACAAGATAAATTTTTTTCGCTTGCTTTTGGTTTTATTTGCAATCTACATTCAAGACAAAGAGCCTTCATTGATTTATGGTGGGCAGGAGGGTGTCATTCGCTATGAAATTATTGATTTTCGATGCAAAGTCATGAAAATTTGTAGAAAAAGTTCTCGGATCGACCGCTGTATGGCGCTTCAAGCACATGACTCCCAATTTTTTTAGTCTGTTTTGTTGCTTAACTATAATCGAACTTTCTGTCAAAATTTGGCGAAATTTCATCAACATTTGTAAAAGTTATGTTAGTTTTAATACATTCAATTCGAGTAATCGAGTAAATTTAGGTGATAAATATGTTTTATACTGAACTAGTATGAGTAAAATAATTATGAATTGTGTACTTATTTATTCAAATTTGAAGACCTTATGTCTATGAAACTGAACAATTTAAATGATTTTTTTATATATTGTATAATTCTTCATATGTTGGTTATCCACCATGGGTGCACGGATTCACCGCAGTTTCTGCCCAAGTATGTATTCACATGCATTCTTAGATTATTAGGTTCGACAAATTTCCAATTCAAGTTCCCTTACAGGTATTCCGGCACCCGTGTATAAAGCTGGCAACTGATTGAACATTCTTATTGAACATTCTTATTATAAGAGGAAACACATCTTACCTATCTTACCTGTCGGCAACTTACGGGGTTTGAACCCTAGAGTTTTCTTGCCGATACCGGGAATCGAACCCAGTACACCTGACATATCTAGACTAGACTCACGCCAGTCTATCTGATAGACCACATTGGTGCTAAGATTTTTCAACATAGGTGCACGGAATGGCTGTAAATTCGCCGTTGTTAATTATATAGAAATAAATAGTTTTCAACTTGCTTCAGAACACAAAATATTTTTGAGTTAGATATGATAGGCATTTGAAATGCAACAATAGTCAATCGAAAAACTTTTAAGGAAAAACAAATCAATGTGTACATTTGACAATGTTGACTCATTATTTTTATTTCCACTGTTTTCCGTCGCACGACATATCAGAATGGGGGTAGGCTTAATAGCGGCACGTTATCCAAACATACGGGAAAATTATATGATGCATATAATTCCTAAAATTCACTCGATCCATGATAACCGTTTTCCAATTTCTTGGATGTTTATCAGATCTTATCAGATAAATATACGATGGCAAAAACCTGTTTTTTAATAATAAATAAATAAATTTCTTATTTCAAGATATAATTGAAATATTTCTTTTCCAGGAATTAAAAAACGGAGCTTAAAATAAAAATCGTTTTTTTTTTAAATTATGTCTCAACATGAAAGACATGATTTCGACTTTGGTTTAGTTAAGATTTGTAATAATGCTTTTTAAAAAACTGCAAATAGTCCAATATTTGATTAAAACGCGGTGAATCCGTGCACCCATAGTGAAAACCCATGTATATAACACAAATTTTCATTTGAATCTTTAAAAGTCTTTATTCTTTACCTTTAACATGCAAAAAAAATGATTTTGGATGAATGACGGTGAACCCGTGCACCCATGGTAAATTGCTTTACTTATATAAAAAATATGCTTCAAAACCTACAATATCAGGTATAATTTATAGGCATCGGGTTGAAAAACTTCAGAGCGATGGATGCTACAAAATATCTACTAAAACAAAACTGAAGTGAAACCGTGCACCCATGGTCAATAACCATAGCTATCTAACATGTTTTTATTATTAGATTGATAATGTGTTTCAATTTTTTGATAAATATTTGACATATTCATTTTATAACATACACGCATTCGTCAACTATGCCAAACTGAGGTGATTCCGGGCACACATGGTGAAAAAATATTTCAATGTTATAACAAAAATGTTATCGAATTAATAACAAAATAATTTCAAAAGAAAAAATTTAAAAATATTTTGATAGAAAAAATTTCCCCTTTACCAGTCATTTTGACTGGTCACGGTCCGAATAGGTATATTCAATTTGCCGGTCCTTCTAGTGTTAAAGGGAATCTTTTGATTGCTTTAATTCAGTCAATTTGTATCATTTTTCCGCCCCGAGTGTTTTTATTTCTGAATTAAAATTCTCTATCATTCCAACAAACACTTAAAACTACATAAAACTGATAGACAGTCCTGCGTGACAGCTTCAACAGTCCCTGAGATCCGTTCCTAGCTAGCTGGTCTGCTTTTTCGTTCCCTAGGATACCACGGTGGCTTGCAACCCAAAACAAAAAAAAACACTCTGTTTCTTATGGCCAGGTTTCTTAGTGCAACAATACATTCCTATATTAGCTTAGAGTAACATCTGAACGTACTTAGTGCTCGAAGCGGCCTTGCTGTCAGAGAACATGTAGGAATTTGAGTACCTGTTTCCTCTATTCAAACAGGCTAAAGTGCATTCTAGAATTCCTTGAACCTCTGGTTGGAACACTGTTTGCCAATTTTCCATAGGAATTGAGATCCTGAGTCTGCAGCCACCCCTGCCCCAGTGTTGTGAAAAAAATTATGTTGTGAAATTTTTTTATTCATGCGTAGGGTAACGGACTTATTTTGGACCGGGTACATATTGTGGACCACCTTGCAACTTTTTCCCTATTTTTCTCTCATAAATCATGTTAATCATTAAAATTTTGAACAAATATAGTCAAAGCTTCTTCTCATGATTCTAATCATATCTTAGATTCCATTTAAATAAGCTGATGAGGGATTGAAAATTGAAAATAAAATTTTGATTTTTTACAGTTAAGTCAAATTAAGCCCATTTCAGGAGGACGTGCCATTATTGGAGTCAACTTCCAAGAAGTTTTCTGCCTAGCTGTGATGATTTTGACAACTACAAACATGTTCACAGCTATGATAAAACACTTTAAAACTAGTTTGCAAGCTTGATGAACAAAAAAAAACTTGTTTTATTCGCAGTTTGACCCATGTCGAAAATAGGTCCTACTTAATTCCTTAGGGACTTATTTTGGAGCACCTAACATACCCTGAGTATAAGACTTACTGTTGAATGTTCATGAACGTAATAAAACGTTGTACGGCGATATGAAAAGAATCATGCACACTATTTCAATCGCCTTTTATAAATAAAATTTGGAATTTTGGCATTATTTAATTTAATCAACTCGCTAAAGTCCCACCCCGCATTTAGACGAGGTTCACTTAAAACGGAATAAAACCAAGCCAATATTTTAACTTACTGTTTGTGCACAATGATTTAAACCACGTCAATCTTACAATCTACGTTAATGTCAACTGTTTGATAAGCAGTTGCCAAAAGCTACAGCTTAAAAAAGCTTAAAACATTAAAAAGAAATAGCACATGCACATTTTTTATTAAGTCATTATTTTTCATGCTTTATGAAAATTATTGACAATTTGGTCTAAAAGTTACTGCCAGTTAAAAGTAGAACAATTTTAACAAATGATATATTCAACTAAAGCTTTGAGATTAATGTGGTTCAAAACTAATTTTTTTTTATAAGAAAAAAAACCAGCGAAAAAGTACTTAAAATCCAGTTTTTCGCCCCTGTAGTTATGCAATTTTTAAAAAAAACTGTTGAAGAATTTACTCCAACGATAGTTTTTTCGAAGAGAAAAGTTATTTCAAAGATTAAAAAGAACTTTGCTAATTTTTCAGCGAAAATAATCTGGCTTTGAGATGGTTAAAAAGATTGCATAATTCTCCCATTAGTTCAGGAATGAATTAACGTGAACAAACAAAACTTGACTACAAGGATAAGAAAGGAAAAGATTAAATGAATCATTCGCATAATTGCGCATCAGTCGCTGTCAAAATTTATAAAAATAACTTATTTAGTTTAAGGGTGGTCCAAAATAGAAACCTAGTGGTCCAAAATACCGACCAGACCAGATGATCGATGAAACGAGTTTTTAGGCTCAAATCTCGTTACATTGCAACAATCGGCGATATGTTTCGATAGGAAAAAACCTTGATCTTCGTAATGAACGGATAAAGCAGTCGAAAATGGTAACATGTACTTTTTTATTTCAGAAAATAGCATAGCTACTTCCCAAATTGGTCCAAAATAGGTCCGTTACCCTACTAAACGAAACTTTTCGAGAAAGTTTGATAAAAAAAATCATGGAACGTTTTTGGAAGCCTTAAATATAATTTAAATTCTAATGATAAGTTTTGATGAAAAAAAAATCAGGGTTTTTTTTATTTCGTTGAGTAATACCTGGGTTTTGACCAAATTTGCCCGGATATTGCGCGGATTTTTGGTCGACAATTTTGAAAACAAATGCCCGGATTTCGACAGGTTTTAAGATTAAATAGCACAAAATTGTACCGGCCCGGAAACGTGCTGAAAAAATTCTGGCAACCTTAGGTATATCTAGGGTCGAGCTCCATCCAGTCATCATTCTCTACAATGAGTGAGTTTATTTTAAATTCCTTCAGAATTTTTAGATGTGTCCCGTAAGATCCCTCCCATAGAAAGTTTTGTTTTTTGAGAGTACCCAGGCACTACGTTCTGCCTCTTACTCAATGAGTTGGTAGTAGCATAATACTTAGTAACTCAGAATATTGAGAAACTTTTTGATGTGCTCCGCATGGCCCAAGTTATAGATAGCGTTGCTTCTCTTTAGTTTCTTCCAGGACGTAACTTGCATAGTAGACCGTAGACCGCTGCAAGCTTTGTATGAAAATTTCAAATTTATACTTTTTATTTTACCAATAGCAATACAAATTTTTGAAGCGATTTTTCAATCCTGAATTAGCACACGATTTTCAATTTTGTCTGGAAATTTGTATGGGATTTAACAAAAATTTTCATTCAAAAATCGCCAGAGATGTACTGTAAGTTCTAAAAAATATATCTTTGGTACAGTACATTTTATGTAAACAAGCCTTAAATCTAACCTGAACCTACTCTTCTAACCTACTTCAACTATTCAATGTTACAAAACATTTTAATTAATTTTTTTTTTTAATTTTAACGTTTTTGACTGCTAATTTTAAAGCTGTTTAAACGTAGCATGAAAAAAAAATCGCAAAAAACTGCTTTGCATGACCAAACAGTTTGTTGATTTATTTAATCTTGACAAAAACATTCCTTGAAATTTTTGAGAATTCTAGCCAGCGAAACCTGCCATTTTAAAGTTTTAAATTTTGAAATGGTTATAACTTTTTGAATGAAAGACTTAGCTTCTTCTCATGTTAGCAAAAATTGAAGCTTAAGAAGTGTTTCTCATCTTCAAAAAATGCTCATCGGTTGTCCATTCTATAACTTTTATAAACACAGGTTGTGCGTTTCGGTCCAAAGAATAGTTACTAGAGGAGGTCCGCATTACATTAAAAGACTATTTGTTCCAGTAAGAAACTCTAGAACTATTAATTTTGTAATTCCACCTCAAATTTCAGTCTATTACAATAATTCGTTTCTCGTAAGAGGCATCTCGAACTGGAATAATCTTCCTACCAGCATAAAGTCCATTAAATCGAAATCGGAATTTAAGAAAGCTTCACTATCAAGATTTGCATTAAACAGGTAACAACTGATTCTTATTAGTTAGACATGAAAATTCATCAGAAACAATTAAATTGAAATCGAAACAATGGAAACCCAAATGTAACACTTCAAAAAGACTGTACATATCTTATGTTACACGAATAAAATTGATTATTATTATTATTATTATTATTGTTATTATTATTAAGAAAAATCTTAACTCAAAACCAATAATTAAAGACATACTTCATTTCGAGGTTATTTGAGTTTTTTAGATGATTTAATGTGCAAATATTTCTTCTTCCATACAAATTTCCAAACAAAATTGAAATAATTCAAGAATCAATCAAATCATCTGAAATTTCACACATGAAATAACAGCAAGGAGCAAAAAGTCATTTTTTTGCAACGGTCTATAGTACAGTTTTGGTCCACCATACTAAAAAGGCATATGCGAGTTATCATAGCTGCAAATTTCCAATAGATATTACCTTTAAAACAATTATTAGGTCAGGTGAAATGAAATGACTCGAAAACCTTGGATAATAATTGACTACATGTTAAACCAAATATTTTAAACTTTACTGATCACAGATAAACATCACTGTTAGTAAAAGTTTTTTGTAGTAAACCATAAAGTGCGCTTATAGGAATTTTGACCCATAAAATGTTTTTTTTTCTCAGTTATTGAGGAAAATTTTGGTAGTCTTATGGTTGTAGTCTTATGAAAGTAATTTTGAAAGATCTATTGAATGGTACAATTCTATGTGTAATATTTAATTCCAGCTGATAATTAACCAACAAGTTTTTGTGCGCTTCAAGGAATTTCCTGCACTGTATACATTCGATCAGAATTATAATTGCGCAAGCACTAAATTTTACTTCGGAAGTCCGGATTTTGATGCCAGTTCACCAGCGACGTTTCAAAAAAAAAATATTCAAATTCATAATATCTGAAACAAAGGGCTTTCACAGTTGTCTATCAGTCACGACCACAAATTCAACATAGAACTACAAGAGACTGCCTTGGGCCCTGTAAGTAATAAACCAGCCTGTCGTGAGAAATGTTCAGTCAGAAGTAATAAAAATTTGTTTCCAAATCAATCATCTGGCGAATTGGGTCGTCGAAATGTATTCTTTCACATTAACAATTTTTCTGGATTATTTTTGTATCGATTTTTGTTCCCAACAATTTACGAATACAAAAAAAAATCAAAAAACAAATTATGTTTGTAACTATATGATTTTTCATTGTGGCTTGTTATATAGCTCCGTTTGGAAAGTCAGTTGCCTCCTGAGCCGATGCCCGTTAGTTCGAGCCCAAAAGTAAACATCGATCACAGTTGTACCGGATAAGTTTTTCAATGACTGTCCGCCAACTGCATCGTTTATATAAGTCGCGTGTTAAAACGACTTTAATCGAAAAAAAAAATCATTTTTAAGCACTTCGACATTAAAAGTTTTCGTATTAAATTGTAACTTAGGAAAATTGGTCCTAAACCTAAAAGGTGAGCTAAATTCGCTTTCATCGATGGTTAAAATCTTTGAATTTGTTCAAGAGTCTGGTAGACCAAACTTAGTTGATTTGGGCATAAAATAAACTTTTTTAAGGAGAGTCTTCCTTTTCTTAAAAAAAACTTATTGAATACTCAAATCAAACAAGCCCCCTATCAAACAAGTCCAAACTATTTTGCAAATTCAAAGATATTAACCTTTGATGAAAATAAATCAAATTTTCAAAAAAAACAGTAAGAGATAAAACCATCAGATTTCTGGATTAAATTTTTTTGATGCAAACTTGAACCTCCGTCTACAAAATTGAACACAACACTTCCCGTTACTTAAATATTTTTATTCAATAAGCAGAATTTTGTTTATTGATTTCTGAAATATAAAATGCCATATTTTGGTGTCCCTAATGTGTTTATAATACACTGAACTCAAAGGAGGAACAAAACGATGAAATGTGATGAAAAAATTTTCAAATTTAAATTACCCTTCCGATCATTTTCAACATCTTTCACCTTATTCTAATCTTCTATCCATCTATATTCTTTCAATTCTAAAATATTCTTTCTCAAAGAATATAAAAAATTTCACCGATATAGCCGATAAAATAATTTCATAAAATAAATTTACGGTGATTAATTCTTCATTTCAAGAATCTGAATACTGAACCTTGATTCAAAAACTACGCTTTGAATCTGTATCCGAATTTCCATCCGATCTCTGAAATGTACAAAAAATACGCTTTCCGAATTATATCTCAGAACAGAATTTTATGAGCAAAGTTTTAGAGCCTTCATTCATGAATCTATTATTTAAAATTTAGTTCAGTTTTAATCTGAATTCACTATTTAAATTATTTATTTTAATCTGTATTGCGAATCAGAATTGTAATATGAATTTACAAATTCATAATCTGATTTTTCAATTTTGGATTGCCATTTCGAAGCTTTAAACATAAAACAAAATTCCACCTTTTTTATATTCCAGAAACTAATATTAAAATATTCATTAAAATTCCATATTAAATGCAAAACAGAACTTTGAACCAGGATTTCAAAGCAGCTTTTCAATTCAAATTTCTTATGATTATTTGTACTGAAAATCAAGAATCCTGAACTGGATACATAATCTGAATTCCGGATAAAACCTGAATTCCGATTAACAAGTGAGAAATGTTTTTAAAAGAATAGCAGAATTTTTGACTTGGGATGGATTTTGAGGTTTTGGCATCAGGTTTTAGCCTAGATTCTTACTCTTGATTAACTTTACTCCATTATCATAATTTGGTTCTGAATTTGAAATTTTGAGTGCAGAGTAGAATACCGCGCTTGCTGTTTTGGATCCCCTTGGGGTGGGGGGTGATGTTTATCTCCCAAACACCCCCCCCCCCCCCTTCCCTTCCGGTTCCTACGGCCATGAGTGCCATGAATAGAGCTAAAGCTAACCAAGATGATGAGATCAAGTGAGAGAAGTAGGCGTATGCCAAATTCACATCACACTTTTGTTTCGGCTCCGCAAATTTTATACTATTTTCATGGAATTCTTAACAGCCAAATTCAATTTGAGTGTTAAGAGTTCTCCCGAGAAACCGTTTGTGTAAAAGTTGGAGTTGGGATTGCATGAGATCCTTTTGAAGATATTCGTGGTACAGTGAAGAAAATTATGAATTGGATTCGCTGTACAAATTAAAATGATAACCCCTTGGAAAAGCTACCTATTGCCTATAATCACCAAAATATTAAAGATAGCTGAAGTCCGCAAGAAATGACATCTTAACTGGAAAAACATTCCAGATGTCATCAAACAATAATTAATCAACATTTGTGTCGACGTCAAGCATCGGTAGCATTATTTTTGTTTTTTTTTTTATAATCTTACCTTTAAAACAACTTACTGTATAATCATAAATGTATTACGTAGAATTCTACGTAGGTAACACAAACAATAATCGAGCCTGTAGTTCTTATAAAATGCTTGATTTAAGGATTTGCAGAGAAAAATAAACTAATTGAGCCAATCATAACCAAAAAAGATTTATTTTCAAATACAGGCCCAAGCAGAACTTCTACACGCGATCCCCGCATTGTCAATTTGAGACAAAATGACAAATTTACCTCTATGAGGAATTGTTTCATTCTTTATATGGCAAGAAATCGGATTCAACAGGTCTCGTTGTAAATCGTCAAATGTTTAATTGCTTACCAGCTCTAACCAACCCCACTTTTGTAGCTAGCAAATGTACACCCTTTCCTGACTAAATTACTGCACCCTTTTCCTGACTATATTGAACGCAAACCAAACAAAAAATAAAGCTTCCAATCTGGCTTCCAACATATGATGGAAAATCGCAATGGCCGTGATCGGAATAACAACAGCCTAGCGATCCTACCGAACGGTGTAATTCTGCGCAAACTCAAGGGAAAACCAGTGACCAGTGAGTGTTTGCTGTGCTGGAAGGAACCCCGCAATCCCAAGTGCCTTTGTCCCAAGTGCTCGAAGCAGTACTGCTTTCAGTGTATCAAAAAGTGGCTCACGGACAGCAAAACCAAAACTAGCGAATGTCCCAACTGTCATTCCAAGCTGCCGATCGACGATTTGGTCCGTTGTGCTGCCATTGCTACGGATCTTGTCGACGATCATCACCGACAGCAGAACGACAACGGATCCGATTCGAATCCTGTTTTAGAGTTTGGTGAGGCGCTGCCGAGTGTAGAACAACCAAAAGCGACTTCAGGCCCTTCTTCGGGATCGATCAAGCTAGTGGTTAAAGTGATAGAAAATGATCCGCTGGTTCAGCGGTTGAACGCCAACAGGAATGCTGCATCAGCTCCGATGGTCAATAGCAGCGCGGCACCGACTAAGATGCTCGCCGTTAACGGGCGTCAAGGGAAGAAATCGAAAGATGCCAACCGCAAGCAACAACAACAGCCACATCCACAAGTAAACGGAAAGTCGATGGTCAACGACTTGGCCAAGCCAAAAGGTTTTTCAAATGGAGACTTATGTAATGGGGACAAAGGAATTGAGGAATATCACACGAATGGAACCTACGAGAATAGCGAAACAGCACCGGCTCAGAAGATCGTTGATCCAAACCGGCGGAATGGATTCAAACAGTCTTCTGCCGGGCAAGCAACGAACAGTCAAACGACAATACCCCAAACGGTAGCATCCAATGAAAGTCAGTCCGCAGAACATGACACAAAAAGAAACGGACACAATCATCTGAGGGAGAGTATTTCTCCCACCTCACAAAACGGCGACAGCGATGAAGAACGCTCGACCTGTTTGCTACATACACTGCCAATGATATTTTTCTGTCTCACCTGCAATTGCTGTATTTGTGAGACATGTGCTCTGCACGATGAACAGCACACCGAACATATGTTCAAGAAAATCAATACAATCTACGATACAAAGCTAGAGAAAATCAAACAGGAATTCGCCACAGTCACAGATTATCTAGAAGAAATTGCCAAGGTCATAAACAGTATCGACCGAAATATCGACTGTGTCAAAGCGTCCAAGGCTCGCAAACTGCAGGAACTCAGTCGACTGCTACACTCCGAAGCAGAATGCATCGAACGGCAGCTGAACCGCAAGCTGTCCGACCTTCACGAACAAAAAGACGTTGTAGCCAATGAGGTGCTGCGCATCAAATCGGCATACAACAAGCTGGAAGCCGAACTGAGGGCTTGTCCAAAGTCGGATCTTCTCATCAAAGACGGCGAATTCCTAGAACGCTGTTCCCGTCTGATTGAGAAACCAAGCACCTCCTTCGTGCATCGACCGGTTCCGTCGGAGCTGGAATGGTAAAAATTTGTCAATTGTAAAGGCTAGTCGATTGGATTCACATATCACCCCATTTATTACAGTGACTTCATTCCCGAGTTTCGGTCCGAAGTTTTCATCATCAAAGACTACCAGGCAATCGAACCGATCGAGGAGTGTCGAACATCGGACGTGCTGCACGATGTGCTCGGCTTCGGTTGGCGTTTGCACGCTTGGAAAAGTGACCATCTCTCGGTGACCCTCATGATGACGGAAGGGGTCCCCGGAAGGTTTGTCTCCGGCTGATTTTTGCTTAAAACCTCCTTTGACAATTCCCTTTGTACCATCTCCTTCCAGATACGAATACTGCATTGAGCTGCTGCACGACAGTGATTCCAGCAGGTCGATTCGGTTGCTCCAGATCGATCACTTCGAGCAGCACCAGTCCGGTCCGGTGCACGATCTGATCGAAAACGAACGCCTGGTGGAGGAGGGATTCCTGATCGAGGGCAACGATTCGTTGCGCATCAAATTTTCCGTGAGGCCGCCGACGATTGTGATGAAAAGTCGATACCAGCAGGAGTACATCGAGCGAATGCGCAAGGAGAACGTCAAGTGAGTAGATCGTTTGGATAATTGATTTTATTTTTTGAATCAGCTTTGTTTATACACATCTCCAGTAATCGAATGGATATTTTCATTTGAAACAGACTCCTAGAAAATGTAATTCTAAGTATTTGAATTGCAAGAAAACAATTTTAGTTCCAGAATTGTTTTGATAAGTTAGTAACTGATGCATTACATGGAACGCTTTCAGGCTACTTTTTAGAACATCTTGAATTGATTTACTCAAGACAACACAAATTTCATATATTCCTGCTTCAAAGTGTGAGGGTAGCATCTTAAAACGTAAATGGAAACTAGGTATTTAAATTTCATGCACCATAAACAAATGGAGGAATAATGTTTGTCAAATTATGTCGTAAAACGGAAACTTTTGTAAAAAATAGGTTTGCAAAAAACTTGCCAATTTATGATAGTTTATCCCGAAACTAAAATTGAATAATCATCCTAATCATCGAATGGGAAGAATTAGAAAAACAAAATCTTTTATTTTCTCGCAAAAAAAATATTTTCCTTGCAATTTATGACAAAATGACAAATTTTCAAAAAAATTTAATTTATCAAATCTTAAGAGATTGAGACAATCAAGCATAGAAACAAAATTAAATAAAATTGTCAAAATTATAATTATTGACAAAATCATCAAATTTTTAAAATTGAAATGATTTTGGAAAAAAAAACCAATTGATCAAAATATCAAAAATAACAAATTAACAAAACTGTTTTAATTGACAAATTGACAAAATTTAAAAATTGACAGAAGGACAACTGAAAAAATGACAAATCTAGAATTGACACAATGACAATTGACAAAATTAACAAAAATATAAAATTAATCAATCAACACAATTAATCAAATTTACAAAATTGATGGGCCAAAAGATAGATAAAAATTGACAAAGTCATCAAAAATTACAAAGTTAACAAACATTTCGAAATGATAAGTACCGTAAACTGGGGGAACTTTGATCTGCGGGGTAACTTTGATCAACATGAATTTTTTGCAGATAATCATCATTAACTAAGTGTAAAGTTAAAATATCTGACAACTGTTTACTACGTTTGAAAGCCTGTAGATTGAGGTACAAACGAGCTTAATTTGGTTTTTATTAGAAGATTTTTTATATTACTTAAAATTTAATTGTAAATTCTTAAAATATCTGGTTTTTTGAAGGCTCACAAACAAACATCTCTCCTGATCAAATTTAAGCATTTAGGAGCAAATGGGATGTTTAATGTGAAATTTCAACTCTTCTCTTAGTTTAGAATAAGTTTAAGTGTGATTTTTATGGTCATTTGATGATAATTTTTGGATATTAAAAAAAATGGTCATTTTCCATGAACAAGCCCGTATAGAAAAAATGGCTACAAACCCTATCAAATTGTTAAATTTGAAGAAAAAAAGAACATAAGAACAATACGAGGACTTAGGGAATTGCATGAAGGTAAAAATTTATTTGTTTTTGAGGCCAAAAAAAAATTGAGAAATGTTTATAATTTTTGCCCCTAAATGTATGCAGCAATATTGTCCATCTTTCGAGTATATTTGATTTTGATAGAAAACGTTGAAAAATTCAATTGAGTCCAAACAAAAAATTACTGTTATCGATGTTTTGAGCATTCTGTGCTAAATGGCATCAAAACAATAAATTTGAAGATGATAAGATACGAAAAAACCAGAGTGATCAAAGTTTCCCCGAAACTCGAAATCTGGTTTTGTAACAAACATTTAATTATAACCTCCAATGTCGTTTGAATTTACTGCAATCAATGATCATGTTTAATACTCCTCACCTCAGTAAGGGTTTTAAAGCTTTTAGGTATTACGAAAAAGCAATCCCTTCCAATATATTCAAAGATGAATGAAAAAAGTGATCAAAGTTCCCCCAGTTTACGGTAATTGAGATTATAAAAACGGCAAATTTGACAAAATTCACATTATAGACCAACTTATCAGAATCATCAGTGCTCTAAAATATATTCAAACCATCAAAATTGGAAATTAAACAGAAAGCAAATTTTTTTCAAATTTTCACATTGGTTACAGTTGTGAAGATTGTTGATATTTTTAATTTTAGTAATCTTAAGTATTATTATATCAAAATCGTTCAAAATGTTAAGATTGTCAAAATTGTCAAAATTGTCAAAATTGCTAAAATTGTCAAAACTGTCAAAATAGTCAAAATTGTCAAAATTGTCAAAATTGCCAAAGGACCCCAACTCGAAATTGTCAAAATTGTCAAAATTGTCAAAATTGTCAAAATTTTCCAAAATTGTCAAAGTTATTAAAGTTGTCAAAATTGTCAAAATTGCCAAATTGACAAAATTGTCAAAATTGTAAAAAAAATCAAAATTATCAAAATATCCCAAATTGTCAAAATTGTCAAAATTGTCAAAATTGTCAAAATTGTCAAAATTGTCAAATTTGTCAAAATTGTTAAAATTGTCAAACTTGTCAAAATTGTCAAAATTGTCAAAATTGTGAAAATTGTCAAAATTGTCAAAATTGTCAAAATTGTCAAAATTGTCAAAATTGTCTAAATTGTCAAAATTGTCTAAATTGTCAAAATTGTCAAAATTGTTAAAATTGTCAAAATTGTCCAAACTGTCAAAATTGTCAAAATTGCCAAAATTGCGGAATTGTCAAAATTGTGAAAATTGTGAAAATTGTGAAAATTGTGAAAATTGTGAAAATTGTCAAAATTGTCAAAACTGTCAAAATTGTCAAAATTGTCAAAATTGTCAAAATTGTCAAAATGGTCAAAATTGTCAAAATTGTCAAAGTTGCCAAAATTGTCAAAATTGTCAATATTGTCAAAATTGTCAAAATTGTCAAAATTGTCAAAATTGTCAAAATTGTCAAAATTGTCAAAATTGTCAAAATTGTCAAAATTGTCAAAATTGTCAAAATTGTCAAAATTGTCAAAATTGTCAAAATTGTCAAAATTGTCAAAATTGTCGAAATTGTCAAAATTGTCAAAATTGTCAAAATTGTCAAAATTGTCAAAATTGTCAAAATTGTCAAAATTGTCAAAATTGTCAAAATTGTCAAAATTGTCAAAATTGTCAAAATTGTCAAAATTGTCAAATTTGTCAAAATTGTTAAAATTGTCAAACTTGTCAAAATTGTCAAAATTGTCAAAATTGTCAAAATTGTCAAAATTGTCAAAATTGTCAAAATTGTCAAAATTGTCAAAATTGTCTAAATTGTCAAAATTGTCTAAATTGTCTAAATTGTCTAAATTGTCAAAATTGTTAAAATTGTCAAAATTGTCAAAATTGCCAAAATTGCGAAATTGTCAAAATTTTTCAAAATTTTCAAAATTGTCAAAATTGTCAAAATTGACAAAATTGTCAAAATTGTCAAAATTGTCAAAATTGTCAAAATTGTCAAAATTGTCAAAATTGTCAAAATTGTCAAAATTGTCAAAATTGTCAAAATTGTCAATATTGTCAAATTTGCCAAAATTGTCAAAATTATCAAAATTGTCAAAATTGTCAAAATTGTCAAAATTGTCAAAATTGTCAAAATTGTCCAAATTGTCGAAATTGTCCAAATTGTCAAAATTGTCAAAATTGTCAAAATTGTCAAAATTGTCAAAATTGTCAAAATTAAATTGTCAAAATTAAATTGTCAAAATTGTCAAAATTGTCAAGATTGTCAAAATTGTCAAAATTGTCAAAGTTCTCAAAATTGTCAAAATTTTCAAAATTGTCAAATTTGTCAAAATTGTCAAAACTTTCAAAATTGTCAAATTTGTCAAAATTGTCACAATTGTCAAAGTTGTCAAAATTGTCAAAATTGTCCAAATTTTCAAAATTGTCAAAGTTGTCAAAATTGTCAAAATTGTCAAAGTACCAAATTATCAAATTCGAAAATCGAAAATTCAATTTAGCTCCCCATCCAAAATTTCGCACTCGAAGGAGATGACTTGCATCGAGCTGCATTTACTTTCTGGTATTGTTTAATTACCCACTTTAGCGATCAGCCTCTGGCAATGAAAAAAGATCGTGACTCCCGAAAACTTCGACCCCAAAATTGTCTAACGCATAAAAGAGTGTGTTGTATGTATTCCTAGGAGGTGTTTGCTAAATGAATTCTCAAAAAATGACATGGTTCGTCTAACCTTTTCTTTCTTCGTTCATCTCCATCTTGTTGGCCCCTGCTGCAGGCAAAGTGGCAGCAGTGATTTGGCTCGATACTTAATCGGTTCACGTCTTATTACGCCACACAACCTCTGTCACCCCCACTTTCTTCACCGACAAACGCTTAGACAGCCCCATCTAGCTATCATCAGGCGGATTTGCATGGCGCGCAATTTTATTCGACCCTTAAGAGCTTGGTGATGGTGGGCTTTGCGTTATGGTTTTTTTTCTCTTCACTATGTTCGGTCGTTTTGGCTTTCTTTTTTGGCGCTTGTTAAGTGCTGTGGCGGCTCGATGGCGCACAGTTTAGTCTAATTTTGCTTCTTTTTTGGGGGTACACATTTTTTCTGTTCTTCTAATGATCTATGGTAGAGTTATCATAAGCTTATGAAATTTTGCGTTTCTGGTTGGTATTAACATACATTTTTCTGTTCATTTTAACTTGCATTTTTAAAATATCGATGTTTACTTCTAGGCTGCAAAAATTTATTCTAGAAAACAAAATACATATACCTATACAGTAGGATACTTAACTTTAGAATGGCTCCCTCAAAATAGCTTACGACATCTTCCAAGGATCCAACTGAATGGGTGATAAAACTAATCACCTAGAGCTTCAATCCAAAGTTATAGCTACTAATGAAACCAAATTAAATAAATTTTTCTTCGATGATATCTCAACGCACTGAAAATTTTCCTATTTCAACGACTTTATTTCTGTTATGACAGACAAACGAGAAGATCTGATTCCTTCTCAACCGTCGCCTACTTCCATTTATGAATAAGAATATTTTCAACCGTTGCCAATGAAAAAGTTTTAAAAAACAAAAACACTATCAGTGACCATCCGGGTTGCAAGGTGGCTTGGTTTGTCTGTGAAACACAGACTTTTGATCACTAGTCCAGATATTGCTCAGACACAAATTTTGCTGCCCGGATTTTTACTCACATGATATTATGCCGATCATTTTTTAAACTTAATTTTTAAAAAACAACGGCAGAAAATCGTGTTTGTTCTATGTTTTTTCTCCAGTAACCCTATTTCTATTATAGCGTCTAGCAAACTTTTTTTTTTTATTTTCTATTTCGAAAAAAATTGAAACGTTGAATCAAACCGCACAGCATGCATTCGACAGCGTGTCAAAGTTCAGCTCCAAAAATACCCGCGCATTTCTGTCAAATTTGGCATGTAGATAGGTAGAAGGTACATTTCTGTTACCGTTGCTAATGAAGATTAATTCTTCGCGGACAGGTTCGTTTGGGGCGGCTGGAGGTTTTCATGAGTGGTAAATTTGATTTGCTCCAGCTGGGTGTTGTTTTCAAATCAGCTGGACGCGAGCTCGTGTTTTATTGGAAACTGATCTGATCTGATCTGCAATCAGCTACTGATCAGATTTTTTCTGACATGTTTAGTCTCTCAAATGAAACGATACCGTTGATCTCCAGCGGTGATTATTGTTTTTGCGAGCTCTCTATCTTACGAAATTGGCACGCTGACCTTCCACTAAACTGGTTAGATCGACAGGATTAGCAAGATTCGCAGAATGGAAGAAAGTGCATCTAACTAAACATGCACCCTTGGAACTGGAGCTGAGACTGTTGTTTAGAAATCCGTTTGCCAACCAGTTGATACTCGAATTCACTAACGAGCTCAAGAACCGGAATTCCCCAATCAATCATCTCAATCAATATGTAGCAAGCAAGTGGGTTTTGTGAAGCTGGATGGCAGTGAACATACATATCTTTTGGGCCGACCCACCCTTTATCGTTCATTGATTTAGCGCTGACCTTGCTCAACGGTATTCGGCTACCTAGTAACTACTCGAAACTTGATCAGCGTGCACTGCTCACCGGATTAGCGACGAGAAATGTGACCCTGAAAGCACTTTAGGAGAATGTTGTAGAGATCGACATCGACATCGGCATCGGCATCGGTAAGATGGTGGTGGATGCCCTTTGTGTCAAAATAATAACTATTATTTTTATATCATTCTAAGCCAGTTTTTGGCTGGGCCTGACACGGACTGATCAATATAGATCTTACCACATGATTGATTTATGTTTATTGGACATAAGCTGTGACTTCGTAGGGAGTTATCAGTTGCCAAGCCAGAGTCTATGGGAGGAGTACACTAAGGTCATCGCAGGAAATCATTCAATCCATAGTTTCATTTATGACAAGAAACCTTAATAAAGTTATTGTCACATGTTCTACCTAGATTTAATCCGATAGCTATTGTTAAAGCTATGCTTAATGAAAATGCAAATAGGTTTTATTGTATTTTTTTATGTTGTTGTTCCAATCATGTTATGAGAATAAAAAAATAATGGATAATAAAGGCTTCAGCACAATTTTTTTTGTCATGGTCAAAGGTGGATAAAGGTGATAAAGGTTGAACATTTTTATAATATTTTATATTTTCGATGACTTGTAGATAGTGTAATTAGAAGGGCTGACTGCTATCGAAGTAGGAGGCTGTGTCATTTCAGCAAAATATAGTGTTAGTTGTATGTCGAAAATCACTCATTACCACACCCACGAATCAGAATCTACTCCAATAACGAACTAATAAGATTCTATGCCGGACCGGCATTAACAAGCTTTCCAATAACTGGCATTGTCCTCCCAGCGGATAGGATAGGATATTCCGTATCAATAGGATATTTTCGAATGAAGTACCGAGCGCTGTGTGTGTATGTAAACTCAGATGGTTCACTAGGTAAGATATCGGACTGGAAAGCCGAGATGAGATGTTACAGTGAGTTCGATTCTCACTATACTTTTTTTGCGTTGAATTATCCAATAAGATAGGAATCATTTAAAATGTTTTTCTTGTTTCCTTGAAGGTAGTGGTCATGGAACATTTTGCTTGGGAGCTCGAGTCTTTATACCAGTAGTGCTTTTCCAATGGATCTCTTAAATCACCTCCTGCGTAGATTTCTGCTAGAGAAATACAAATCTGCCATCTGTCGTATTTATTTAAAACCCTTTTTATTTTTATAAGATGGCAGTACCGAAGCGAATCAGGTTAGGGTGACATGAAATCATTTAGATTTTAGGTAAATTCAACTGTAAATTAAAATTGAATGCTAGTAAATTATGCCATAACATTTTCATTCCTCAACTATTGAATAAAACACCTTTGAATTACTTCAATGGAATGAAAAAGATTATTTTAAATAATATAAAAAAAGCACATTGTGCATAAAGCTATATTGAAATTATGCTGGATTAATCTATTAAAATGTTTTTTATTCGAACAATTGTCCAATACCTTTACCTTCAAAACAAGGATAATGATTTTCAATTTGGCTTTTTTTTTTTCTTATGTTTATCAATCAATTTTATATATTTCTTAATCGATTTCAAAATTTTATTAACATGAACGGTTTATAGAACGTATAGCATTCCAGATTTCCCGGTTTAATTCGGGCGTGCCCAAATATTCAAGGAAAATATCGGGGCGACTCCGTGTGTATTCATATAATTTGCTGAATTTACCCAAAAAATCTAATTAGGTAATGATTTGTTTGAATCTCTGATCTGAAAACGAATATTTTATAATTATTTTCATCAAAATTAATAAGAATTTTTTTGAAGCATTGAACACAATTTGAATTGCTTCAACGAAAAAACAAAGGTTCATCAGGCCCGAAAACGCGCTGAAAGGTTCTAAAAAGCATATTATAAAATTCCATTGTTTTTCGCACCACTCGCACTCGATTCATTAAGACTAGGACGCACATATAATCTCTCAATCAAATTATTATTTTTACTTGTTGAAAAAAAATTTAATTTCAATATGAATTAAAACCTTATAAAATCTGCCAGCCTAACTTTTCAAGTTTACTTCATGCCTATCCTTGCCGCTGATTCTTGTTTATTTTGAAAATAAAACAATTGCTGTGGTAACTATGGCAACTATGGTAACGCACTATGAGAGATAGTCATACAAGCAAGCGGACAAACTTATATTAATTGAAGTTTTGGTTTTATCACCGCTATTGTCTGTACTTCGAAATTATGGACGATGTCCGGTGAGTTTTAATAAAAACCAAATACAGTTTACTAGTCATCTATACGTTTCGAGCTACTCGAGGAGTAGCTTTTGTTTGATTGTTATGAAACTCACCGAAAAATTTCGATGATTTCGAAATCCAAACTTATATTGAAATGTTTTCGACGATTTGACTGTCAGATATGACAACCAGAAATGGTTACGATCGTAAGACCTGGAAATCTGGAAAGCTGATCTGCTCGTTTTATAAATACATTTCGTTGAGAGTAGGTAAAAAAACTGACACTGGTAAAATTCAAAAGACGCTCCATTTCAGAACTTGTTAAATATCCACCTAAAACAAGAAAAACATCAGCCTGACCGAAATGATCTCGTCCAAAAACTTTCATTATTTCATTTTTTTCTGATTTCCTTCATTTTTTCATGCTTTATCTTCTTAAAGCTTAGTGCATTTAGAAATGGGACAGTAGCGAATGCGTGTATCTCAAAAACAATTCGTTTGATCGAAATACTTTCTATGAAGGAAATGTAGGTTATCTTATGATAATTCATAAAAAAAAATTAAAAAATATAATTCATCGATTTTTGTAAGAAAAAATTCTTCTTTATTCTTGGTATCTCCCATCGGGAGGCGCACACTTTTTTCAGACATGATATTCATCAGTTTTTCCCACTTATACTTGGTCTAATCTGTATTTTAGGTCGCTGCATCATCCACCTTCAATTTCTGCTTTTTTTCGGTCCAATACTTCTCTATTAAAAGACACTGAGCACAATTAAGTGGATACAGCGATATCGAAATTAACAAAACTTGATTATTTTTAAGTCACCTCAAAGCGATTTTAATGGAATGTCTGCTGGCAAAATCTGACAATAACGAAGCAAAATCATCATGAGATGGAACTTAAAGTATAAACGGTCAGTATAGATCGTAGATACAAGATTACTCTTTTTAGGCGCGAAAACTTAAGTGTTCATTTTGAAAATTTTTGTTTTTTCACAGGAGCAGAATCTTGGCCAACCGTTATATTTTATACAAAAAAACCAGCAAATACGAACTTTAATATGCTAGGGACCTTGCCATGATCAGAAAGGTTATAGGATTCAACCACAGGAATTTATCTGGAATATAGTTTTTCGTGAGTTTTGTTGTCCATCAGAAATCACCTGTCTCATTGCCTCGGTACTGGCTATACAGCTTACGAACTCTGAAACTAGAATAAAAATTGTTTTTGATTGGTTTGAATGACTCATAACTAGGCAACACTTCAGCATATCGGAGAAATTTTTTTATGGAAATTTCAGCAATCCGTACTTAGTTTATTGCTTATTCGAAATTTAAAACGCTAGTATGAGACTTGACTTTCCTGATGACCCTAAACCGTATTTGCGGATCAAGTGCTTCACTCTTATGCTTCATTTGAACTTTGTGGACATTTTGGATAGTGTTTGCATACTTTTCCACCACTCACACACAATGATTCTTTGAATAAACAACGGTTTATTTTTTTAATTATTATCGTATTTGGTTGAATTACCATCCATACAAATAGCTTAAATCTAAGAAGTTCTGCTAAGTGCTAATTTAAACCTACGTTTACACATATTAAAATCAAACAAGTGACACACTGAGTTAAAACGTTCACAACACTTGTCAATAGGATGATTTCTGCCATATGCGGTACCTTGTAGGTACCGTGATCCGGGGTAAAATTGATCACTTTTTTAAATATTTTTCGATTATTTTTTCTGTTCAGGGGAATGTGGCATGTTTCATATTTTTAAAACCAGTACTGGACTCGCATAAATGTAAAACATGGTTGAAGAAATTTATTAGACTATTTTAAATTTGATTAAAAAATTGATTTCGTCTCTGTTCAGAATTTGATGCTTTGGGGTAATATTGATCAGTCTCTATTTGGACGGTTTTAACGAGTTTTCTTGTTCACAAAGTATACAAAACAAATTCATAATATTTACCAATGCTAGTTTATCAGTTTTACTTTTCTTTTTAACGTTTTCTTTCAAAAACATTTATAATCGAATAAAGAACAATGATACTGCATACATTTAGAGGCAAAAATTATAACAATTGCTAAATAAGGCTATGATCATTTAGTATCCGGGCACTTTATTTCGGTGATATCTACGTTAATAGAGCTCGGATATGCAAAACTTTAGTAGCGTTGTGTTTGTTATGAAAAGGACTATCTTGCCTATTTTTGATAGATTTTTCAGTTTACGTGTGTTTGAGATATTTACGACGCAAAAAGACATGGTAAAAATAATTTTGCACAAATTTGCTCCTTTTACGCATTTTGCGCGTCGAAAATTCTTCATTGTTGACTTGAAAGCTTATGAACTGTTGATTTTTTCTGATTTTTTTTTTCGAAACAAATGGTTAAGAAATATAAGGAGCCACTCTAGAATACTCACGAAGTTCAAACCAAGCATCTTATTGGAACCCTTGATCTTAAACATGGTAAAAAGTCTATGGTTATTGGGGATAACTGAATGCAGACTCCTTAAGTAATGCAAAAAATCCATTTCCGGCAGGCAAAAAGTGTTGTCTGACTATTAGACGCCAAGTAAATAACTAATAATGACCAGTTCCAAAGATCGCAATCTGTGCATCCGGTTTTTACACAATATGACAGATGTGTTCTGAAGGACAAAAAAATGTATGTTAAAACCGGATTTAAGAAATCAAATTCTTCGAGATGCCGACTCATGAAAAGGTTCCAACGCGGTTCTAATTGCTTTTTACAGGTGAGTTTGTGTAAAATAGCATGATTTTGCAAAGGTTTTGCTTCTGTGGTAAAAAAATAAATCAATACATGACCGAAAAAAAGTGTGCAAAGATAAAAAAGAGATTTTATGAAAAAGTTAGAGAATTTCTCGAAATCATTGATAAATATATTATTTTTATATTTTTAAATTAAATGTCATATTAACACCTTCATTTCCTCCATAGAAAGTTTTTCGATCAAATGAATAGTTTTTAAAATACACACGTTTGTAACTGCCCGGATACTAAATGATCATAGCCTTAGTTTTACCTTAAAAAAAAACAAATTAAATTTTACCTCCACACATTCCCTAGGCCCTCCCATTATTTCCATTTTTATTTTTTCTTCAAAGTAAACCATTTGATAGGATTCCTATCCATTTGTCCAATACGGGCTTACTCTATGAAAATGTCCTTGTTTTTTAAATATCAAAAATTGGTTTTTAAATGACTCTAAAAAGAGCACTCTAACTATACATATACAAAGAAAAAAAGTTATTCTTTCACATTCAACAAGCCATTTGCTTCTAATTGCTTTTTGGTATCATCAGGAGAGCTGTTTTTTCGAGAGCTCTGGAAAAAGATATTTTAAGATTTTGAAATTACATTTTTGCAAACAAGAATAAAAATTCAAATACAAATCAATTTTTTTCTATATA
The DNA here is from genome assembly GCF_029784155.1 of Uranotaenia lowii. Lineage (NCBI taxonomy): Eukaryota > Metazoa > Arthropoda > Insecta > Diptera > Culicidae > Uranotaenia > Uranotaenia lowii. The sequence goes on along the minus strand of NC_073693.1, from coordinate 358,761,698 downwards.
ATACTCAATTTATAGGCTTTCAAACGTTGAAAACAGTTTTCCAAAATTCAAACTATAAACTGAGTTATTGATGATAATGTGGAAAAATTTATTATTGGTCAAAGTTACCCCTGTGATCAATGTTACCCCGTTTTACGGTACGTAGATATTGACACGTTGAAGTATGTATGGGGAGTAGACACGGCGAGTCAAGGTATAAAAAAATGAAAATTTGCTGCAATTCGATACGACGCTTTTCAAGTGTGGTTAAGGATATCAGGGCACATCTCTGCTCATACGGCGGAAGTCGGAGCGGTTCGTTCCACGGGAGACGCAGTAGAGCGTATCTGACGAAGCTACGTTGAACCCTTTCTAGGCGGTTGCAATGTGTTATCTGAGTAGGAGCCCACACCTGGACGGCATACTCCAGTATGCTACGAACTGACGAACAATAAATGGCTTTCAGTGCGTTTATGTCGTCGAAACCTTCGGTGTTCCGGCGCAAAAACCCGAGTGCAGCAAATCCTTTTGCAGAGGTAAGCGCAATGTGTTCGGAGAAAGTAGATAAGTCTGTAATCAATTTCCACTCCCAGATCAAGAATAGACTTCACATTCTTCAAGCAGAAACCTGATAGTTGGTAGTCAAATCTGATCATGTTTCGTGAACGGGTAAGTTGATGATCTTACACTTTTTTAGCATTGGCCTGCATTCCGTTCATTCGGCACCAGTTTTCTAACGAGACAATGTCAGCTTGAAGGGTGAGGCAGTCTACAGTGCTTACAATCTTTCGAAAAAGCTTCAGATCGTCGGCATACATTAGCGTATCGGATTGAAGAGTTGCACAGAGATCGTTAACGAAGATTATGAAGAGAAGAGGCCCGAGATGGCTTCCTTGAGTTACACCTGACGGGATGGCAAATGTTCTCGAACGTAAGCTGTTAACTTTCGTGAAAGCATGACGGTTGTTGAGGAACGACGCAATCCAGTCAAGTGCCCAATCAGGGAAACCTATACGATCCAGCTTTCCAATTAGTTGCGGTCGAATGCTTTCGCAAAATCAACGTAGATAGAATCGACTTGACAACCTTTCTCCATACAGTCACTCAATGAGCTTACGTAGCGCATCAGGTTGGTAACGGTCGACCTTTGTTTCACAAAACCATGTTGAGCCTCGCAGATCAAAGATTTAACAGCAGCATATATCCGTTCGTGCATCAAGACTTCAAAATCTTCGAAATAGAGTTCAAAATCGAAATAGGACGATAGTTTTCCACGCTGTGAACTGTCAGCTATCAGTTTGATAATGACGGATTTAGAAGGAAACTGTGCAATTTTTTTTCATTTCCTCTTACATCATAAATATCTCTTAAACGCGTATATTTAAAATTTTGAAAAAAATGGTCTGAAAGTACTTTTCAAAGGCAGCAAAATGCTGTCAAAATTTTGAATGTCTGATCACTAGTAAAGCGGCCAAAAATGCTAAAAATAAAAAAAAAATAAAGAAAAATTGTATAACATCAAATATTTTTAATCGGGTACAAGTTAGCTTTGTGCTTTGTTCACATGAATTGTACTCCAAGAACGAAGGAATATTTCATCCAAAGTTATGGTTTGGCGCTAATTTAAGACTGGATGGATCGCTTTCAAATATTTTATTGCTAATTCAGGCAGCAAAAACAACCAAAAAAGTTATGAGACGTGTATAAATATAAGAATTTGAAATTTCCATTCAAAGCTTGCAGCGGTCTAATATTCGTTTGGCCGAATAGTAAAAAGGTCAATATTCGGTATTCGGTCGTTCGCCGAATACCACTTTTCGGTACATCTCTAATTTCTTATTAGGATCACATCACTTTTCTGCACGCTCGTGAGAAAATATCCAAAAACAAGGACGGTTAGCCATCAACTAAGATTTTACGTGAATTTCATGTGTCGTTTACGCGGAAAAAGTTTAGTTTCTACATAGCACACGAAGAATTGATGGGATCATAATAGGGTCATAATCCTTTTGGCACACCGAAGGATGCAAAGAACTGCCTGGTAAAGGTATCTCCCGTTCGAACAGTCAATTTTCACCCAGTCAAAAAACTGCAAACCCAGCCAAGTAAACCTAACTTTAATGCAGATCAGTGTAGATGAGGGTCACATATATTATCCTGCAGCGTCAAAAAGAGTACATTGAGATTTTTTTTCCGAAAGACTAAGGAGAAACGGAGTATAACCAAAACCGAGATATTCAAATGAACATTCAAATGCTGTTAATTTTTTGGCAGCTATGGTACTTACATAATAGTTAGGAAATTTTATTTTGAACATTCTTTAACTATAGAAAAGTGAAAAGTCAGGCAGGAGTAGAATATTCCTAGCTGAGTTATTCGAAGGAATAGTACTGTTTGATATTAAGCTGACTAACCGGACCAAACATGATAAAAAACTTCATTTTGAAAAGAGTTTTTTTGAGGCGCGCATGTTTCCTTATATACAGTACCGTTCATAATTGTATAGAAATTGGAAGCACGCGCACTGTCACTTCGACTTTGAACTTCCATAACTTTTTACTCTAATGATATTTTTTAATCAATTTTTTCAACGATCAACTATCACACTATTAAATCACAAAATTTGAGCTTTTTGGAGTTTGTGTGGCCTGAGATACAGTATTTCTACGAAAATCTGACTTTTTGGACTTTTCTCATTCAAACTGCAATATCTCAGATACTACACTATATTTTTTATTCAAATTTTGCAGAGTGATTTTTGAAACATGAAGCTAGCATGTCTGAAGTTTTCGAAAAGTTCTATCGATGAGATCAAAAGTTACGCGAGCTGCAATACTTCAGGCATAAACCTAGATATGTGATTTCTATATAATTTTGGACGAATGTTTCCATAGGAAAATCATATTCTCTGTTTAACAACCAGTAAATCTATTTCATCCAAAAATTCAAAACAATATCGTGAGATTCTGATTTCAAAACACAAATGGAACATTTATTCCATATTTTCTTTTCTTCATTGCTTTTGCCAGACACTTTTTGTCTGATTGTTGGATGGAAACGATATTGTTCTCATGAATCGTCCAAAATTCTATAGAAATCGCATTTCTAGGTTCATGCCTGAAATATTGCACCTCGCGTAACTTTTGATCTCATCGATAGAATCTTTCGAAAACTTCTGACATGCTAGCTTTATATTTCAACAATCACTCTGCAAAATTTCAATAAAAAATGTAGCGTAGTTTCAGAGATATTACAGTTTAAATGAGAAAAGTCCAAAAAGTCCGATTTTCGTAGAATTACTGTATCTCAGGCCACACAAACTCCAGAAAGCTCAAATTTTGTTATATAATAGTGAGATAGTTGATCTATCTAACGCAAAAAATTTGATCAAAAACCATTATCAGAGTAAAAAGTTATGGAAGTTCAAAGTCGAAGAAACAGTGCGCGTCCTTCCAATTTCTATACAATTATGAACGGTACTGTAAATACTGTTTTAAATTTTAGTGCTTTTCATTTGTGTACGAGTCATTTAAGCAAGTCGCTTTTGTGCATATATATGGAAACATATGGAAATTTGTGGTTTTTTTTTATAAATGTGTGCTGCCATAAAGGCCATTACGCATAAAAATAACAACTGCAGTAATTTTTGGTTGTATTAATATACATACTTTTTACATTTTTTCTGAACATATGGATGCTGCATACATTTAGGGGTAAAAAAATACTAACAAAAATAAAAAAATAAAAATGTTTAGATGAATGAAAATTCACTATTGCTAAAGCGTGATGAAAAACAATCATAATCTGGCATATGGGAAGAAGATTAACAAGTTGTCTCTTTGTTTTGCATTTTTTTGCATCTTACCCCGGAAAGGTAACTGAATTTTAAAAATATTTATTTGAAAAAATAGATGATTGTCGAAAAAATTTTTTACATCAATAGTGTTGGTATAGGATGATGAAACCGGTAAAAAGTTTGCAGGTTATTGATATCATTGAGCCAACCCGTCATACTGGGTAAAGTTTTTAACGCCATCGAAAATGTTGAAATTTGTACATTTTTTGCTCGATTTATTTATTTAATTTTATATGAAAATCAAAAACTTTGAAAAACCAAGCTTAAGATTTGAGAAATTATGTCATCATAATTTAGTAATCATTAAAGGATAACTTGATTAGATAATATTAAATTATAAATTTAGTCAGTTCAGTGGTATACAAACGTTGCATCATTCGAACGTTGCCCAGTTCGTTTTTCTGTAAAAACGACTTTCAGCTAAAAAAGGGGGGAATCATGGGCCACTTTTTTCGTTGTTCCATAACTTCTTTATTATAAAAGATAAAATTAAAATAATAAATGGTATGGTTTTCTACATTTTCAAGATATCATATGGTATTTTTTTAAAAATTTTAATAAGTTATTTTCCCCAAATTCTGACTGTTTTAAAAAAAGCAATATTTTTTGGATTTAGAAAAATGGTGGGGAATTGTGGGCCACTAAATTCAAATTGACTAAATAACATGCAAAGTTTATGAGTTGACCCAAAACTGTTTTTTTTTTGTTTATTTGTGACACTTTACCAACGCTTTGGCATTCGTGTCAAACCCAAAACTGTGATTTCATAATTCATTTCGTTATTGTAAAGAAATTTCAGATGATGAAATCAAAAAAAAAGCTGTGTATGATCGAATAGATTCCAAAACCTGGCTCGCGAACGTTTTGGCAAAATTCCTTATATCGGATGGACAAAATATTTTTCATAACTTTTCATTTGGCATAAGAAAACTTTGCAGAGAGGGAAAACGTATTTTAAGTTCTGAATGTGTATAAAAACATAAAAATATTGGTGGTTCAAGATGTGTGGCCCACGATTCCCCACAAGCTATGATTTGCAAATTGGTTGCGTTTGTGTGACTTATTGATGTTTCATCAAAAATTTCTTTTCCATGTGAAAGAACATGACAAAATAAGCTCATGAGAGTATGAGCATATTTTTGTTATGAACTTTAGGTTCTTCATTGATGCAATTAGCGGGTGTTTTTTTTAATTATGTAAGTAAATTTTTCCAACTTTTTTTAGCTTAATAAATAAAAAAAGCTTATAATGCATATTTAAGTCAACAACATATAGAAATATATGCTTACGCAAAGCGACGACGATGACAGTTGGTTTGAGATTTTTATCTCAACACACATCTGAGATATTAAAAGTGGCCCACGTTTCCCCATGGCCCACGATACCCCACTCTCCCCTACATAAAATTTGAAGGCTCTAAAGAATTTTTCAGAATAATTTGAAATTTTGTGACGTGAATTCAGTACACTACCCTGTTCTGTTTTAACTGAGTGAATTCAGGTCACAACTTTAAAGGGGCATAACAATCGAGAATTTATGAACTCCAAATTGTGGGAAATTGTTTTCTCTACAACTTGATTGAAGACACCAATATCCTATTCCTACAGAGAGTACAGGAAAATAAAGTGATATGTACTGAAGTCAAAAATGCCAATTCTAGCGTGAATTTACGTCACTAAAGTAATTGATCACAAGTTCACAACACAAACCACTTAAACTTTTTAATGACCAAATTATATTAATTTTGAAGGAAATTAAATTTGCGTCCTTTTGACACTTTTTTTTTCTTTCAACTAAATTGGTTGACAACAACAGTTCCGAAAAGTCTGGAAAAGCGATTTTACGTCACGGTGGAATGTGTCTAATGCTCATGCAGTATTATAGTGGATTTGTTTCATCGCAAAATTGCTGAAGCGCCAAGCAAATGAAGCTGTGAAAATGTCACTAAGCATTTGGAATGGGCATCATCTGTTGCCATTGTTGTTGATAAAAGTCCTCAAGCACGATTGGAACCATTTTCCATTGCATTGCCAAGTGTGGGCTGGTGATGAAAACAAATCCTAGCGGGAGGATGTCGTTACGATCGGATTGCTGTTAAAAGAGTAGTCAAGAAAGCGAATTTTACGCGACCGATCTGTCTCGCGCGTGTTTGCGACAAGTGGTTGGTTAACCTAAAATGTGTAGCATTTAAATAAGATTCAATTATGCCTTAATTGAAACGCTCACCGAACAATGTTTATTTCGGCGCGACCACAATTGACCGCCGGCCAAATCTCTTTATAATAGAGGAAAAGAAAAGTTGAAAAAAAAAAATGAAAAACCGAGGTCGATCGCTGCCCGTTACATACCTACATAAATATACTTATGTTGGTATCTGGCTCTCGCCATCTACTATTTACGTCCTCTCTTGGTCGCCTCTTCCTGTCAAGGTTTGTCGTCGCATAACACCACATCGAAACATGTGCGATTAGCCGCAAACTTTTTCGTGTGTGTTTGTATGTGTGTACAAGTGGCCAATAATAATTAACATACATTAAATTAATATGTTCCACTCGGAGGCAATGCATCATCTTCCTTTCATATTTAATCCTTGCACTTGCGATGCGACTGATGATATGTACCTTACCTACTACCAAAATGTGCGGCTACCTTCAACTGCCAACGGATCATATGGTTTAGTATTTTGAAATTCGTGGTTTTTGAGATTTGCTCACGTGTGTCCGGCGGAACGTCAGAAAGAAAGAAAGAAAAAGATCAAGCGACCAGTCTCGGTGTAGTGAGTAGTAGTCCATCAGCCGCTGTGTTCTTCTAGTCTCAGCAGAGTCAGAGCGAGCTATTTTTGTACACCTTCACCTTAGAGGCATCTGATTTGCCCCCCTCTTGGAGAACACCGACCGCTGCTTGCTGCTACCCGCAATGGGCAATGGATGAGTCAAGCAAGCAAGGAGACTTATATACCTACCAGGTTACACCACACCGCAAATTTCCCTCTCAGGTGGCCACTATAGGCCGAGGAAGGGTGGAATGGGGGCTAATTAAAATTTTGATCATCGATATTCACACGTTCGCTGATTTGCCTCTCGTGTTTGAAGTGTTGCTACGTGATTTAGAAATGCTCCTAATCTGGGAGCGAAATTTTCCGGGTTTATCACATTCTCTTTCCGCGTAGAAGCAATCGGCATAATATTTTTATTGCATTTGTCTAGGAAGAGTTTCGTTTTTCAAGAATAAACATATTTTAGAACTTTATCGTTGAATAAAATTTCCTTTATCTCAATGCCGAGATATTGTCAGTTCACTTGAATCTCGTGACGCTATCTAGTACGAAATTTCTGCGTGTTCATAGGAGTTCAAATAGATTTTCTGAATAGATGATGCGTAGGGACTTGGTGTTCACGGCATTTTTGAAGGATTTGCCGTAATGTGAAGATCTGGTTCGTCGTAGACCGTCCCTTCATGGAGCCGACCTGATGACTTCCCACGAATCTTTTTGCTTGTGGCGTTAGGCGGCGGAGTAGGATTCGGGACAACATTTTGTAGGCGGTTTCGGCTCCCTTTGTGTAGATTGGACATATTATCCCTTCCTTCCACTCCTCCGGTAGCTGTCCTGTGTCTCAAATCCAGATCATCAGACAGTGTAGGCAATCGGCCAACATGCATAGGGGTGGCTCCTCTACGTCGTTGGCTACGTCGGCGATGTACCTTCCCCCAACGCCTTGGTCTCGCAAGTATGCCGGTCAGGTATTCATCGAAGTGATGCTTACACCTTTTCGTCACCTCACGATTGTCCGTCGGGATACCTCCGTCCTTATTCCAGCACATTTTGCCTTGCGGTACGAAACCTTTGCGGGATGCGTGCGTTGAGCTTCTGATAGAATTTTCGTGTTTCCTGGGAACGGAGCAGCTACTCCAGCTCCTTGAGCTCCTCCTCTTCCAGGTGCCGCTTTTTTTTTTTTTTATTTTAAAACTATAGAATTTTGGCTTAACTTTTAACACATAGCGGGCCAAATGGTAAAACATAAATCAAAATTACAAATCTATTTTGCAATCGATAAAAAAGTTTGCTACTACTTTGAGGACTTCTGTGTTAAGACTTTTGAGCATTATTTGAACATCTGGTGTAATTCTTTTCGCCAACAGGATTTTCCATATCGTCCATCTCCTTGTTCCATAATTTGAACAGGTAAACAGGAAGTGATCTGGATCTGCGTTAGACGCGCCGCACTCACAGGTGTCGTTCTGGATAATTCGGTTCCGGTAGAGATGAGCTGGTAGACGTGAATGGTTGCTTATGAGCTTCGATAATATTACAATCTCTCTTCTACTGTAGTCATACTGGGCAAACCACGGTTGTAACGAAACGGAAGATAGAATACTATGACAGTAGCGACCTTTAACTCCAGTATTCCATGCTGCCTGCCATCGTTGTCGACTCCTAAGACGGCACGGGAACGATATCTCATTGGTAGTTAACATATAAGTATCAGGAGAACTTTGTCTTGGAGCGGCCTTAGCTTCTTGGTCGGCTAACTCATTCAAAGGAATTCCACGATGTGATGGTACCCAAATTAACGTTAATTTGGATCCTCGAAACTGAAGGGATTTCACCATTTCCTTGATTTCATACCAAGCTATTGAATACGACGACTTGGCTGTGAAGCTTTGCAGGCTTGTTAAGCAGCTCATGCTGTCGGTCATAATAACATAGTTTCCGTTTGGACTTTCCGAAACTATTTCAACTGCTTTTCGAATGGCCAAAAGTTCCGCAGTATATACCGAAGCTACTTGACACAGCTTGTGTGATGTGAAAGGAATGTTAAAGTTGTTGACAACGGCATATCCTACATTTGATAAGTCTTTCGAACCATCTGTTGCTAGTAAGAATGTTCCTTGGTATTTCTCTTCAATGAAATTCATTACAGTATCCTTTGTACTAGCCTGGCTGGGTTGTGCTAAGAGAGCAGCCACCGACAAGTCGATATCTATCTCATATTTCCGCACATTTGGTGAAAATAGATAGCATGGATGTGTTTGTAAGGTATTCTGCAAAGGAAAGAAATCGTTCAAATCGTGGATGGTTTTTTGAAATTCTGTTGATGCTAATGCGGATTCCAGTGTGGGTTGAACATATAGTTCATTCCAATTTTGTAAGTGAGCTCGTTTGTTGATAAACCGCATAATCGCCATTTCTCTCCTAAATCTCAGAGGACATATTCCAGCACACTTTGGCTTGCGGTACGAAACCTTTGCGGGATGCGTGCGTTGAGCTTCTGATAGAATTTTCGTGTTTCCTGGGAACGGAGCAGCTACTCCAGCTCCTTGAGCTCCTCCTCTTCCAGGTGCCGCTTTTTCTCCTTTAAAATTTAGACTCACTGCCCCTTCCGCTGTCGGTGATTTTTTACTTCTTTGCACTACTGCCGCCCGCGCGGCGTTCTTTTCGTCCATCACCCTCCTACAATCTTCGTCAAACCAGTAGTTCCGTCGTGTTTGTTCTACATGCCCGATGACGTTCTCCCCAACGCCGTAATGGCTGTCTTGATGGTCTTCCAACACCTCGAGACGGGCTTCGTCAAGCTCGCCCCCCGCCGGCAGCGTTGCTTCGAGCGGTTGCGGTCGTCGGTTTTGTATGTTGTTCACTACGGAGAGTTTAGACAGGATCTGAGATCGATGATGTCCGAGAAGTGTCGGATGTCTGCTAAGACGTTTGATACGGTGATCTGCAGGTGTACTTGTGTGGTAGGCAGTTCTGGGAAAAGGTAAAACGTTCGCTTGGAAGCGACGACATCTATGCGTTGGTCAGCTAGTTCCGGTGCGCTGAACGATCCCATTTTCGGTTTGAATTCCTCCTCCTGGCCGACCTGAGCATTAAATTCCCTATGACGATCTTGATACCATGTTTTGGGCAGCAGTCGTATTCACGCTCTAACGGCGCGTAGAATTCGTCTTTGTCGTCACCGGTGCATCCAAAGTGAGGGATGTGTACGTTGATGATGCTGATGTTGAAAAACCGGCCCTTGATCCCAACTAGCACTACCCAATCACGCGTTCCAAGCTCGTATGTATTGCCGCAGCTCTGTTATTTATTTTAATGGTGTTCCGTCATAGCCTGATGAACAATGTTCCTCCAATACACTCGGACCATGCCAACTGTTCTCCAACTTCTCGATCACGCTTTCTTGGTTTAATCATTTCGCTTGTTGCGACCCTGCTCTTCTCGTTCCTACCGTATTGGCAGCGAACACCTGTTTTGCAGGACAGTCGTCCGGCATTCTCGCAACTTGTTCTTTGGTAGATGGTATGACCATCTCGGAACGTTCGTACCGTAAAGCCCTTCCAGTATACCTACTGCAGTGCTACACTTGTGTCAGATTTCAAGAAGGAATTATAGATTAAGGTGAAGTGTTGATTTTAAGATAAATTTTAGTAACCTATGAATCCGTTGTCAAGATAAACAAACTGTATCTAAGCTCCGGGTATAAATCGTGCTCGGCAGCTAATATATTCTACGCCATGGTCCTTTACACGTGGAATAGTTTGGAAGTGAAAAAGTGAAGAAGTATTTTCGCAAGATGGTTCTCCCACGAGGTGATGGTCCCCGAAGCAACGAGAATAGCGGCAGAAGCCCAAGCAGCAGCAGAAGCGGTACTGGCGGTGATCCATCCGGTCAAGACGACGGCGGAAGGCAACTAGCGGTCGGTGCGCGTTCTCATGGCAGCTGCCGGCTATCGAAAAGTTGAAGGGACGAATCAACTACTCTTCTTGGTCCTTATTCTCATCCGAGAAGGGTCGTGACGTGACGTCAAATCGAGAGATGGCGACGATATGGACCGGAAACGAACGAGCGAGCGTTAGCTGCCATTTGTCTGAGCATCCAGAAGAGCAACTTTAATCTGGTGCGAAACGCGGAAACAGCTCAAGAGGCCTGGAACAAGCTGGAGAGAGGACGATAGATTGAGCCGCCGGTGTGTTTTACTGGACAAGCTGACGTCGGTCAAATAAGAAGACTCCGAGAGCGTGGAGGATTACATCGATGAGTTGGTTACGACAACCGACAGCCTGTGTGAAATCGGTTCCAAGGTTAACGATCAGTGGCTGGCATCTTTGCTGCTGAAGGGTCTTCCGGCTTACTATGCCCCGAAGATAATAGGCATTCAAGCGTCTGCTGACGTCCAATGCCATCAAAACGAAGATTCTTCAAGACGTTAGGTGGCCATTGACGAGCTCTGGTGATGAAGGTGCCCTGTACACGAAGCAAAAGTTTCGGCATGCGAAGGGTGTTCCTCGATCTGGTGGTGCGTGAAGGAACATCGGCTTGCTGAAAACGGGACATGAGATCTGGGCAGGACGGCGATTCGAAACAAATGGATTTCCCAGCGCAAACGAAAATCCGTGGCCGACCCGAGCGATACAAGGCGGAGCTGCTGGTAAAATTCTATACTGATGCCGTTTGGGTATGAGATCCAGATACTCGAAAATCCGTAGCGATATCTAGGAAGGCTTCTAGCCAGCTCTAATTTGTAAAAAAAAACACGTTTGAAGAATTACGACAATATAGATAGCCCATTAGGGTGCCTATAGTTTCCAAAGTCAAAGACGGGTGACCTGACAAGCTGATCTTTTCGTTTTATAATTACTTTGCATAGAGGGTAGGTCCAAAAAACTGGCAATGGTGAAATTCTCAAAATGCTCTAAATCTTTAGATCAGAACAGAACTCTTCAGAATTTGTTACAGTACCCGCGTAAAACTTGAAAAATCAGCCGGACTTGAATGATCTCATCCGAAAACTTTGATTATCTCATTTTTTCTGATTTTCTTCATTTTCTCATGCTTTATCTTCTTATTAGCGACTCTTAAGCCACTCAACACTGTATATTAATAGGGATTAACGTTTACAATAATTTTACTTCAGTTTTTCAACAACTTAAGAATGGTAGGGTTTTGAAATTTGAGCTTTCTTGAACAAAGTGTCTACTTTCTATTCAAAATTTAGTTGAATTTTTTTCCAATTTTTGTCCGAGTGATCTCTCATAGTGCAATACAGTGACATGTTTTGTTGATTTTCTGTGTTTTACATGCTACTTTGATCATGAGATTTGACAGCAGCGACTTCTCTCGGAAAATAAGCTTTTCCAGTGATCAATCTTTAGTGGGGGCTTGAAATGATGTGAAAGATGCTCAACCAAGAACTCATAATATTGCGGATCCGTTCTTTGCTTTACAAATTCCCAATTTTCGGATCATTTAAAACAAGCTTGAAAAAAAATCCTACCACAAGAAAGTGTTGCTTCAATCGTCATAGAAGTGCACGGCTTTGCAAAAAATTAAAACGAAATCGCTTTGAGGCAGCCTGATTCCTCAAGATGAAGTTAAAATAGTTGTAGTGCTAAAAAAGCAAGTTTAAAATTTATTGTTTCGCGATACAGTCTGAGAGTATTGTTAAACTCGGACGAACGTTGAATTCAGTCCTTCAATTTTGTTTAATCTGGTTGAGCAAAAAACTTGTTGAAATTCACAGACTCATTATCATTGCATCAGAAAGCAGCAAAAAAAAAAAAAACAAACCAAAATAAAACAAAATACTTAAATTCCTTCGTGAGCCGCTGTGTACCGTAATGGGTCTTTCTTTCTTTCTGGGGCCGCTATCATCGGTTTGCTATCTCCTGTTGCCTGATCGCATTCGAAGGTGAATGTTATTTTTATGGACTAATAAATGTTTATGTTAGTCGGTCATTCAGTTGATTCGATGAGGCCATACCGGGGTTTAGCATCTGCGGTTTTGGGGCGCTGCAAAACGGATTAGTATAAGAACCATCATTATCACCTCGCTCGCTGCTTTCGGAGGTGTTAAAATTATGCTCCGATCAAATTAACGGCCAACGAGCTACTCCAAATATCGAAGGGTCAAGTTTAAACGAGGGTTGCATTTCGATTTCTATTTTCTCTGCACAGATGTATAGAAGTAATCAAACGTCTAAAATGATCAGTAGAAGTAGTAGGTAAGCAAAATAAAGAGGGAGATCAACATCGCCAAAATTGTCTTACGTAATTTGATGCACCGTCTTCGAGAATCTCAATCACCTGAATTAAGCTGCACATTAAGATGTCATGCAAATGACTCTCCCATTTTGACGCAAGTTCGTTGGTAATTGACCCAATGAGAATCTCATTTCCATTTTCCGCCCTCGGAATAGCGTGAAAAGTCAATGATTATCCGAAAAAGTTGGTACTGCTGGTACTAAACATCCATAAATAGGCGGACAATTAATAGTTAGTCATTTGCATCATTCCATCTTCCTGCCGACGAAGACGGTAGAAATGTGCCAATCCCTTTTCCCACCAGTGTTTTTATTTTTTTTCCAAATGAGATTCTTTTTGCTTTCATCACAACTACCTGCTTGGCCTTCGGTGGAGTTATTTTATTTTTCTGAAAAGTTGTACCGAAACCGCGAGACTGAAGAAATACAATATGATTCACCAAACGAGAACCGGTGAAAAAAATTTCCCAATGCGTCGCAAATGGTTCAACAAATGGGAGCATTTAGTAAGTCGCTGTATGATGGGGAATCTAGAATTCCATGCTAGAGTTAAATACCCAAAGCCACTACACGAATGATCTGGCAAGTACGCACTAATGAACCGTAGAACCATGCTGCTTGTCCATCATCCCGAGCTGAATTCGTCAAAAAGTGGCGTCAAATTTCTCTAATAATTTGGAAAGTGGAAATTAGGTATGCTTCATCTAAAGGTCGGGACACCTTCCAATTAGGATGAAGTAGCGTTAAAATTTGCTTCACTGAATGGGTACTTAACTGATCATCACGAAACGGAACATGTGCATAATTTCACACTCGTATATTATTGAACTGATACAGGACAAAAGAAGAAACATATCGAAGATGAAATTTTGTATTGCAGTAAATTGTTTTTTATTCTAATCCCTAATCTATTTCCCTTTTAAAACAGAAATTAATTTACGTTTTAGAAAAACCAAGCCCGGATTAAGGGAGTGGGGCCAATGGAGGGCAATTGGCCCGGCTCAATGGTGCTCCCGAGGAAGAAAAAAATTTACCATTACTTTAATCATACAGCTTTCAGCTCTAGAAATCTAGCAAAGAAAGAATTGACCCAAGAAAATTGAAATTAAAACGTAAAATATAACAAGTAAAGGGTGATACGGTCAAACTTGGTCAAGCGGAAACGCGTGTAAATCGGTGAAATCGATTATTTAAAAAATCAAATTAAATTTCTTTTCCAAGTTTAATTAACATAAAATTCAGGAAAAATGTTCAGTTAGGCTTCTGCTTTTCCAATTCCGAATTGCCGGGCCTTAAGCTTAACACCTGCCATCAGATTTTGTACCTTGTCCACCTTTTTCGCCGCAGAAAGCCAGTTTGCCTTGAACTGCTGCTCGTCCTTAGCAGTTTTTTTGGTCTTCTTTAGGTTCCGCTTGATAATAGCCCAGTATTTCTCAATTGGGCGGAGCTCTGGCGTGTTGGGAGGGTTCTTGTCCTTGGGAACCACCTGCACGTTGTTGGCGGCGTACCACTCCATGCCTTTTTTACCGTAATGGCAAGATGCCAAATCCGGCCAAAACAGTACCGAACAACCGCGTTTCTTCAGGAAAGGCAGCAGACGTTTATTCAAACACTCTTTCACGTAAATTTCTTGGTTGACAGTCCCGGAAGCTATGAAAATGCTGCTTTTCAAGCCACAGGTACAGATGGCTTGCCAAACCAGATATTTCTTCGCGAACTTTGACAGTTTCATGTGCTTGAAAATATCTGCTACCTTTCCCCTTCCTTTTGTCGTATAAAACTCCTGTCCCGGAAGCTGCTTGTAGTCGGCTTTGACGTAGGTTTCGTCGTTCATTACCACGCAGTCAAACTTCGTCAGCATCGTCATGTACAGCCTCCGGGATCGCGCTTTGGCCGTCGTATTTTGTTTATCATCGCGATTTGGAGTCACTACCTTCTTGTAAGTCGATAGTCCGGCTCGTTTTTTGGCTCGATGCACGGTTGTAGACGATTCACCCAGCTTATTTGCGGCATCTCGGAGAGAGAGGTTAGGGTTTCGCTTGAAACTACCGGCAACTCTCTTTGTCGTCTCAGCGGCTTCCGGTTTTCGATTTCCCCCCGATCCAGACTTCCTGGCTGTCGACAAACTTTTCCCAAACACTTTAATTACATTTGTAACGGTTGATTTGGCAACTTTTAGCAATTTTGCCAGCTTTGCGTGCGAGTAGCTCAGATTTTCGCGATGCGCGAGTAAAATTTTGATACGCTGCTCTTCTTCCATGGACGGCATTTTGACAACTGAAGAGTGAATTCCAAAATCAAAATAGGAGCAACGTTCTACACACACACACACACACCTTCAAAATGAGTGGCGTTCAGGTTTTTAAAATGCAAAATTGAAAGAAATACGTCAAGTTGATATTGACCAAATTTTGACCGTATCATCAGGGGGGCCAGTGAAAAAATTTCCCTAATAGTTCACTGTATCAGAAGTTAAGGGGGCCCCCTAGAATTGCAGAATTTTCCCTACACTTTTATTGGCTGGGAAAATCAGTACAACTATTTTCAAAACCTAGCATAAGCTTTTTTACACAAAATCCGAACAAATCAAGTAGAAACCAGTGATTACCTCGAATATTCATTTGTCAAACTTGTCAACAGCGTTAGAATCGTTTTTGAAACTACAAAAAAAAAACAAATTGAGATAAAGAAAGTTAAAGAAAATTTAGAACAATTTGAGTTGAGCCAGATCATGCTTTACTTTCCCTGTCAACTTTACTTTGAAAACCTTTTAATGTTCGAATAAATCCGGAAAATCTGGTATGCCTCCAATACATAATACATCACTTCCTCTTGGGAACCTAGCCACGAGCAGG
This sequence comes from Uranotaenia lowii, assembly GCF_029784155.1. Taxonomy (NCBI): domain Eukaryota; kingdom Metazoa; phylum Arthropoda; class Insecta; order Diptera; family Culicidae; genus Uranotaenia; species Uranotaenia lowii. Next base: position 358,745,972 of record NC_073693.1, on the reverse strand, counting down.
AATCTCGAAAAATTTTACCATAAATTTCTTTGTCCCCCAGAACACATCTGTCCATTGCAAAGAAATCCGGTTACAAATTGAAACCTATGTAATCGCAAACTTGGAAATTGGAAGGTTAGGTTTGAATTTAAATGTCTAGCTCTTTCAGTTACCTGGTGAATTGATCGTTAATCTAAATAGGAATTGATTGGACTTCCTGGCACTGTCTGTAGCTATTCTATCTACATTTGAAACAATTTTAACTTTAACTGAGAGTTATTTTCTAATTTTTATAATACCTACGCTTTTTATACGACTTGCACTAGCTTTTACTCACAGATTTATGAATTCGAAAACTATCAGATTGCTATGATTAGTTTAAATCCTAAACCTACCTAACGGCAAGAAATAAGGTAGGGAAAAGGTTTCCTAAATGGGCCTATCGGGTTAAATGCGCCTACGGCTGTTTGACAAAATGGCGGTCAAGACAACATTTCTAATCAATGCATTTTGAGGGTGATACGCTTTGAACATAAGACAAGAAAGAATTTTATGAATAAACTAACTCAAAAAAATTTAAAAATTCATACAAAGTTTTGATATCTTTTGATGTAATATTTTGTCTTTTAAAAATTATACGATAGGGAGCTCAAAACAAAAAGTTGGGTGGTTTTTGTTTCTCATTCAAATAAACCTTAGCTTAGCTTAGCTTAACTTGATTGACTACTCACATCCACCTTTGAACTATGGAACCCGAAATACTTCATCTTGAATTTATTTATCATTAGGTGATTTCATTTTTGCTTCCACATTACTTTTAATGCATTTCGAACTCCATTGCCGCTGGCGTGGTTCAGTAGAACAAATTCCACATCGCCAATGGTTTCTACTCCGTGATTGACCGAGGCCATCAGTTTTGCTCAAAGGTCAAAAGAATGGTGCTTGGGATTAGCAGCTCATCCTCAATGCACAAAACAGATGCTCTCTCTTTAAACATCAATAACGGAGCCGGCCACGTCCTAGTAGTCATTGGATAGATTGGAAAAGGTAGAAAGGGATGAAAGATCAATTTTGTGCTTTAGGACCGAGGTTACCTCTGCATCCTAGCAAAATAATTTAAAGTTGGAGGTTTGGGAGAAAAGGAAATGAGCAGGATACACTTTTGACTAGTATAATGATGTGAAAAACCAAATACAATACATTGTACTACGCTATTGTTCTTCCCTAAAGACACTCAAAAGGTTAAAAATGCATAATGTTTTAATACATTAACTTCCATTATTGAAGAATTAAATTGAAGAAAAAATGATATCAATGTAAAAACAAATTATTTAAAAAACGATGGTGACTGTCTTTCTTTTCTTTTACCTTCAACATACTAAATTTAATCTAAACATAAAAAAGTATGTATCAGATTAGTCAGATTTTGTCAAAAATTATTTTACTTTATGAAAATATTACTGTTACCAATATTATTGGTGTTACCAAAAAAGTTATTTATCCATTAAAGGTTTAGCCAAATTTCAAAATTATGGAATCCAGGATTTATGATCCTACAAAAATTGGAATTCCAATCAAAACTGCAACTTTTTGCCAATTTTAAACTTCCGAAAATGCACTTTAACGCCGATGAATTCTGTAGTTTATTCAAAGTCAATTTCGTGACAGAAAAAAGTGATGTAGATCAACAATATATGTATGTAACTGCATATACACGTAGCGAAAAGATTTTTTAATTCAAAGGAAAGTGCCGCAAAAACAAAGGAAAATTTCCTTTGAATTTGGGATAGTTAATTTTTGTTTTGTTTCAAATACATTTCCCTTTTTTGAAAAATCTTTCGATTCAAAATATGAATGATTTGATTTAAAACACAGTTTCATTTGTTTCAATTTTATTTTCTTTTGCCACAATGTAACTCAGATTTAGATTTAAAAGCATTTATTCATTGAACCATTTTCATTTATTCCAATTGGAAGAAATATTTTCTATTGTTTTGAAATTCCTATTAGGAATTTCAAATAATGAAAAGAAACAATTTTAGATGCTAAATATATTTTTATTTTCAAATGAAACACTATAGGTTACAAACTGCTTCAATAGCATCGAATCATCCGGTCGTAATTTTCGTCGACCTGACCGCTGCATTTGGAGTGGTGTCATCTTGTGCAGCTTTCACCTCGGTTGGGGCATCCAGGGACTTGAAAAAACCATCCGTCGGCCCTGGTCCTGTACGAACGCAATCACTTATAGAAAATCTTCAATATTCACTCTGTAATTGACATACTTACCATCATCATAAATCCTTATAATTTAGCTAACTCTGATCTACATTTTCACACGACCAGCCAATCTTGATTCGATTTTCTGTTCTTCTTAAAATATCTTTTGAATCAAAGGCTGAAGTTTTTATTTAAAGGAATCATTTCTTCAAGTTTAAAAGCATTGTTCTTTGGTTCAAAAAAATTTGACTTAGTTTCAAAAGAAATAAGCTCAGTTACCATTTAATTAGAATCAAAGTATTTGCTTAAAATCAAAATCCAAAAATATTTAGTTCAAAGAATTAATTCCTTTCAAAAAAATTTTTTTTGAACCGAAAACAAAAGTTTTTGATTCAAATAAAACAGGAGTTTGATTCAAAATAATGAAAGTTTTGAATCAAAACCAGTTTTGTTTTGTTTCAAAAGCCTAGTTTTCTCTGCGTGTAATAAATATATAATCGATAATCAGAAATATAACTAAACGATTAACTCAAACCGATGAACCCGACAAAAATTAAGTCAAAGTTTCCCATTAGAAGCTAAAATTGTATCACAATTTAGGAACTGTGAATTATCAAATTCTAACCTTACTCAAAGACTAAAAATAAAAAAAATACTTATAATCAAAGGTTTGAAGAACCTCTTAGCTGAATGAAACTATGATTTCAAAGTAGTCGAAGATTCCTTTGAATTCAGCTACAGTTTTTGAAAGACCCAAATACTAGTATTTCACTAGCTACTTGCTAGCATCCTCAGTGGGTTATCGACTGTCGATAACCCACTGAGGATGCTAGCAAGTGTGCTGTGTGGCAGTGGCCTAAAGAATACTGCCACTGGGATACTGGTCCATGTCGTAAGAGGCGACTTATCCAGTACTTCCCAGATACGTTTATCTCATATTTCTGTCTATTGGAAATCAATGAGGCTGTATCTGGGCGGGGGAGAAAATAGGTCAAGGTCAATTATTGCATGCAGAGTTTAGAAGTTTTTCAAGTTCAAAACATTGGAAGGAAATGTTTTGAATCTGAATCAGTTTTAAATTCTTGCTAGTATTTTTTGACCTTTGTACGTATTTTCTCTCGAGAAGGGTATGCCAATAGTGCATATGTAGTATATGCATTTGCACAAGCTGTATTCTTCCATATTTTCTCGTTTTACCAAATTGGAATATGATTTTTCATTTAACAAATCTCTTTGCTCTCCTAGTAACTCCATTCAATAAAATCTCTTCACAAGTGTTCAAATGTGAATCGCAAACGCATCGCTTACGGTCCCATTGCTTCTGAAATCATAGAAGAATATGATCTAAATTACATCAATTATATCTGTTACGTCAAGCGCAAAATAAGTGTATTTTCCTTATAATGGACAAGTATTCAGTCCCTTCTATCTTTGGATTGGCAACAGAATTTTGTGGAGGTAAATGTCCGTTCATATAAAGATATTTAATTGTAAAAATTGCATCATGGTTATTCAATCATTGAGCCGTACAAATATCGTTTCCGTGAAAAAAAAAAAAATTCAAAAAAAAAAAATATATATATATATTTTTTTTTAGGGTTGCCAAAAGGCTTCAATATTACCTATTAAATCAAGTTTTTGATCAAAACTTGTATCGCATGTCGACAGTCATATCTGTTTCACCTAATATATGTCACTTCTCTTGTATTGACACATGTTCCCTTAGCTTTAGAATGGTTATAGTGTTAAGAAGAGTCAAAGCTCCTTAATATCGTACTCTGATATTTCGTATCATACGTCAATCCTGGTTCTGGAATCCACTGCTACAGCTTCGTGCAGTGTTAATATCGCTTGTATCAAATTTGGCGTCACAGAAGCTCATTGTAGTCGTCTAACCAGTCTAACTGGTCAGTAAAATAAAAATATATAAAATCAAGACTTTGTGTTCTGAATCTCCTGTATGGTTAAGCTATGATTCAGAGGTACTATTGTACCTATATTTACCTTCCACTTAGTGTGTACATGTCCCCTCTTTTGCCCGACTTCATTCTTTTTAATGTATGTCAGAATTTAACAAAGGAAGTTAAAAAAGTCCTTATTTCCAATATTTTGATCAAAAAAAAAAAAAAGCTTCATTGCTTAAAAATCCCTATGTGGACAGGCTAAATGCCAACTTTGCCATTCTAAAATCGTTTATTTGCCCTCATTGTAGCATCCTGGTTAGAACATTTTCTGATCATTGTAAACTCAAATCTCCTGAATTTTGTAGTTGTGAATCAATAATGTATGACTCTTTTAGCTCATATATGCCTGTTATTCGATTGCTAGAAAGCTTTTATGTACTCTCGCCTTTCCTGATATAAGTGTATCTCATTCTAAGAATTTAAACTAAAATAACAATCTGTCATTTTTCACCCAATGTGGTTATAAGCTTCAATGCTTCAAAATTTCCTACGTGGATCGGCTTTATGCCCTAAATATTTATTTATTTTCTAATCCTTTTATGGTTTTCAGGTTTCTCAGGTATATGATGAAATCTGTAAAAAAAAGGCTAGGCACAATTTTCCCGTTTGTTTGGATAACGTGCCGCTATCAAGCCTACCCCTTTTCTGATACCTGATACCTGACCCAAATACTAGTATTTCACTAGCTACTTGCTAGCATCCTCAGTGGGTTATCGACTGTCGATAACCACTGAGGATGCTAGCAAGTAGCTAGTGAAATACTAGTATTTGGGTCTTTCAAATACTGAAGCTGAATTCAAAGGAATCTTCGACTACTTTGAAATCATAAAAAATATACTTTAGCTTTGTGCTATCAGGCTGGTAGTATCAGGTTTTTTAATGAAGAGCATTCCTGGAGGGAAACCATCCGAGTCAGGAATCGGGAATCTAACTGATAAGAATAATCAAAGATCGATCACACCAAATTCTTCCATCATTTCCTTGTTGAAAAGATCGTAGGTTCAGCAGTCCATTTCCTTCGCTTGGTATCCTAGGTCCACAGAGCAGTTTGGGAAAACATTTGATCGAAAATTTCTGCAGCTCACCCGTTTCGGGAATTGGGTATTATTTTTTCTCTACATCCACACGATTGTCCCTAAAAAGTCTTGAAATTTTCGGAGCCTCTGTCAAACGCGTCCTTCTTATAGCGTTGACTACTTAGATCTCCCTCTGTTTCTCATTCAAATAAACCTTAGAAGTCAAACAAATTTTAGCTTTTATGATTGTTTCAAAATGATTTGAAAGAGGAATAAGAGAGTGTTTTTTGTATGCCTCCATCATGTTTGTAAAATGCCGCTATCCTAAAATAACAGGTTAAATAAAATGATGATATGATTTTGATCATTAAAACTTTGAATTTAAGCTCTTATTAACACCTTTAGGGAGAATTGAAGATCTCATAACATATTTGATAAAGTTTCTATTATGAATGAACTGCCCTCGTTATATGGCAACCCTAACTTTTGTTTTATTCTATAAAATAATAAAAGAAATAGATTTTAATAAAACTTCAGCTTTGTCCTATGAAAGTTATCAGTTTCTATATTTCCAATGAAATTAAACGGAAAAATTGCCAAAAACAGAAATTTTGCCTAAAACATAAATAGGCGCATTTAGCCCGCACGGTTTGAGGTTCGGCTATTTTGACAAAAGTTAGAATAAAATCGATTTCTCAAAAACTGAAGGAGATTTCAACATAAAAATTACTCCAATGTATAGAAAACAGATGACTGCACATATGTATATAGTTTTTGTACACATGTTCGATGTAATATTTGATTAAATCAGTGTTCTGCTTAGTAGGCGCATATAGCCCGCTTTTCCCCCTACATATTTTTAACTTCTGGCTAAAGCGATAAGGGTAACGAATTGGACGATATTCGAAACCTTATTCATACATGCTGAAAGAATGCAAGAGAGCAAAGTTTTTTCTCTCAACGCATGCGAACCGTTGCCAGCGACAATATTTGCTGCTTCTGTCATTGGACGATTCTTGCAAATACACCATCTGATTTTTAGTAATCTGGTTGCACTGCTGATCGCAGAGAGAACAACAAAGCTCTCACTTGACCCACGCGGGAGAAAAACAGGACTATACGTCTTCAAATCTGCAAACATGGCGGACTTATTACCATAACCGATTTAACCATTTAAACCGACTAGGAGTAACGATTTTTACGACCTTTAATTTGCGTAAGTTGAAATTGCGATTTGCGGTGACGTTTTTCAAGACTTGAGTTATCATTTTTAAGGCGATTTTATGTTTGCTGGGTAGAAAGCGGTTCATAAGACGAATCTTATGAAAATTATAATTAAAATTTTCCTGAGTGTAGTATAATTACAAACTTCAACCATTTTTTCGTAAATTTTGAAACATATTAACACAGACCCATAGCTTAAGAAAAGCATAGAATTTTGAGGTTTATTTTTGTTTAAATTGTTCCACGAATAACTGAGATATTTCAACTTATATGAAAAGTAGATAGGTAGGGGAGAATGAGGATACTTGATCCCTGGGGATACTTGATTCCTTAGCTAAATCTCGAAACTGGAATGTCTTACAAAGATCAAATGTTCTAGAAAAATGTGCCAAAATGAGCAAAATAACAATGCTCGTAGTTTAAAAAATTTTAACAAAATAATTGTTGAGTAATTGAACTTTGTTTGAAAAATTCACAAAATGTAACTTGAAGATCTTTTTTCATCACTTTAAAATGTTCCTTACATGGGAAAATTATGAAAAAAATATTTGTTCCAATGTATCAATCGTTCGAGCGTAGAATGAACTTAATAATGCCATATTTTCAAAGCAATGGAAAACTCTCAACTTTTTTCAGAAAAGTTTTCTAAAATGTTGATTATGGGTATAATTGATCCCCTAGAGTTGGGTACAATTGATCCCCCTTCCAAACGGCATATCTTCTTCTGAATTGATCGTTATGATTGCTGATCACGAAATTACTAATATTTATTCAAAAACTAATATTTATCAAACAATTGTCTGAAGAAAAGACCAAAAATAATTCATTTTCTCTAAATTATAAAAAAAATAGCGCCTTTAAGTATGCAATGTTATTAGCGTTAAGACAAAGTTATAGAATTTTCTTCTTATGTCTGCTATAAATTGTGAAATGAGAACAAACATGACCAAAATAGTAAATTAACATTCTATCTTGGGGTTTTGTTTGATTTTTATACAAGGATTAGGGCTTCCTGAATTAAAGATCAAGCCTCCTTCAATAGGGGATCAAGTCTCCCCTAACTTCAGAAAAATCGCAATTTTTTTACACCCACGAAAATGCTTCTAGTTCATCAACGGGGTTCAAGTATCGTTCTAATTTTTGGAGCATAGAAACTTGAAGTTACAAGCTGTCAGAAAATGTCAAAGACGGCGAGTTGCTAAATTTTTCCAAAAAGATATGGTGAAAATAAGAAAAGGGGATCAAGTATCCCCACTCTCCCCTATTGTAAAAAAATTTCGAATTGTTGTAGTACTTCCCAAACCCTCGTTAGGCGGCGTGTATGTCTCATCACTCTTACCTAACTTAGGACTTTTTTCTCAAAATATCATTCCAGCTTTCTCATGTTTTTAAGCTTCTCTTAGGTGTAGCTATAGCTTTTGACTAACAGTTTTCATTGGTATAGATTGTTAGCTTACCATAATTCAAAAGATTCAGCGCAAAAAGTAAATAAAAATAACGAATGGCTTTAGTTTTATGCCGATTTTAGTAGACTCCGCGGGGTTGGGTACTAGAGGGGTTAAAGACAACATCAAATTTCTGAGATCTAACTAAAAAAAGATTGATTCATTCGAGATTCATTTAATTTTTTTTTAAATTTTCGCATAAGAAAAAAAAATCCTGATACTTTATTTTCCAATTAAAGAAAGGTTTTATCCACATCCACATTCAATATTGACTAATATTATCTATTTTTTTTTTTTCAAATTTCAGCGAGTACGATAGCAACGTGATCACGATCTGCAACATTCGGGACCCGACGACCTCGATTGTGCTGTCGAAGCAGTACACCGACACGGTGGGCTCCCGGTGGCGCCTGAACGTATACCCCAAGGGCAACAACACCAATTACCGCTATCTGAGCACCTACGTAGAACTGTGTGACGGTGTCGCTGGAAGGTAGGAGAGTGTGGAGTTCCTTGAATTGAACTCTTAAAGATTTTTTTCTGGTTACAGATACCAGTACACAGTGGAACTGCTCCACAAGGATGCCCACAAACAGGTCAAGTTCCAATCGGAGGACCACTTTCGGGTCGGTGAAATACGAGGCTATCAGAAGTTTATCCGCGTGAAGCGCGTCCTGGAAGAGGGCTACCTCAACGAGGACGGGTCAATCTTTATCCGGCTGTCGATTAGGCCGGCTACGTTGGCGCTTCGTTGCCAATTTCAGGAAGAGTACCAAACCATCAAAGAGGAACGGATTTTGTTCCAGTTCAACAGCCAGTTGAGTCAACACTTGACGAGGATCAGGAATCTGAGAGACGAGAATGCGGCCCTACAGGCAATCGCCTATCCGGAATTCAATTCGAATGTTTTTGTGATGCGAAACTTCAGCGAGCTGCGGCAGGGGGATGAAGATGTGTGTTCGGATAATAGCTACGACGATCTGGGATGCTGTTGGCGTCTTATTGTGTACGCCAATGGCGATAATGAAGCGAGGGGTGAATGGTTGAGTGTGTATCTAAGATTGCTAGAAGGAATTCCCGGAAGGTAAGATAGTAAGACAAGATAGACTTCCACCAAAACTTAAACGTACCCATTTACAGCTACGAATACTGCATAGAGCTGCTGAACAACGACCCTGCCAAAACGGTTCGCATGGAAGGGACACAAACTTTTGAAATTCAGGAACGCTTCGGATGGTCCCAGTTTGCCAAACTGGAAATGATCTGCCAAAACGGGTTCGTCAACGAGGAACACGATTCGCTGTACTTCCGGTTTTCGTTGAGGCCCCAGAACTACAAGGCCAAATGTGAGCTACAGCAGTTACTGCGTGTGGACGCGAAAAAGGAAATCGAATCCCTTAAAAGGTAACTCTTCTAAAACCAAATGTTAAACTCCGATTCATATAGCAATTTTTTTCCTATTTCTATCTAGAGAACTAATACCGGCATTCAGTACGATTACTTACAAGCTGAAAAATTTCACCGAACTGCAGCAGAAGGAGGGCTTCGTATATTCGGATCCGCTGGTCGATGACCTCGGGTTCGCCTGGCGGTTGCTGATCTACGCGAACGGGCACAACGAGGCGCACGACTGCCACGTGAGCATCTATCTGGTGCTGTTCGAGGGCGTCTCCGGAAGGTGAGTTTTAACTGTAATGAACCATAAAAAATGCTATATGAAGGTCATCAGAAATATTTTTACATTAAAACACTCGACATTTTAACACAAACTACCATAAAGCTGAAACGAGCAAAACTATTTTCGAATAAGATAGAGTAATATTTTCCGAGTAAAAAGTGGCTCCAGAGATCAGCTAAAATTTAACAAAGCCCATTTTTGTGCAAAAGAGGTAGTAAAAGTCCAATGCCTTTTTAGCAAATCTCTGTGCCAAAAACGCGCTGAAAAGTGTTCTGTACCAAAGATGATATGATTGGAAAAGCACTACTGGCATGAAGATTCGGGCTCCCATGCAAAATGATGCATACATTCAAGATGCATCCCACTACATTCAAGCGAAACAAGAAAAACATTTTATGGGATTTTCCTCCTATTGGATAGTTCATCCCAGAAAAAAATGTGAGAATCGAACGCACTGCAACATCTCGTCTCTGCTTGCCAGTCCGATATCTTAACCAGTGCATCATCTGAGTCGGTTAAAAAACGAAAATTGTTGTCCTTCTGCCATTGTCAATTACCAAAAAAAGGCACTGCATTGGCCGTCTGCGAAATTTCAAGTCCGACATAGAATCTTATACCGATAATTCCACCTCCAAAGAAGTTTATTATTGAAGTAGAGTCTGATTTTGTGAGTGTAATGGTCGGGCTCGATTACCGTGCAAAAAATTGAACAAAAATTCCACAAAAGTTTTTGGTTCGTTCTTAATGCGTTTCATTAAATTAAGCAGAGTTTTCATTTATTCTTCTAGTTCCCATCTAACAGAAACTCGGCTTTTCTAATAACTCTCGTACTACATGTTCAGTTTTACCCGTAATTTTGATAAAGGCATATGACCCTATTACGTAAAAATTTAATAGCCAGACTTGGACAGCCAGACAAAAAGCTCTTTTTATTCTAAATATCACTTTTGAATTCACTTTTCTTCAAAGCTTTTTCAAACTTAAAATCGATACATTTTGAATGTGATGGGAAGTATTTGAGAAACATGAGCTATCAAAGAAAGAAAGAACATAAGCCGTAAATATCAGATATTTCTCGAAAAGATACAACGACTCACGGCAGGAACTTAAACCCGTAATTTCCGCAAGTGCTTGCCGGTGAGCCGTTGTATCTTTTTCGAGAAATTTATGATATTTACGTTTGTCGACAGGGGACCTATATTCGGGTGACGGGTTTATTTCCTGGGAGGCCCCGTTACATCAAAAACGGGTGACGCTCTCTGTCTTAAGTAAACCGCTCAGTTTAGCCACACGTTGCAAATCTTTGAGTTCTTCCTCTTTATTTTGTCGCTCTGAGAATTTCCTTGGGCCTGGCTAGTAAAACTACCAAAATAAGCGTGGCAACGATCGTGTCAAAGCTTGAGAGAATCTAGTAGCATTGGTTTGGTTTGCTTGTGGCAACAACAACATGGTGATCGGTGGATCGCTCTTCACCCATCGACCAGCACATAAGGTCACTTGGGCATCCCGAGATGGCCGAACAGATAGTCAAATTGACCCCATCTGCATCAGCCGAAAGAGGAGAAGGAGTCTTCTTGATGTCCGCAACAAACGAAGCGCAGACATTGCATCTGACCATCACCTCGTCCTTGGTGAGATACCGCCGGTTGGAAATCCAGAGGTGAAAAGGGTATACGTTGAACAGCTTAGAATTCCGAGCCTCGGAATTGCCGACAGACGGACAGTCGAAGAACAGTGGTGTGGAATAAAAAATGCCTTTATCACGACGAGCCATGGTACTCTCGGTAAAGTTTGTCGGAAGGAGTGAATGGAAGTCGGATGAAACTTGGAGGATGGTCGATGATCGGAGAAAGGTAAAAGTCGGAATTGAGCAGGCATGTACCGGGTCAGCCAAAGCAGCTGCCCGCTTACGATAGCGGATCTGGAAAAGGCAGTTAAACGAGCTTGTAGACTAGACAAGAGAGCCTATATAAACTCCCAAGCCGAAGAGGGAGAAAGAGCCGCCGTTAATGGAGATATCCGATTACTTTATGACTTTCTCACTGCCTTAGTGGTGCAAGGATTAATGCAAGAATGCCGCTGAAAGACCGAGCAGGTCAGTCATTGGCCGATTGAACAGATCAGCTCAAACGATGGACTGAGCACTTTGAACAACTCTTCCGAGTCACGAATAGCGATGGCCAACAGAACTCGCAGCTCGTAGCGCCAACTGTAAGTCGCATTAATGGCGTAAACTCTTAAGCGCCCTTGCTGGCTCAAATAGAAGCGGCAATCAAAAGCATGAAATTCAACAAAGCGCCTGGGATCGATTGCATCCCTGCTGAAATGCTGAAAGCCGTCCCTGCCTTGTCGGCACAAATGTTGCACCGTCTTTTGCTGACATCTGGGATACTGCAGCATTCCAGGCCGACTGGATGAAGGGTATCCTCGTAAAGGTCCCCAAGAAAGGAGAGTACGGTAACTGGCGAGGCATAACATTGATCTGTACAACCCTCAAAGTACTCTGCGAAGTGATCCTGAACAGGATCCAGGAGAAAATCGACGCTACACTCCAATGGCAACAAGCTGGAATTCGATCCGGATGATCATGTGTGGACCACATTACACGCTACGAATAATACTGGAACAAATCAACGAGCTCCAGGACTCTCTTCTACTGGTACTCATTGATTTCGAAAAAGCATTTGACCGACTTAACCACGAAAACATCTGAGATGCTCTAAGACGACGAGGGGTCCCAGAGAAACTTGTCCATCTCATCGAAGCACAGTACGAGGCATTTTCGTGGACGGTGTCCTTGTCCGAACCAATCCCGGTAACAGCTGGAGTGAGACAAGGATGTATTTTATCGCCGCTGCTTTTTCTTAGCGTAATGGATGAGATCTTGACTGGATCGACCGAGGACTGCCGCGGAATCCTTCAGCAATTGAGCAACTGAACGACCTTGACCTGGCAGACGATATTGTTTTGCTCGCCCAAACACAACAAGATATGCAGAGCAAACTCGACGACCTCACCGAAAGCTCCAAGGCAGCAGGTCTCAAAATCAATGTCGGAAGACCAAGTCGATGGAAATCAACACAGAAAATCGTTCCAATTTCGTGGTAGCTGGACAACAGGTTGAGACAGTGGAGTGCTTCCAGTATCTTGGTAGCCAGATTACGCCTGATGGTGGTACCAAGAAGGACATCGAAACCCGGATCAGAAAAGCCCGATTTGCGTTTGCGAATCTCCGAAACATCTTACGCTCACGCCAGATCTCACTACGAACTAAGATCCGAATCTTCAACTCAAACGTCAAATTGCTGTATTGCTGTACGGGTGTAAAACTTGGTGCACATAAGCGGTGACGACGCGAAAACTGCAAGTTTTTGTGAACCGCTGCCTGCGGAACATCATCCGCGCTTGGTGGTCTAGCAACTGGATCTCAAACGTTGAACTTCATCGCCGGTGTCATCAAAAGGCGCTAGAAATCGAAGAGATGAAAACGCTGCGAAGAGATGAAAACGAGATTTGCAGAGAGGCACTTGACGGAATCCAGATGGGCATCGAAGAAGAGGCAGGTCCAAAAGCTCTTGGCGGCGAAGTCTAGCCGCTGAAATCCGCACAGTTGACGAGAACCTTGGCTGGCAGCAAGTGAAGACGCTGGCTCCGGATCGCCAGCAGTGGAGATCTTTTATCTCAGCCCTATGCGTCGGTCAATCGGCGCCGGACCCTTAGGTGGTAGCTAGGGGAAATAGTAGTGCATTAGACGAAAAGGAGCGCCCAAGATCTTGGAAGTCAATGATTGGTTCATCATTTGCTACACGTGATCTCGAGTCTCGTCGATTAAAGGAGTAGCGTATTCGTTTGAAATATCGAAAAAGCAGACACTATCGCATGACGGTTAATTTCATCCAGCTGCAAGGGGAAGTGACAAGGAAAGTTGTGTTGTTGGAAACGTTTAGTATCAAGCCTCTTGAGAGCCTGTCCGTTTAAAGGGTGTCCACGATGAAATTGCGACACACAAAATTGATTTGCAAAATACGAGTTTCATCCGATTGCCATCAAATTTTAAGGGATTGAAAAACAACTATTAAACGTCATTTTACCATTTTACTCA
>NC_073693.1:358659141-358731844 GCF_029784155.1 Uranotaenia lowii | reverse complement strand
AAGATAACGCGACCGGCACTGATTCGATTTGCGCCCACCGGCATTAACCTCCCAGCGTAACCGAATTGCGTATGTCTGAATGAAACAAAATAAAAACGTTTTCGCGTCCCTCCCCATCGCATCACAAGCCGAAGAAGGATAGAAATAAATACCGGCCAACACCAGGCAGCCAGCGAACCGAGCACTGTGCGTGTGAATGTAGCAAAAGCAACAACAAAAACATCCTTCTAATTCAATAGGGCGTTTGCACAGTGCATTAGTATAAGTAAGCCGTTGGGCAAACAAATGTGACAGCCCCATGTTAAATGAATACAAATCGACTAAAGAAAGATATTTTTCAAGAATTTATGAGAACTATGGAAAAGTTTCATATGTACAACATATTTTTCGAAAGCTAGATCATTTTTTGACTTGTTTGTGACTTTTTTTTAATTTTGAGGGAACTTCTTTAACAAAAATGAAGACTTTGTACAGGATATAAGCGTTTTTAGTGAAAGCAGGACAAATATTGCTCAAGTTTATTAATCAATTTCATGGCGAAAACTTTTAACATCATCTTCCTGGTTCTAAATTTTATATGATAGGCCCAAAAACGTGAACAAAGGATCCGAGGGAACCGTTTAATGTGCTTTACAATGATGGTTGGCTTGTTTTTCATTTTTTGTTTTGCTTGGTTTCCCACTGATATCCGATAAAATAATCACAGAATCGTTTCCACTTGTTAGCAAATGATCCGAAATATACTTTTTGAATGTTTTTTTTTAGAGAAATTGAGCATTCATTTAAGGGAAAATCAACATTTTGGTTGAATTTTGCTTTTTTCGCATATAAAAACCTCTAATGTGTGCCCAACAGACCTTTTGTATGTGTGTGTAACAAACGCCCTATCCGCCGGCAAACACGGCTAAGCTGTGCGTGTGTATGTAGCAAAAGCAACAACAAAAACATTCCTTTAATTTACCGGCAAACAACCACCGGCCAAGCTGCCCGGCTTTAGCAGCTGTGTATATGTAGCGTGTGTATGTAATAGCAGGCAGTAAGCAAAGCACAGTTCTCATTCAATGGGTTTCCCGTTTCCCGTTCTCCTTTCCGTTTCCATCCAAAACAAAGAAATACCTTGAAAGGAGGCCAAACGCCGGGAAGCCTACGTCGTGCGTTATTTTTTTGTGATTGATCGGTGGCAGAAACCCTATGACAAATAGCCCTCATCTTGCATGAAGTTCAAATAGTATATTGGTAAAGATGTCGGACTGGCAAGACGATGTAAATGATGATTTGAGTTCGAATCTTCCTACGGCGCTGTGGTTGTTATTTTTATTTTCTTGTTTCTGGGATGGATTATCTAATAGGAACGAAATCCCATTAAATGTTTTTCTTGTTTCGCTTGAATGTAGTGGTCATGAATAATTTTGGTTGGAAGCCGAGTCCTTATGCCAGTTACGGTTTTTCAAACATACCGTCTTCGGCACAGTGCACATTTCAGCGCATTATCGTCACAGAGATTTGCTAAAAAGGCATTGGATTTTTGCAACCTCTTCTATGGGTGTACTTACGTTTATATCTACATTATTATGGCAATAAATGAATGGTGAAAATATCATTATCGAATTAAAAAAAAACTTGTACGTACATTTTGATGACTGTTTGATGCCACATGACTTAGAAATTGCATAAACCGACTGGCACTGCCCTTTTTTCAGATCTCTGGGGGATTCATGTTTAAGACTTTCACAACTCGCATCATTCATAACCCGTTCGAGACCGATTGCACACCGTGTGTGCAATGGAATTTGTGTGCCTCTGTCAGAACAATCTTTCATTGTGAGTTAACTATTGCTCGGAGAAATAATATCCTTATTCCAATGGAATCCGCAAATGTTAGGCAAAATGTATTGGGAAATGGTTTTGATGAAAATCAAATGACGTAAAAGTTATCTAAGAGTAAAGTACTATGAGTACGAATGTCGTGAAAAGGCCTCCGTCTCGAATGGGATAATGCATATTAAACTTATGTTTCCACTAAGGTTCTTTTTCCATAAGGGTTTTCCCAAAATATTTAAAATATATAAATAAAATGCAACTTTAGTTCGAACGACAAATAACACGAGTTTCAAGCAAAATGGGAAATTGATCAAAAAGATAAGAATAACTATTTTCCGAATAACAAAATAAGCAACATTTTAAAAATGAAAAAGACTTACAAAAGTTAAGAAATGCCATAAGTTTGCATTTTTTATACTCGTCATTTCTGTAGTTTTTACTTTATAATCATTAATGAAGTTTTGCATTATTTTGCAATTTAGTTTTAAACTTTGTGTTTTCTATCCATCTTGTTTAATTTATGGTAAATTTAGGATAAAATTTATAAAACTTGGGAAATTTTTGAGAAAGTTTAAAAAAAAAATTAGCATGCATCTACATTAGACTGAGTCTATTTGAAGTCATTTTCAAACTACCAAAACCCTTTGATCTCAACAACTTCGTTGCAGATTTTTAAAGTAACGATTACATGAGTAAAGTTTTATTTTCTTGTTTGTATGAAAAAAATTTACATTAAGTTCGAAAAAAAAGGAAAAAATAAATATCTTCTATCTCTTGAACCGAGCCATCCAATCTTTTTTTTTTCAATTTATAAATTCTCTAAAGGAAATTTTTCGCTGAATAACTATGTCGAAGCTCTTGAAGTGTACTCTGAAAAATTTAATAATGCATCTTATAATGGGATCGAAAGTAGATTTTGTAATAAATTGTCTCCATATCAAACAGGTTTGAATAATTTAACACTTCACGCAATGTAAGATTTAGAAGTATGCTGCACACAAAACTAAACTTTTCAATCACGTTACACTATTTGGCTGGAATGAAAATAAACCGAAAATGCGTCGTGAAAATAAGCGTCATGTTTATGAAAAAAATTTTTCAACTCAAGATGAAATCTATAATGTTAGTTGCTTTACAAATCTAGCATATATATGTACGTTAGGGTGGCAGCCAAATGGTTCATATAAAATTTCGAAAACCTAACATGAAAATTTTGTGGATTGGCCCAAAAAACTGACCTCTGCAAAATTTCAACTCATTCGGATTTTATTTAGGGGTGCCTCGAAGCACCCTCGAAAATCACCAAAGGGGGGACCAAAGGAAATCAGAAAAACCTAAATTTTAATTTGGATGCCAAAAGACTGAAAAATGCATAATACGTCAAAATCCTGTCGAAATGCTGAAAAAAATTTTTGGTAAAAATTGACCTCAAAATTTCAAAAATCACTTAAAAAGAGGACAAAGGAAATAGAGAGAATCGAAACTTTCATTTTGATACCATATGATTTTGAAATGCATGAAATTTGGTGTTATCCCGAAAAAAAATCTTGGTCAAAAATCGGCTTTTTAGGACTTGGCCGTTTTTTCTGAAAACCAGCCGTTTTTCGGAAAACCGACAAAATCCCAGAAAGTCAAAAAAATCTTGAACTACAGTCCCCCAGTCATTAGTCACTTTACGTTTCCTTTCACCACTAATTGTTCGTTTATTCAGGTGTTAGTAGACCAAATATCAAGCTTTGTATGAATTTAGGTCATTAAATACTTCCTCTTTGAGTTCAAGTATGTTATTATTCAAAATTTTGTTATAAAATGACATAATTTACCGAAACAATAAAGCGTTTTTTTAAAAACGCATATATGGGTCAACATTGTAGCTCGTAACAATTGTTAGTCACATAGAAATCCATGACAACACTCGAATGTCAACATGGGTATCAACTTGTTTCGGACAAACATTTATTTTATTTCACGAATTCAAAACAATCGAAATCCAAAACAACGATCTTGTTAATAACACCCTCGACACTAGCTAGCGGACTGTAAAATTAACTTTCAATGTTCAATCAGCATCACTATACTTTACCACCGTGGGGGAGCAATTTAGTTTCACCCGGTAAAGAGCATTCGGATCGGTTCTAAGCGTGACTCGTTTGGTTTGTTGTTTGATAGAGAATTATATTTAACAAAAGTGTATTAGATTTTATTCTTCTCATCCATTCCGGCTTGATGTTATCATCTTTTTTTATTCATCTTCGAAAAAAAAAAACAGCTAGATACGAACCAAAGCGAACAGCACCATCAATTAATTACTTGGACGCACATTGTGTACACCTTAGGAGCACTCTTTAGGAGACGCACTTATAGAGCACTCATTTCAATTTTGAGTGTTTTGTGAGTGACGAAAAACGCTCCCTGTGTGTATTGTCACTCTGCTCCTATCGACCACTCTTGCTCCGCTCACAAAAAAATTTAAAGAGTGGAGCTGATTGTTACACCGCTCTTGTTGGGCTCTGAAAAGAGTCCGAAGCCTGAATATTTCCAACTTCGATGGTTTTTAAAAACTTAATGTTCACAGATAATCATACTTTGGATGTACAAGCATCCTAAGTTTTAAGGTTGATGGAGCATCAAATTGACGTAGTCAGAAAAGTTATCGGATTCACCAGTTATTTTTAAATTATCAAAACATGCGATTTCCACCCCCAAAAAAAGGGGTAAGCTGCAACAAGTTTGTTTCTAATGAAAAATCAAATGAAAACGTTTGAAAACTTATAGTTTTTCATATTTTTGAGATGAATTAACGCATAAAGCACCAATTGATGTAATTTTTGGTTTTGTTCGATTCAAATTTTTAATTCTTTTCTGTCAAAGATGTTCTAAGGAAGCATAAGGGTGCTGCATAAATCTAGGGGTAGCAAACACTTCATAAAATTCCACTAGCTGAATCATAAAAATTAACCTTTAGGTGGATAGGATTTTGAAATAAAAATAAACGCGTGATGCAAAACGATCATATTTCAGCATATGGATACAAGATTTAAAAGGTGAATCTTTGATTTATATTTTGTTGCATTTTTGCCCAGACTAGTAACTGAATTTAAGAAATATTAAAAAAATGGTTATTTTGTCCAATAAATATTTTTACACCAACAGTGTTGCTATAGGAGAATAAAAGCAATATAAAGTTTGTAGGTGATATAATGCGGCCAATTAAGACATTCAAAATTTGCCTTCAATCTTAATAAAAAAAAAAGTAAATTTAGTAGACAATCTTTGCAACTTTTTGCGAGAATGTTTTCTACAGTAAGCAGTTGGGAGGAGCGGGCTTAATGCACATACTGAGACAAATACTTATGTGTTGAAGTATGAGTGAACAACGCAGGTTTGTGTTGGAATTGAGTTAAACATTGTTTATTTCTTTTGTCAAGTCCTTATACAATAACTTAATTCTATAGCTATTATCATCTTGTCGCTTAAAACTAACTGATTCCCAAACTCAGAATCGGTTTTTAATTCCTATTGGATTCTGAGATATCCTCTCAGAATTAACTGCCAACACTGCTGAGTTACTCTGAACCACATGCTGTGTTGGCTAAGTTGATCGTGTATGATGACAACATTTGTATTGTTGTCATCATAATCGATGATCATTGGATGTCAAAACGCTATTGTTCTCAACATGCAAATTGACTGACCAAAGGAAGACGAAACCAAAACAAAACAACCTGGTTTTGATTCTACTCAGGAGCAGTCAGCAGCGATCCGGAATCTACAATGATGTGGACAATCTGGCCACGGAACGGACTTCAAAGGATCCGAAATCGTGAGTATCAACATTATGTTTTCAGTATTCCCATGTATATTGTATGTAACTTCATGGTAGTTGGCTTGTGCTGAATAAAAATTTGGTATGTGATAACAATGCTTCTAATAAATTCTATCAGCTCATTTTCACCGTCTTTCATTTCTTCCATCTTTCAATCCGCCTGTAAAATTTCATAATCTAATGATTTCCTTTCTAAAAAGGACATCACTTTATAGTTCAACCATGCAACATAATCTGACCATTCCATAAAATCCAACCATGTGACGAAATCCGACCATGCCACATAATCCAACCATGCAACATATTCCGACCATGCGATAAAATCTGACCATGCAACGTAATCGGACTATGTAACAAAATCGGAATATGCAACACAATCTGACCATGTAACAAAATCCAACCATGCGACATATTCGGACCACGCACAATAATCTGACCATGCATCATAACCTGACCATGTAACAAAATCGGATATTACAAAACTATATAATAAATATGACAAATGTGATTGAAAAAAAAAAATCAGACAAATATGAAAAATATCACAAATATATGGCAAAATTATGGCATAAGAATGACAATGCAATGCCAAAACATGGCAAAAATATTACTAAATTATGACAAATATGCTAGAAAAATGACAAAAGAATGACAAAAAATTGATAGAAATTAAACAAAAAAATTACAAAAATCGGATAATCCTTCGTCAAAAATAACATATGTAATAAATATGTATGTATGTATGCATGTATTTCTACCACCCAGGTAGCAGCGAGCAACTTTTACTTTGTGACTTGATCAAGCTTCATCAACTGGATTAGTTCGAAATGACTTTGAATGGACTGTTTCAAAGGATAAGAGATGTAAGCAGAGGCACTCACACATCTAATTAGGAATAGGATCGAATTGTCTCCACCGAAAGAACATATCAAACTTATCGAGCGTCTGAGTCGAGCCATTGCAACCCAAAGCGCTCAGCTGGGTGGAGAGACGGACCCATCCTCAATTCACGACCCCTTGCTGGTGAGATAGCCCAATGCTCTCCACAAGAATCGCTTCAATCGGATGCACGGATGGCCTAAACCAAAACCCCAAAAAAGAATCAATAAGAAAACAATAAAATCTCCAAAATAAAGTACAGATAATATGATAAAGTGAACAATTGATGAAACTACTGAAAACCAACAAGACCAAAAAATTATAGCATTTCGAAAGTAAAAGATTTTTTAAAGGTCCCATTTAAAAACGCTTTTTTTAAGAAAATTCTTATTTCTTTGATTTTCTAACAATCGAACCATGAATAATTAACAAACAAGTTTAATCCTGACCTTATTTTCAGATATCAGTTAAAAAGTGCAATCAAAGGACATATTATCCTACTTACCTTTCAAAACAGGATACAGACCATATTATTACCTTTATACCTTGATATAAGCAGACATCAATATTATAATTTACGAACAAAAAATATAGCTGCCTAAGCTACCTAGGTATCAATTACGGGATCTGTCGTATCGATCGAATGATTCGCTATATTAACTATCATTGTCTCATAGCAGAATGTTTTTATATTCCATAACATAACATTATTTCATAAACTGCCATTTAGGTATTTACTGACTTTTTCAAGATTACTTTTTAAAATGAATGTTAATTTTTTTACATTAAGATTGGAAACATTATCATATAAAGAAAAGGAAAACATAAAACATGTCACCCTAGAACGACACGTTTTTCAACATTGGTGTCCTCGTCAATGGAATCTCATATTACACACACAATTTCTTTTGTACGCAAAAAAATCGCATCAACAAGACGATAGAGTTCTCATTAGATCAGGTTGACATTTCTGGCTGCTCACTTTTCCGCTTTGTCATTCCTGGCGTACCTGCTAGGCAGGCGCGGATCTAGAGATTGCTCTTAGGGGGGGTGATTTAGTAAATGTTCAAAAAAATGTGGGCCATAACTTTTTTAGTGATTGTGAAAAATTAAAACTGTGACAAAAAAACATGTTGAGGATATAGATGAAGAAAATTCAGCAGCATGTAAATAATGATGAAGACAATTTCAAAACAAAGTTTGTTCAAAGAATTCTGTACATATGTTTGTGGCTGGCATAGTCTTAGGCAGTGATTTCAACTTACTGAAATGAGCATCTCTGGTTTTATGGTTAAAACTACGTCTTATTTTTTTTTTTGAAATTATTACAATATTCGTGTAAAAAAGCCATTTACACAAGTTTCAATTATATTTAATCGAAATATTTTCTCTTTTGAATTCCAGTTTTAAACCGTACTTTAAACTGCTTCATTTCTAATCGAAATGTATGTATTGTAATGTATTTATTCAATAATTTATCATGTTTTTACTTGAAGTTCCATTAAAATATCAATTTAAAGACATGAATCAATAAATAATATTAAACAAATAAACATTTAAACTACAAATAAGCACGTATCTAGATAAATAAAATATACATTGCCAATATAATATTGCTAATCATATTCAATTTAAGTAAAGAGGTTTGCTGAATAGATTCGTCTTTTTATATCTTATCGAATACTTACAGCGTTTTTTTTTTGCTGTGAGTTTTTAAAAACAAATCAGTGGCTTAGTTACAAGATTTAACAATGGAACAGTTTTTTAAACTCCACCAGTGAGGTTGACTATAAAGAGCGGGCAGACTTTACAAAAAATAACCTTGCTCAGTTTTGGAAAAAAAACTAGCCAACTTTTAATTGTTTCCAAATGCTTAGCACTTGCGAATTCTTTTTATTTTTCAGCACTTCGACTTTAAATGCTAGGAGTATGGAACCGAAAATTGTGGTGGAGGTACCCGGTGTCTATAGTTAAAATAAGCTTTGTGATATCATCAATAGTTGAGTAAGGTTTAGAATGAGCCTTTAAAGTTTGATCGATCAGATTTTCGGTTGCTGCATCTGGAAATAATATCAACTTTAGAGTTGTTTTTGACAGTGCTTACGCACACTTTCCTACGTATATGAATAAGAAAATAAAAATAACCTCCAAAATTTAGTTAACAAAACGTTGATGTCCGTTCAAGGACATGATCACTTTTGAGATTATTTTCCCACAGTTAAAAAGTGTTACTGAAAATGTCAGAATTATGTCACGAATATTTCTAGCCGTACATGGAACAATTATTGAAAATTTTCATCTGTGGACCCAATTAAACCAATTTTTAGAAAACCATTAAGTTTGGTAAACATACATAAATAAGAAACCACTTTATGATGAACTTGAAAATAAATGTTGGCTTCTTTCAGGCCTTTTCAAGAAATCATTTAGAATTATTCACTATCAGGCGACGTTTCTAGTACTGGCGCTTACAACAACTCTGGATATCGGGTAATAAAGAAAGTTAAGGACTGGGGGAGGAAGACTGAATAAAAAAATAAAAAAAAAACTTTCAAACGTCAAATTTCTCTCACCAATCTACCGACCAGTGCGAAAGTTCAAAATTTTACTTTCTTATTTAGGGATTTTTAATAAAGCTTGTTTGATGCTGATAAGCACTTGTTTTGCATAAAACAATGATTTAATTAGGTTTTGTTTTGCTCTGACAAATTCTTGCATGATAAGGCGTATTGAGTCGCTCAAATTTCGTTTAAGCTTTGCAGCTGATACATAAAAATGGTTTGATGATTGGTTGTTCTAAAAATAGCTAAATCTAAATCTAGCACCTAAACAACTGAGTTACATGACTCGCTACACGAAACTGATCATCTAAAGTTAAAATTTGAACGATTACAAATCTTTTCAACAATTGCTGGCTTGTTGCCGAACAGTAAAAAACGATACAGAAAACTATACAGCAAATTTCAGTTTTCTTTCCCACGGTTAAGGAAATTCCTTAAAGAGTGAGATGCAAGCTTTATCCTTTTCGCACACCCAAAGCCAACACCAGGGTGTGTACAGCTTCGGGCAATCGTAATCGTAGGCATGGTAGGCGAACAATTCGCTGTCAAAAAGCGCTCCGTCTCCACCCTCCACCAATGAGAACCTTTTATTACCCCTTGCCTACTTTTCCTTAAAATGCAACCACCCGTAGCTGTAGGCACGCTGGCCAACACGAAGTTATACACGCGCATACTGTTTAAACTCAATTCAAGCATATTTTTAAGCACACCCATAGAAGAGGTTGCAAAAATCCAATGCCTATTTAGCAAATCTCTGTGCCGATAATGCGCTGAAATGTGCACTGTGCCGAAGATGATATGTTTGAAAAACCGTAACTGGCATAAGGACTCGGCTCCCAACCAAAATGATGCATGACCACTACATTCAAGCGAAACAAGAAAAACATTTTATGGGATTTCCTTCCTATTGGATAATTCATCCCGGAAACAAGAAAATAAAAATATAAACTACAGCGCCCGTAGGGAGAGTCGAACTCAAATCACCAATTATATCGTCTTGCAAGTCTGACATCCTAACCAGTGTGCTATTTGAGCTTCATGAAGGACGAGGGATATTTGTCATAGGCTTTCTGCCACCGAACAATCACAAAAAATCGCACAACGGTGGCTTCCCGGCGTTTGGCCGCCTTTCAAGGTAGTCCTTTGTCTTGCGATGGTAACGGCAAAGGGAACGGGAGTGAAGGCAAAGGGAAACCCATTGAATGAGAACTGTGCTTTGCTTACTGCCTGCTATTACATACACACGCTACATATACACAGCTGCTAAAGCCGGGCAGCTTGGCCGTTGGTTGTTTGCCGGTGAATTTAAGCAATGTTTTTGTTGTTGCTTTTGCTACATACACACGCACAGCTTAGCCGTGGTTGTTTGCCCATGGATTGAATTGAAGCAATGTTTTTTTTGTTGCTTTTACTGCATACACACGCACAGCTTGACCGTGGTTAGCTTCGTTCAATCGTTAGTAAAAATCAGTTTCAACTGGTTTCTGTCAACTGATAGATGTTCAACGAGACAATGTTTTGGTCGAAACAAGTCAGGTCATTGTTCAATGGAGCAAGTTGAAACTAGTCGAAACCAATCCAGCTCGGCAGCAGGATTAGTTTCGACTTGGTAGAAATCGGTCGAAGTCAATTGGAAAGAGACAGGTGATCAACTGTCAATCCATTTCTACTTGTTTCGACCCGTTTCGACTAGAGTTGATTGAACAGACATGTTGTTTGCTGGTGGATTGAAGGGATTTAATTAGAAGGATGTTTTCGTTGTTGCTTTTGCTACATTCACACGCACAGTGCTCGGTTCGCTGGCTGCCTGGTGTTGGCCGGTATTTATTTCCATCCTTCTTTGTCTTGTGATGCGATAGGGAGGGACGTGAAAGCGTTTTTATTTTGTTTCTTTCAGACATACGCAATTCGGTTAACTTGGAAGATTAATGCCGGTGGGAGCAAATCGAATCAGCACCGGTCGCGTTATCTTCTTGTACCAATGATGCTATGTAATTGACTACACGCCATTGGCACAGAGGCTGAATTTTGGGTGCACCTTTTGAATTCTTATGCACACGTTAAAATGGTGATGGTAATGTTAAGATATTTTGACACATGAAAAAGTTATATTTCATCTAAATTAAGTTGAAAAAAATTGGTGATAATTTTAATTATGATTTATTTTTTCCGCTTGGGGGGGGGGGGTGATCACCCCCATCACCCCCCCTGTAGATCCGCGCATGCTGCTAGGTTTCTCTTGATTCATCCATTATTCAATACACCTCATCAGATAAACAAAACAAACAATAAACAATGAATCACCAGATCTTACGCAACTCATTCCGCTAAACCTACTTCGATGCTTTTTCTTTCCTGATCAGCACATAACCTTGTCGCTTCGAAACCCGATTACTAAAGCTGGTAGCGAAGGCTCAGACAAATACACACTCATCCAGACATCCTATCAAAACGCTCATCTTGGTCCTTTTAACAAAAACAATCCAAAGCGCTTCCCGCATCACTCGCCATCATTATCTTTTTAATTTCAATAACAATTTCCTACATCTTTCACTTTTTAATTTATCTTATTACCTATCAGTAAAATATTTTGGGTCCACCCTATTTGTAGGATAGATATGAGATAATGGAAAATATAAAACCAAATAATTTATGTTAGAAGAAAAGAACCTAATTTAATAATTCAGCATTTCTCAACACGCACTAATGATTGACAGACAAATGAACAACATGCGGAATTAAAGAAAATCTGGCTACTTCGATTGGAAAATATGTTCATTGCGTTCATTGTTGTGCGGTAACTTTTACCTATAAATAGAACGGCACTTGTGCAAATCGGGAGATTCTTAAAACGAATTTGGGAAAGTAACATCACTCCAAGGAAACGGGAGAAGGCAACCACGAGAAGACGGCCAACGACCAGGACCAGGAAATCCCTCAGATTACGACACTATTATCACACACTCCTTGTGAAAAAAATTATCACACGCAATGACACATTACAATTAAACAGCAAAACATCGCATCGATGCTATTCTCCAATCTATCGCGCTTTTGACGACTTTTTCTCTCTCTTCATGTTTTAGCCGTTTTGTACATGATCATAACAAACTCACACAAACACCATACTCAGCAATTCCCCAATTTTTGAAAATAAACAAACATGTTGTTCAAAACTCTTGAACGCCGACTATGAAGGTTAATTTCTCTTCATCAAATAACCTTCAGCAATTCCGATAAGTCAATGATAGCTTCTCGGTACTCAATTGGGCATTTACGAAGAACAGCTAGCGACGACTATGATTAGTAGGAAAATCATAAGTTATTGAGAATACGACCAAAAAAACGTGATGTTTTTTTTAAAATCTGCGCGACCGAAACGCGAGCAACCTCAAACCGACCGTGTTGCCAACCAAATGACAAATGTAATAAATATAAGAGAAAGTTATCCCATAGAAGAGGTTGCAGAAATCCAATGCCTTTTTAGCAAATCTCTGTGCCGATAATGTTCTGAAATGTGCACTGTGCCGAAGACGGTATGTTTGAAAAACCGTAACTGGCATAAGGACTCGGCTTCCAACCAAAATTATTCATGACCACTACATTCAAGCGAAACAAGAAAAACATTTAATGGGATTTCGTTCCTATTAGATAATCCATCCCAGAAACAAGAAAATAAAAATAACAACCACAGCGCCGTAGGAAGATTCGAACTCAAATCATCATTTACATCGTCTTGCCAGTCCGACATCTTTACCAATATACTATTTGAACTTCATGCAAGATGAGGGCTATTTGTCATAGGGTTTCTGCCACCGATCAATCACAAAAAAATAACGCACGACGTAGGCTTCCCGGCGTTTGGCCTCCTTTCAAGGTATTTCTTTGTTTTGGATGGAAACGGAAAGGAGAACGGGAAACGGGAAACCCATTGAATGAGAACTGTGCTTTGCTTACTGCCTGCTATAACATACACACGCTACATATACACAGCTGCTAAAGCCGGGCAGCTTGGCCGGTAATTGTTTGCCGGTAAATTGAAGGAATATTTTTGTTGTTGCTTTTGCTACACACGCGTTTGCCGGCAGATTGAATTGAAGGAATATGTTTGTTGTTGCTTTTGCTACACACGCACAGTGCTCGGTTCGCTGGCTGGCTGGTGTTGACCGATATTTATTTCTATCCTTCTTCGTCTTGTGATGCGATAGGGAGGGACGTGAATTCGTTTTTATTTTGTTTCTTTCAGACATACGCAATTCGGTTAACTTGGGTGGTTAATGCCGGTGGGAGCAAATCGAATCAGCACCGGTCGCGTTATCTTCTTGTACCGATGATGCTATGTAATTGACTACACGCCATTGGCACAGAGGCTGAATTTTTGGACAAATACGACAAAATCATTACAAAAAATTGACAATAAATTAATAAAACATAATAAAATTATGACAAATGTGGTTAAAGTGTAACAAAAATTGGACAGATATCACATTTGTCATGTGTTTATCATTCTATCATATTTCTACATAATCAGGGTTTTGTAATTTTTTTTTCAAATTTTTATCATAATTTTTTCATAATTGTCAGTTTTTTTTCGTCATTCTGTCATATTTTTCCAATTGTCATATTTTTGTTGTGTTTTGTTTTTTTATTGTCAATTTTATGCCATCATTTAGCAATGTTTTGTCATTTTATTGTCATATTTTCGTCATTTAATTGCGCATATTTTATCATAGTTATGTGATATTTTTGTTATGTTTGTCATAATTTTGGCTTTCATTTTAACCATATTTGCATAATTTTGTGAGATTTGTCATATTTAAAAAAAAAAACTCATATTTTTGACATAGTTGACGATTGTATTGTAAAATTTTTGTCATATTTGTCAGATTTTCATAATTCTTTTGTCATAGTTTAACCACATTTGTCATAATTTTGTCATGTTTTCTTATATTATTGCCAATTTTTTGTCATATTAGTGTCATTATTTTGTCACATTATGTCGTAATTTTGTGATAGTTTTGTCCCCCGCAATGGCACCTCATGCTCCCTCGTCAACTTTCTTCTCGCCAACAAGCAGCAATTATTCAATTTCCTCAAGTCTTGCGATAATGTTTGGCTTACCTCGTGAACCTGCAAGGAGCCAGAATGTATACTGACAATCGATGCTGCCGATTCGCGGATGAAACTTAATGTTTCCTCGAAGAGATTCCATTTACCTAACTATAAGCGTACAACGTTCGAAGATATGATGGCTATACTGCCGTTCTAAGCAAGACTGTCCCATGTGACTTTTGAGTCATTTTCACTTTTTTGCTGGAAACACTCTTTTTGAGTGTTAACTTTCGAATAAAACACAAACAAGTATACTTTGTTCTGAACTTACGAAATTTTCATCAAGGTGGATGTCTCTATGTTGATGTTTCTACGCAAGAATGTCACACTAGAGAAAATTCTATTAAAAATGCCAATTTTATCAAAAAATTCTCTTAAGATAAGAAGTTAAAACTGTTGAATATAATTTTATTCACTGAAAAAACATTAAAATTGAGGGCGGAGGAGGAGCGAGAAGCCTTGAGTGTTTTATTCAGAGAAATTTTCACAAACATTTTTGGGTAGGCACTACTTAAAGGATCCATTCTCAACTATACATTTTTATAAACAAAGAGGAACGTATTTCCCAAATTACGGTTTAACTTGAGTTTTTAGGGGAAAAAAACTATGGGAGCTTTTAAAATGATAGAAAAAATTTAGCCGTGTGACAGTTTTTCGTAGAACTAGCATCGGCATGTGTTCTGATTCTACGAAAAAGTGTTACACGGGGCGGTTTTGGCTCTAATTTGCTGTTTTTTGTAGGAAATGTTATTTTATTTTGTCAGTAAACATTGAAAAATGATTAATTTGAACTTTTCACTACGAAAAAACTGACGGTGAATTTTTAGTTTGAGAGAAAAATTTAAAATATAGCTAAAATTTCAATCGCGTTTTTCTCGTTTGCACGTTTTTCCACATGTGACAATCTTGCTTAGAACGGCAGTATACAAATGTTAAAACCACCAACCCACAGAATGTGTTCTATGTATGCCGTGACCGGGATTCGATCTCATACCCGCTGGCTTAGAAGACTTGAAGGCTATCCTCTACGCCACGAGCTGTGGCTTAAATCTTCACGAAACATTCGCATTACAATGAAATTTTTACCAGCATTTTAGCTGAAAATTTTTTTTGATCAAATTAGCTTTCATAGAGTAAGGACTGATCTTTTCTGGGTAATAAGGGCAAAATTACACTTCGCTCAAATGTCTCTAGTAAAACCCAATGGCAGATTTGAATTTCTGAAAAAAAAATCGATTTTTTTTTATATTTTGGGTCAAATATTTCCCACTGTGAAATATTTTCAGCAAATTCAAGAGGTTCGCTTTTGATATGAAAAATCAATATTGAAGTTTTGTCGTATAGATCATCTCAAAATTTGGCGAGCAGTTGTTTTGCAGAACCATCTTTAGATCCTTTGCATAGAGCTTTTAGTTGATGGTCGTTATAAAGGACTTCAAAATAAGTATGATAAAAAGTAGTTCTTCAAAACCAAAACAGTTTAAGTACCTTAAGACTACTTTCACACTCTTCATGCATTTTTAAGTCATTTGGCATCAAAATTAAAATTTCGATTTTCCTAACTTTCTTTGATCTCCTTAAAGTGATTTTTGAAATTTTGATATTGAGTTCATTTTGTAGGTAATTCATTCTAGTTTCTCAATTTTTAAAAATGAAGTGAATTTGTTCTACCTGGTGGTCTTTAGTTGGTTCCAAATGAAAAAAGTCCCAAAAATCAATTTTATTTTTAAATTGCTTATAATTTCTGACAACTTTGCAGTGTTTGAGGGCTTCTTTGATTTCTGGAATTGTCAAGAATTCATCCATCCGACGATGTATAAATATGTGGGGATTCAATGCACATTTTGACCGCTATTCCGGATTTTCTGGTAGAAAAAAATCTAACTCAAAACAAAGATGTCCAAATATTTCATAGCTTCGCTGTATCTCATTTCTCAATAAACCGATTTTCTAAACTAAAATTTTAGTTTCATTTGATTATCACTTTCATAGAACATATTTGGTCTCTAGAAATCTCAGTTCCTCAGTATATTCGAATGATGATTAAAATGCTTTGAATCTGCGCTTTGGGTCATATTAACCCGAACGGCTTTGGAGGGTTAAGGTCCATGGAAAATCAGATTTTTAAAATGTCACCATTGAGTCTAAAACAATCATGAAACAAAATTTTCTCTTAAAAAACGCGTTTTTAAATTGTTTTTTCAATCATAAATTCACTAATATCAACAATACTGTTGATCGTACGTAAAAGTGAAATTCAAATGATCGATAGCAAATTTATTCATCTTCAATATGCAAAAAAATATTAAATTAATTTATTGCTTTTCGAGATATTAGAATGAAGTATAAGTATTTTTATTGATTTCTAAAAATTTCACATTTGGAGCATATTTCAAAAGCTTAAAACCAGCTTTAATAAATAAACCAGCTTTAAATAAACACAATAAGAAAAACCTTTTAAAATTAAGTATTTGCAAGCTATTATGGGTCCATGGGGTCTGGGTATGGTTATGTGCTGTATTGGAGATTTGCCAAACCTAATAATCTTAAATTGCATATGAGCACATACTCAGGCAGAAAATGCGGTGAATCCGTGCACCCATGGTGAATAACCAACATACATACATTCATACATACATTCATTATTCAATACTCGTATTCTCCATTCAAAAATCAAATTCCTTCACAAAATCGAATAAGTATTCAGCTCTGATACTTTTAAAGTTAAATGCGATAGTTTTGACAAGAAAATTGAAACTCTACAAACCAAACTCAAACCAAAAACCACATCATCATGCGGGTTCAACACAATCATAGAAAAAGTAATGACCCGTTGAACTTGAATGGAACTGACACCATTGCCAATTATCGCATTTTTCACGACTCGACACACCTTCGATAATCGAAGCTCTAGGTTCAACTCACAAGTGTCACGAGGTGGTAGTAAGTGAATTTCACTACATATATGTAGTTATAACAATCCTAAAGGACTAGAACTGGCCACCTTTAGTCGTCTTTCTGCTCCAACAGAACTCCACAGTAAAGGATTCATCTTACACAAACGGAAGCGCTGACTCAACAATT
Source organism: Uranotaenia lowii (assembly GCF_029784155.1). Lineage (NCBI taxonomy): Eukaryota > Metazoa > Arthropoda > Insecta > Diptera > Culicidae > Uranotaenia > Uranotaenia lowii. The sequence continues at coordinate 358,714,561 of NC_073693.1, read as the reverse complement.
CTTCCTATTTACTAACAGTTGGTTGTCTTCGAGTCCTTTTTTTTCTTCCTTCGGTCCCTTGTTCTCGCTACCTAAGTATTCCTCAAAGGCGAGCGAGCGAGTTGCACCACAAATGCTGTGACGACTTTCCTCCGGCACTATCCCTTAATCCACATCAGCTTACCCCCCATAAACCGGAACAAAGATTTTCCACAGATAGAAATCGAAACTAGAATAAAAACGCTGTTGGTTTTGCTCACACAAAATAATGGTAAGACGAGGGAAATAGTAGTTCTGGTGGTGGAATTCGGTAAACCACAACACAATGATGGTCGCTTCCTTCGTCTGTCCGTCTCGGGAGTCTCGGGAAGGATTCACGGCTTCACAGCTGGTGGGAGTAGAGTTTCATCTTCCCAATAAGACTTTTTACCATCATCATCCAAGAGAGATGCGACGACCTGTTACAAAGATTTCAACTATAAAGATCAGGAATCGGTAACCGTTTAGGTCGGAAGAGCCTTCAGATGGTGTTGATGGGGTAAAACTCTGTTATGTTGTGAGCCTACTTGGTTGAATGATTCAACTGAATCAAAGCAATCGAAAGATTTCTTTTAATTCAACCACGGTACCGTGGTTGAATTAAAAGGAATCTTTCGATTGCTTTGATTCAGGGGAAAAACTGTTTTGAAAGTATATCGTCATTCAACTTTCTTCAATAAAATTCGCATCTAGAAAATTTTTAGTTCTAAGTTATATCATGATTGGTTTTCAAAGCTCTGAAAACACTTGTATTTTTTTTTACAAATTGTCTATAAATCACAACGTAATTTAAAACTGATCAGTGAATATGAATCTTCAATTTTTAATACTTGCCTAACGTAATACTTCATAAACATAGTATGGTTCATAATGTTAAAGGTAATTTAAAAAAAAAGAATATACTCTGACACTACACATCTTTAAACTTAACATTCTCAAATGATATAAAAGTCTCAAGATAATGCAAATTTTTCATGGAAAATACTAAAACATTTGGATTGTTTATTCTACTTAGTCGGGACAGCAAATTTTCTTACGAAAACTGACAACAAAACAGGCTGTAATGAAAATGTTTAAAAGCTATCCAGACTCTTCCAGCTTATGAAAAATCACCATTCAGCCTCGGTGATCAAGTGTTTTCACTTTCTTTTAGTTTATCTTTTCAATAATTGGATTTTGTGCGGATATTGCCCGAGTTGTGGGTTGAACAATTTGAAATCTAATGATCGGATTTTGTCAGGTTTAAAAAATCGAATAGATTTAATCGGCTCGGATACTTGCGCAATTTATGAGTCGTTTCTCTTTTGGTTTGCTTAAAATTTCTTGAAAAGATTATTGTCGAATCTACTTTTATATTTTTTATCCACTTTTTTCAATTCCCATTTTCTTCAAATAGAACTTATCATCCAGATTGCCAAAATAAAACAAAAAATTGTAAGTTCACATAATTTTTGAGGCAATTTTCATCACAGATTAGATGTTACAAAACACAGAACTTAGAAAAATCACCATATTATTCAGAATTTTTGAATTTTGAACGGATTTTCAAAGTTATAATTCCTTTGGCCAATATAAACGTTAGATATTTTACTTTGGATTATCAAAGGATGATAAGATTGGTAATGTTTATTGACTTTTCCAATCTAAAATAAAAACAAACAATTATTCATGAACTTTCATTGAAATTAATGGAAATAGCATCACAAAAAACTTTCACAGAATTTTTAGGTAAAATAACAGAAAATCAGAATTTTTTTTCTCAAAAACAAAGTTTTTTGGCTTCTCAACCTTTTCTGAGAGTGTACTCTTGTCATAACTCCACAAATTCAATTATACAATTTGAGCATTTCTCATAATACCCACCTCAGTTATGATCTCTGTTAATCTTGAATGAGTAGTTGCTAAGCCATTGATAGCCTCAGACAATATACAGGTTACTAGTTTTTATTCCAGAAAGCTTATTCAATCTTTGTATTTTCATACTTATATTTTCTATATTCCTCCTCTTGCCTTTTCTCAATTCCTCGTATCTTTGCAATTATTCGAATGTTTCAATTATATCATATTGTATTGGAACTACTCAAATGCGTTCGTTATATGGGTGCGAGTACAATATAATTTTTTTTTCAAATAATTATCAGAGTTACCAATTAGATGCAGCTATAACATTTGGCTCAGACCCAAGGTTTGTCCTAAACCCAAATTTTTAAAGCTCATTCATACCTCAAACTGTAAAGTTTTACTCAGTTTCGAGTTTACTTTCCACTTTATACATATCAGATTGTTCTGAGCATCCAGTTCGGATTTGGTCACACATTAATAATATCCCGAATCAAATTTCAGATTCAGCTCATAATAATAGTTTGATTTTGCAACTATATTGAAATTCTAAACTGGAACTTCAGATTCCTAACTTCTACTGTAGGAAAGAACAAAAAATCTCTATGCCAGAGGTTTGAAATATGATGTAATCTTGCATAGGACAACACATACAGATTCAATGTTCATAATATCTACATTGTTAAATCATCGGCATAAACCAGCACGAACACATCAGTCAGAACTTCAGGAGGTTCGTTCATAACAGGAATGAAAATAAGGGGTCCCAAATGACTTCGTTGTGGAACACTACTGTTAACCGAGAAAGTACTAGATCTCACGTTCTCCAATTTGACGTATAGCGTTCTTTTGATCAGCTACGAACGAATCCATTGAAGACAAGAACTAGCACCATTCTAGCACAATACCGAAAGTAGAGTGTTTATGTTGATCACGTCAAGGGCTTTGTACATGTCAGTGTATATTAAGTCAAATTGGAAACCTTGCAGCATCCACTGTGTGGTTCTCGATACAAACTCTGTAAAGTTGGTATCTTGAGATTGTTTTGGACGGTGAGCCTGGAGCCGCTCTTGTGTATTGGTATAACATGCGAGATTTTCCAAATCTTCAGGAAGAGGAAGTGTGAGGGATCCTTGACTCACACATTTTTTCAAGAATGAGTTTGGTATTTCCCAGGGCCACAACTTGACGATTCGTTGAGCGTTAAAATCTTTTTTCGTATATCAGATATCGCTGTTGTGAATTCGGGTTGTTGATACTTACGGTTTTCGATGCCGCTCCGTCGGCGAAACCAAAACATTTTGTTTTGGTTCCGCTTGCTTTGAGTCAATTCGCAATTAAAACAATAGCGGTGATGATTGATGATGACAGCTGATGATGGTAAACACGGTACAAATGTTTACATCATCACACTGTGAAGCCAAACAACTCAAATTGGGTTCGTGGTAACACAACAGTGTTGCCAGATATTCTGGGTAAGAATAGCAAAGTACTCATTAAGAAATGAGTACTTTCCCGGTTAGGGAATATAAGATGTGGAAGTGACAATTAGCTATCGCTAATTAATATGGTTGAATTCTAATGACCTCACTGACGAAACTGAATAAAGATAACACTATTCCACCACTGAAACCTGCGTTTTCAACAGGTTATGGGCCCAGATACGTCTGGATTTTTGGAAAAACGAGCTAGTGAGAGGGGTACTCTCAAGTTTACCAGTTTGCGGTAGGCAAGTGCTCCAGCAGCCAGCGCAGAAGGACCAGCCCGGGTCGAGGGGCCAGCCACCAGCCAGAGGACCACCGCAGAGGGCCAGCCAGCTGATGGAGGACCGCCAGCGCAGATACCAGCCAGCGTGATGTCCCAGGCCAGCCAGGAGGTTCCGCCAAGGCTCGAGTCCGGGGAGGTTCGCGGATCGAGAGGGTTACTCTCGATGCCGTCACGAGCCACGCTGCGGTTAGCATGCGTGAGCTCACGTCCAACGGCCGGGAGGATTCCCTGGATCCGCAACCGGGCAGCGCGATGGTCAGGAGGTCCACCCCGGATTAATTGGGTGGTGCTGATAGCCGAGAGGGTTACTCTCGTGCTGTGGTTGTGCGCTGTGGTCAGCAGTTATGAGCTGACCCATGCGCAGAGGGCCACCAGCGCAGAGGATCGTCTAAGCAGAGGTCACGAGATGCTTCAGGTCAGCCAAAAGGTGCCACTGGAGTTCGAGGCCGGGAAGTCGGGTTCCGAGAGGGTCACTCTCGATGCCGACACGAACCGCGCTACGGTTAGCAGCATGGTTTCATTTCCGACGGCCGGGAGGAGGACTCTCGGGATCTGTAACCAGGATTGGTCAGGTCTGAATGCTCCAGATGGAGCATTAGCCCGTATCGGAGATTGGGAGAAGCTGTTGGAGAGTGTTACTCTCAAGATGTGGAGCTACGCTGCAGTTAGCAAGCGTGAGCTGATCTAAGCCAGCAGTTTATTTTTCCTATGGATTTGGAGATATTTTGGGCGACGGTTAGTTGCCAAAAACTTCAGCAGTGCATCAAAGCCAGATTGGGCGCATGCTGCTGAAGGTTTCATTCCGACTCTTCAGAGCAATAAAATCGTTGGAGAAACTGGACAGTTTATAAAGCTGCAAGCCGAGGTGATTGTTCTCGTGCTTTCGAGTTGCGTTGCGCATGTGGTTAACATGCGTGAGCTCGTCTTCAATGGTTGGACACTGTTGTGGGTGCTTTGGACGAAGTGGTTTAGGCGACGGTTAGTCGCTAGCGCAGTGGACCAGTTTTTGCTGTGGATTCCTGCCGAGAGTGCAGATTCTCGAAGTCATCGCGAAATGAAGGCTTAGAGAGGGAACGCAAAGAAAGCTGCAAGAGGTTGTTTATCTGGGGTTACCAGAAAACATCGTTCGAGAAAGCAATATGCTGTACATTCGCATGCTGATAACCTCAGCCACCAGAATGAACGAAATGTTAGATTTGTCATCGATTCTGGTGCCAGTCAGCATATGGTGCGAGACGAGAACCTGCTTGTGGGCGTTCGAAATCTTCCAGAGCCAGTTGAGATCGCAACAGCGAAGAGCGGAGAGATATTGAAAGCTTTCAAAACTGGAACAATGCATTTGAGCAGTATAATTGGGAAGTCAATTGTTCCAATTATACTGTTGGATGTATTTACTTGTGATCCCAGGTTTGGAGGACAACTTACTTTCGGTCAGAAAGTGCACCGAGAACGGGAAAAGAGTTACTTTTCTCGGAAAGCAAGTACAGTTTGCATTTTCAGGGGAGGTTTTCGCCCGAGCAAAACTCCTGAACAACGAGTACTGCCTTGATTTGTTGTTGGAGCCTAATCGAGACGATGTTGTTCATGAACAGCTGGTCATCGACAAGAATGTTGAGATCCCACCAGAGGCCATCACACTTGAGCGGTTAGCCGATGTGTATGAGCCAGAACAACAGCCCACATCCGAGCAGCTAGACGATGCTCATGCACATGAAAACACATTCGAGCGGTCAGCTGATGTACTAACAACAGAAATCACATCTGAGCGGTTAGCCGATGTGCCTGCTGATCCCGATCACACTGTGGTTAACAGTGTGATTGTGGATGATCACGGCGAGAGCGACTACGAGAGCAGCGCGGAATTCCCGGACGATGACGATGATGACCAAGATTCCGTCACCCCTGAACCGGCCCTGAGACGAAGTCAGCGAACAAGAGGGACTACACAGCGCTACGTGGCTAACGTTGCCGCTGTTGTTGATGAGGACCTCAGAACATCACTGAGCTAAAGCGCCGGGACGATTGGGATTCCTGGAAGGTCGCCATCGACGAGGAGATGATAGCCCTGAAGGAGAACAAGACTTGGGAAGCGGTTAGCTTGCCCCCGGGCCACAGGAAACCCATCCTGTCCAAGTGGGTGTTCACCGTGAAGGACGATGGTCGCTACAAGGCTCGATTGGTCGCGAAAGGGTGTTCCCAAAGACCAGGATTGGACTACTGGGAAACATACGCTCCGGTCGCCAAGATGGAGAGCGTTCGGACCGTCTTGGCGTTGGCGAACGAATACGACATGGTCGTTCATCAGATGGACGTCAAAACTGTATTCTTGAATGGAAATTTAGAAGAGGTTATCTTCATGCAGTTGCCAAACGATGACGTCGGCAAATCGAAGGTCGTTCGACTACAGAAAAGCCTGTACGGCTTGAAGCAAGCGGGTCGTGCTTGGAACCAGCGATTCGACGACGAGATAAGAAAGCTTGGTTTCTATCCGTTGAAGAGTGACTGCTGCGTTTACCGATCCTGTAAGCGAGAACTCACCCTCATCCTGTACGTGGATGACATCCTGATTGCCGGAAAAGACGTTTCAGAGGTTATCTGGATCAAGACCGAGCTTGGAAGGCTATTCCAGATGAAGGATCTCCTGGAAGTCAAGACTTTCTTGGGGATGACCATCAAGCGAGACTTCCCGAATAGCGTCATTGAGATTTCGCAATCAGGATACGTCGAGAAAGTTCTGCAACGATTCGGTATTGCTGATTGTAAACCCGTAAGCACACCGCTTGACACAAACGTTCGCTGGACGAAGCTGAACGATGGTGAGGTTATCACCGAACAACCGTTCAAAGAATTGATCGATTGTCTACAATATCTGGCGACATCTTCGAGACCAGATATCTGTGCTGCGGTTAGCGCACTGAGCAAGTACCAGGCCAGCCCGGCGGATAGGCACTGGCAAGACCTGAAGCGTATTCTGCGGTACCTTCGAGGTACGACCGATACGGCGTTGGTATTCCGCAGAAACGCGAAATCGGAACCACTCATCGGATATGCTGATGCAGATTTTGCCAACGACTCCGATGATCGAAGATCTGTATCAGGCTACGCTTACATGATCTTCGGGAAATCTTATTTCGTGGTCAACGAAACTTCAGCAGACAGTCAGTCTGTCATCGACCGAAGCTGAGATAGGAGCCCTTTGCCATGCGGTCAAGGAAGGTTTGTGGTTAACAAACTTCCTTGGTGAATTGGGTGTGGTTAGCACTCTTTTCACGTTAATGGAGGACAACATCCCTTGCATCCAGTATCTGGAGGAGGCGCGGACTCATCAGCGGATGAAGCATCTGGATGTGAAGTATGCTTTCATCAGAGACATCATAAGAAGGAGGATCAGCCAGCTGATGCGTTCACGAAGGCGTTACCAAGGGCGAGGCACGCGAAGCTGTTCAGCATTCTCAATCTGCGAATTGAGGGGAGGTGTTGATACTTACGGTTTTCGATGCCGCTCCGTCGGCGAAACCAAAAGATTTTGTTTTGGTTCCGCATGCTTTGAGTCAATTCGCAATTGAAACAATAGCGGTGATGATTGATGATGACAACTGATGATGGTAAACACGGTACAAATGTTTACATCAACACACTGTGAAGCCAAACAACTCAAATTGGGTTCGTGGTAACACAACATTGTTGCCAGATATTCTGGGTAAGAATAGCAAAGTACTCATTAAGAAATGAGTACTTTCCCGGCTAGGGAATATAAGATGTGGAAGTGACAATTAGCTATCGCTAATTAATATGGTTGTATTCTAATGACCTCACTGACGAAACTGAATAAAGATAACTCTATTCCACCACTGAAACCTGCGTTTTCAACACGGGTAATATTTCTAACGGTAATTGGCGTTCTCGTCTTATTTATGCATTGTTCAAAAGATACACACTGCGAAAGAATTCGGCGAAAAACTCGAATGCGTTTTATAAAGAGTCTTCTCTGTAGTTATTGTTAGAAACATTTTTTGGTATCATTTAGGCTTACGTTCCGAGTTGACATCTTTCCAAAATTGTTTTTTTCGGATTGAATATGTTGTTGAAGTTCGTTCAAATAGCTGCATCGTTGAACTCTATGTCAACTGTTGAATAAATTAGCCGCTGTTCGGTAAGCTGTATGTATCGTGCTCAGATTTACTTTTGCGGAATTTGTTGTGATCGCTAATTTTAGAGTTCAGGCAGAAATACTGGATTCAAAGTTCAGACTTTCAATTTAAGATTTCATATGATTGAAACATCTTAGAATAAAACATTACATTCAGATTTTTCTTTGTTAAAAGATCCACATTCTAGTTTAGGTCTGGAGTTCATTTTTTCAGTCTAAAATTCGACCTTATCTCTAAAATTCTGAATTTAAACTCTAATTACATCCTCGGAATTGAGAATCTGACTTTATCTGTTTATTTATTTATGCTTAAATTCATCCTGCGATGGTCAAGCGCAAAGTGCATGTGTTCGCTGTCAAGTAAAAACATAGAAACGTTGAATCCACCATGCTTCTCTCTTTATTTCGATCTCCCAAGTCAAGATTTCTCACTGAAAATTTGACGAAACGCTTATGAACAGCTTCCATTTGGTTTATGTGTGTTTGGTACATGGGCCTTCAAACTGTGCTCGTGAATCGCGATCGCACAAAGCTGGAAGCGTATAAACTTTTTATGATGTATGGGTCTTCCAATTTTCCAGCAAAATGTCTCACGACTTCGAACAAAGTAATCCCATCTGCTACTACACTGTGAGCCCTAAAACTCAATCCAGAATTCAATTTGGTACCTAAATCTTTAACACGGATTACTCTTGCAATATTTTTGCCACTTAGGGAATATGTAAACTGGATTGGTGTACTATTTCTTGTGAAAGATATTGCTGCGCATTTTACTGACAAACAATAGTTTCGCATCATCTGCGTAAATCAATACGAAGGCATCCGAAAGGGAGTTCGGCAGATTGTTCATCAGAACAATGGAAAGCAAAGGTCCCAAGTGACTGCCTTGAGGCACTCCGGAAGACGCTTTAAAGGATGCAGGTAAGATGTTTCCTCCGAAACCAATTCACGCTGAAACATCCAAAAATTTGTTGGTTCCTGCTACATCGAAGGCCTTCTGTCGGTGAAGATGCAGTGCACTTGGAACTTCTTGACCATCCAATCTAATACGCTAGTGGTGAACTCGTTAAGATTTGTGACCACCAATCTTGCTAGGTTTTGTATGGTAGGTAGTCGCTGGAAGGACCTTCTCCTTCTCGGGCTTTGCCTACCCCGCATTTTAACTCTGGCTGCGCCGATAATGGGAACACCGTTGGTGTTTCTGGATTGATTTCGGCCGCCCTTCGCCTGAAGCGCCGATTTTATGGCCCTACTGCAGCCTTCGCCTCGCTAGTCGACCGCCCTGCAGGTCGATTTGGAGCACACTATTGGTGCCTCTGCCTTCGATAATCGGCCGCCAAACGCCCGTAGCACCGATTTGTAGCACTACAGATGCTCTGCTTCGATAGTCAGCCGCCCTTCACCTGAATTGCCTGTAGGATGACACCACAGTTACCTCTGCTTCACTCATCGGCCGCCCTACGCATTTAGCGCCGATTTGGTGACCCTACTGGAGCCTACGCCTCGATGGTCGGTCGTTCTTCGTCTGGAGTGCCACTTTGGTAGCACTACTGGTGCCTCCACCTTGCCTTTCTACCGCTCTATGCAGATAGCATTATTGATGCCTCTGCCTTTGATAGTCAGCCGCCCTACGCCTATGGCGCCTCCTGGGGACTATCAGGGGGTTGCTTCTTATTTTCTGTTCGAATGAAGCTCTTCTTCCTTTGCGGAACTGGGCTCGTTTACCGTTCCTTTTCCTGTCGAATTGCCGCGCTGATGGCAGACCGCTTGGTCGGCTGGTCGGATCGACTGTATTAATCCAGTTGCTTGTCGAGTTCCTGCTGCCGCTGACAATGTTGGTAAGCCTCGTACCTCAGGTCCGGAACGAAACCGGTAAAACACGCATTTTTTCTGCGGCACTTGTGGCCAATTTTAGGGCCCGACACTTTTTCCGCGACCGTTCACCCCAACACTTGAAACAAAATTGCTTTTCTTTTCGGCGTGGACGTTTTTACAGCTTCAATACATGCACCTTTTGGTTTCCTCAGTATTGGGTGTTCAAAACTCGAAATTTCACGCTTGGCGTATTTTAACCAACGCTGGTTTCATATTAGCAAGTTAGTATAATTTTAAATTGTTACGTCCAGAAAGGAATTTTTCTAGGCGAGTTTCATCCAAATAATCATGACTGGTGTTTTGGAAGCCTAAAATTTTAGATAAATTTGCTCGGATTTGTCCGGGCCCAATAAGTCCGGGAAAAAAATCTGACAACCCTATGATAGGTCTTATGGAAGTTAGGCTGAATGAATTTTAGATAAAATGGATGCTTAGTCTAACGATCATTCCGTTCAACGATCATTTGGCCTAACATCAATTCGGATTAGAATCCGTTCGCTCCAAGCATCAATTTGGTCTTTCGTCTATACGGCCTAAGGACTGCTTCGCTTAAGAATCCGGCATGCCGACATCCACCATTTGAATTTTCGACCATCCGGTCTAGTGACAATTTTGCTAAATGTTCATTCAGTCTTCTGACAATTCGGTTGAAAAAATTTCGGCCAAATAATCTTCGGCCTTGTGTCTCATTCGGCCCATCGTATTCTTCGGTCGAACTTCCCTCGGCCAAGCGAAATTTGACTTAACATCGAGCCCCGTTTATGGTAGCTTTCACTCCACTTGGTAAGTCAGTAAAGGAACCTGCTCTGTCCACATATTCAAAAGATTGAATCCTATCCAGCTACATCTCCAACGTGTCATCGAATCGATTAAATAAAAAAAAATTTAAAATCCATATTTTTGAGTGAAGTTTCGAAGCAGCACTTTCACATTAAAAAAAACCGCAGGTTACGGATCCCTGGCCCTCAAAACGAAACGAATCGTCTCGAAAACGAAAGAGGTTGCAAAAGGGTGGCACGGCTTCAGCAAAAGAAAACCAGGCAACCGAAATACGAGAAGTGTGGATACATATACAAGAAGCAATACAAGCGAGCAAGATGCACAAGATGCGATTCGAATCAATAAAGAACAATGATGCTGCACCGCAAGTTGGTGGGCGAGATTCTTCCGACTGGAAGAGCTGGATGCTGTAGGAAGATTTTCCTACTTGTTGGTTTTCGTTGGTTCCGTCGTTATCGGTCGGTGTCGCTTTTTCCTTACTTCAAAGACAGGATTGGGAAAAGGATGAGGTCGTTTGTTGTTTGTGGGGATCGGAGCACGAGCGAGGGGCTGATGATTGGTGGATATTTGGTTCCTGGGAAATCTACCGCGTTTCAGGACGCTGAAATGGGATTTCTGGATGCTGGCTGAAGGAGGATGAGGACTCCATTATTGATTCAATTGTACGGTCGCTCGAGTTTTGCCACCATCTCTTTGGATCCACCTACTAAAAAGCTAACAGGGACAAATGGAGGCACACGGACACTTCATTGAGCTGTGGCAGATGAGTTTAATTGAAATCGATTGTTTACAAAGCTATTATAGTTTTGCAATTATTGCCATAGGGCAGCGTGGAATTTCAATTGGGCAGGCTATTTTGGTATGGAAGATTGTTTTTGATGACATGTCATAGAGTGCTGGTTTTTTTGAATTTTTTCCATTGTTTTAAATAATGTTTTTTTTATGCTTGGGAGATGAATCTATTTCATTCATTCAGAATCTCAATTTGAGATACACAAAAAAAATTATAAAAAATATCAGATTTGTGTTATCCAGGAAATTAATAAGTTTTTTAAAACAAGAACTCAGCTTAATATCAATCAGAACAGGCAAATTTAAACTAACTAAACTAAAAGTATGGTGAGAAGTTGTAATGAAATTTCCGTTCCAGATTTATATTTTCCCACGACTGGCTCAGGAAACGGAACCAAATCTTCGCTGTCGTAAATTAAACGTTTGCCGAACCATTGTCTCATTGTAACAATGCACCGAAACTAATTGATAATTGAATTTCAAAGTAAACTATCGCAGAAAATCGGATCTCGCTAGAATTGTACGACGGTCGCCATACTAAAAGAAGGAACGGAGGAAAAGCCAAACAATAAGCTTACAACTTTTCAGCTGTGCCAGAGTGCGGTGGTGCCACTCATTTTCATCGGCAACACAAACAGAAAGAAAAGTGCCATCCGGACGAGGGATTTGTTCCGATGCTAAGTTTGTTGAAATGGTAAAATTTTTCGGTTCGCCTCGGTTCTGATGGAAAGTTTTTGTCCACGGGCCCCAAAAACTGGGTCCTAGAGAAGGTGGCGTTCGGGCGCAATTCAATACAAAACACTGACTGGAAGGTACAATTTCCGGTCCGCGAGCGCTAAAGTCAAGTTTTAATCCAGTACTTCGCGTGTCCGCTTGGAGGAACGCAAGGTGGGTACGTTCGAGGCTCCGGAAATCGGAGATCTGTATCAGCAGCTTCCTTACTCGTCCATGGTTTTGGCGTGTTCCTACTTGATCTCAATCCTGCGGACAATTGGTCCCTGGCTCGCTCGCTCGCAAACGGTTGGTCGGACGGATTTTGGGTTTCGGCTTCCTGGGCAACGAACAAAAGTACAAAAATAAACGGAACTAAAATTTAATTAAGATTTGCGCCAACCAAATCCAGGACGTCGAACGGCGGCAGCGTGCTAATCAAACTCAAACAAGTAATTAAATTTGCAGTCAGCTGGTTACGCGATGAGATCGGCATACAATGGGCACAGCTTCGGGGATAATTTTTCTCTATTCAGAACGAAGTTTTTTGAGAAATTGTTCTTTTTTGTAAACACGACATTTTTGAGTCTGTACCATTGAATTTCAGGATCAAAATTCAAAATAAAAAATAATATTTTTGAATATATAAAGAATAAAACTGCGATCTGAGAAAGTCGATGCCAGATGTGTTAAAGACTAAAAAAACAGCACCTCAAAACTGTATCTTAAAACTTTTTTGGAACAATGAACAGTAGCTTTTAGATCAGCTTTAGAATTATTCTTGGTGGTTGTTACTCGTATTTTAATTGGTAATTAAAATCATGATAATTTGCAGTGTTTGGCCAAATATTTGGAAATATTCAAAGTAAGACAACGGAAAATGCTATTTTGAATACATATTCATTACGTTACCTCAATTGAATATTATTGAATATAAACAGCATGTTTGAGCGAAAAGCAAATCTGGTCAGCATATTAGATGTTATAATTTATCAGTTTTAAAAAATTATAAAAAGCATAATATTTGAAAACAAAAAAAAACTTCATTAGAAAGCAAAACCACAGGCCAAGTTTTGGAATTGATTAAATTTTAAGATTCATTTTTTTTTAATTTTTATTATATGAAACCTTGAGTATTTAAAAATATTTCAAGTAATAGGTATGATTCTGTACGAAGGTTACCTGTAACACAAACATTTTTAACAAATTTTAAGATGCGTAGTTAACACTTTACTCATTTTGTGTCTCAGATTAACTTTTATCTCACTTTTAATTTGTTATTTTTATAATTTCAACCTTTTTTATATTTAAATTTTTTTTTTCAAACCTTGTTTCGAGGGAATAATCCTAATACTAATCACGCCAATGAACGTACTTATCGTTCAATATTCGACACGAATTTTCAATCAAGTCTACGAAATTACAGAAAAACATATTGATCTTCGATACAACCTTTGTTTTTTTTGGAATTCAAAGCTTAAACAAGTAGAGAGGAAAATCTACATAGTATTTATTTCAATTTTGAATAAATTTTATCCTATGAGCAATACACATTTTTCGACTACATTAATTTTATCTTATTTTACTATAAATTTAGAAATATTCAAATGCTTCGTTAAAACTAGGCAGTTTTAAATAGAAAAAAAGAAATTAAAATTTCATTACTAAGCATCACAATTTTTCTCCCTTAAATTTACAAAAGTTGATTTTTTAACTCGTTCTCTCTAGGTTTCAGGAAAGTCCCTCTAGGTTATTTTGAGTAGTGTGCCATCTTGATATAAGTTGTCTTTGCGCTCCCACCATAAAGACACACGGGAAATATTAAAAAAGGTAAAATTCACCGAGATAAAAAGGTGAAATCCAAAAATGTACTTTTCACATCGTCGATATGAAACTCACCTCACAACGAGGCAATGTTTACCTGAATCGAGCTGACAAAAAAGTAAAATTCACCTATGTAGAAAAAAGGAAAATCCAAGAAAGGTAAAGCTAACCTCGTAGCAAGGTGAAGTTCATCTTAATTGAGCAAAATATAAAGGTAAAATTCACCGAGGAAAAAGGTTAATCCACAAAAGGTTCTTTCTACCTCTTTGAGGTAAAACGAATTTTGTAACGAGGTAAAGTTGACCTGGATTGAGCCAAACAAACCTGTAAGTTGAAACCGATTATTAAAATTGAGCTGTAATTTAATTTAGGAACAAGTTTTGCATTCGTGCACAAAATCGGAACAGAACGGTAAATTACAGATTGGCTCACAACATTCCGAAACAACCTCAGACAATAATATTATCCCCCAGCTTGTCGGATGAGTCGAACCGAGAAGAGAATAACGTTTCCAACCAATTTGGAAGGATTCAGCGGCCATGATTGCGCGGATGAAGAGGAAACAAAACTATAAACAAAAAACGAAGTTGACCGAGCCAGATCGTCGAAAAAAAAAAGAATTTTATCACAAACATACATCCTCGAAACAACAATCGTAAATAAAAATCAAATTTTGAATGAATTTGTGTCCTAGTTTTTTCTTTTTATTAGGTGTCAAGCCAGAACAGATCCTTTTTCTTCAGTGAACGAGAAATCGGTAGAATGTATCTTTTTTGTCAGTGAATCCATAATTTTTTTTTCTAAAAATCTATCGACTGGTTGGGTAATGAATAAATTGATTTTCGGCGATTTCAGTCACGTGACTGAAATCGCCGAAAATCAATTTATTCAATTTTTTTTTCTTTTTACTAGTTCAGTGTAAAAAAAACCGGTAAAATGTACCACTTTGCTAGTTGAGTGAAAAAAATAAAAATAAAAATTAACCAAGAAAGATGGGTGAAAAAAAATTACCTCTGCATCTCGGAAAATATTACCATTTTTTAATTTTCCGTGCAGTGTATGAGAGCCAAACTCAACCAACAATGTTAAGCAATCGCTAGCACAACTGACCTATGCAGAATCCAGCTAGCAATCAGGTCAGCTGAGCGGCAGTCTGGATTTGGTCGTCAATGGGAGTTATTAAGCAAACACTATAGCGACACCATTTCCTTCATAGAAGAGTTTAGATTAGTTAGGGAGCTTTTAGAAAGCTTTTGAAAACGACCATACATTTGTCTTAACTACAAAATGTCAAATATTTACCTAGCATCGAGGATAGGGTCCAGAACCGGAAGTCCACATTGGCGATCCATGCTAGTGTTTATGCATTCCCTTTCAGGGAGTAGGGAGGAAAGGTCCAGTGCTTAAAGGCAACCTAGCACTGATCAGAAGAGGTATTCGATCGCCCATTAAAGTAAAGAGGGATTAGACCTCCCGATAGGGTAAAAAGCGATATGACTGCTCAATAAGGCAAAGTGGGATTCGACCGCCTAACAAGGGTTGAAAACGCAGGTTTCAATGGTGGAATAAAGTTAAACTTTATTTGTTTCATTCGTCAAGTCCTTAAATAACTACTTATAACATAAGCGATAGCTGTTTACATTATTCACTGAAGTGATACCCTCACTTATAAGTTTTCTCATTTTCGTGTGATATTCTGAGCTAAACACTCAGAATATCTGGCAACACTGGTGAGTTACCACGAACCTAAATTGAGTCGTTTGGCTTCACAGTTACCATCATCAGCTGTCATCATCAATCATCACCGCTATTGTTTCAATTGCGAATTGACTCAAAGCATGCCAAACCAAAACAAACTGTTTTGGTTTCGCCGACGGAGCGGAAGATTTCCTCTGCCGAAACCGTAAGTATCAACACCTCCCCTCAATTCGAAGATTGAGAATGCTAAACAGCTTCGCGTGCCTCGCCCTTGGTAACGCCTTCGTGAACGCATCAGCTGACTGATCTTCAGTAGAGATGTGTCGCAAAGATAGCTGACCGCTTCTTATGATGTCTCTGATGAAAGCATACTTCACATCCAGATGCTTCACCCGCTCATGAGTCCGCACCTCTTCCAGATATTGGATGCAAGGGATGTTGTCCTCCATTAACTTGAAAGGAGTGCTAACCACAGCCAATTCACCAAGGAAGTTTGTTAACCACAAACCTTCCTTGACCGCATGGCAAAGGGCTCCTATCTCAGCTTCGGTCGATGACAGACTGACCGTCTGCTGACGTTTCGTCGACCACGAAATAAGATTTCCGAAGATCATGTAAGCGTGGCCTGATACAGATCTTCGATCATCGGAGTCGTTGGCAAAATCTGCATCAGCATATCCTATGAGTGGTTCCGATTTCGCGTTTCTGCGGAATACCAACGCCGTTTCGGTCGTACCTCGAAGGTATCGCAGAATACGTTTCAGGCCTTGCCAGTGCCTATCCGTCGGGCTGGCCTGGTACTTGCTTAGTGCGCTAACTGCAGCACAAATATCGGGTCTCGAAGGTGTCGCCAGATATTGGAGACAACCGATCAATTCTTTGAATGGTTGTTCGGTGATAACCTCACCATCGTTCAGCTTCGTCCAGCGAACGTTTGTGTCAAGCGGTGTGCTTACGGGTTTACAATCGGCCATACCGAATCGTTGCAGAACCTTCTCGACGTATCCTGATTGCGAAATTTCGATTACGCTATTCGGAAAGTCTCGCTTGATGGTCATCCCCAAGAAAGTCTTGACTTCCAGGAGATCCTTCATCTGGAATAGCCTTCCGAGCTCGGTCTTGATCCAGATAACCTCTGAAACGTCTTTTCCGGCAATCGGGATGTCATCCACGTACAGGATGAGGGTGAGTCCTCGCTTGCAGGATCGGTAAACGCAGCAGTCACTCTTCAACGGATAGAAACCAAGCTTTCTTATCTCGTCGTCGAATCGCGGGTTCCAAGCACGACCCGCTTGCTTCAAGCCGTACAGGCTTTTCTGCAATCGAACGACCTTCGATTTTCCAACGTCATCGTTTGGCAACTTCATGAAGATAACCTCTTCTAAATTTCCATTCAGGAATGCAGTTTTGACGTCCATTTGATGAACGACCATGTCGAATTCGTTCGCCAACGCCAAGACGGTTCGGACACTCTCCATCTTGGCAACCGGTGCATAGGTGTCCTAGTAATCCAATCCTGGTCTTTGGGAACATCCTTTCGCGACCAATCGAGCCTTGTAGCGACCATCGTCCTTCACGATAAACACCCACTTGGACAGGAGGTTTCCTGTGGCCCGGGGGCAAGCTAACCGCTTCCCAAATCTTGTTCTCCTTCAGGGCTGTCATCTCCTCGTCGATGGCGACCTTCCATAAATCCCAGTCCTCCCGGTGCTTCAGCTCCGTAATGTTCTGGGGTAGCTCCTCATCAACAACAGCAACTACGTTAGCCACGTAACGCTGTGTAGTCCCTCTTGTTCGCTGACTTCGTCTCAGGGCCGGTTCACGGGTGACGGAATCTTGGTCATCATCGTCATCGTCCGGGAATTCCGCGCTGCTCTCGTAGTCGCTCTCGCCGTGATCGTCAACAACCACACTGTTAACCACAGTGTGATCGGGATCAGCAGGCACATCGGCTAACCGCTCAGATGTGTTTTCTGTTGTTGGCACATCGGCTGACCGCTCGAATGTGCTTTCAGATGCACGCACTTCGAAGGGCTTCTCGGATGTAGGCTATTGTTCTGGCTCATACACATCAGCTAACCGCTCAAATGTGAGTTCAGGCTCAGGTGGGCTCTCAGCAAGTTTCGGGATAGATGATGGTGATCAATCAACTCGCTCTTTTATAGACTCCATCACGCTGACTTCATCGAAGATCACGTCACGGTAAATCTCGATGCATCTGCTCGATCCATTCCAAAGTCTGTACACGTTGATCGCGTAGCCCACGAAAACGAGTCGCTTAGACTTGGAATCAAGCTTCTGCCGCTTTTCCTTCGGGATCTGCGCATAGGCTGGGCACTCGAAAATACAAAGATTGCTCAGTCTCGGCCGCTGACCGAACCACATCTCAAAAGGTGTCTTGTTGTCCACAAGACCTCTAGTCGGTGATCGATTTGTGAGATACGCAGCGCACAAAACGGCTTTGCCCCACATACTTTTGCCTGCTGCCATGTATCATCGCCCTTGCCTTCTCCATCAACGTTCGGTTGGCTCGCTCGCTAACGCCATTCTGCTGCGGAGTATACGGGACCATTTGAACTCCTTTCTCTGAGCAATGTCTTTGAAATTCGTTGGTGATGTATTCACGCCCATTGTCGCATCGCAGCTTGCACAACTTCTGACCGAAATGTGCAAGTGCAAGTGCCAGCTTCGTACTGCTTGAAGCGCTCGAACACCTCACTCTTGTGCTTCATTAGATAGACGACCATGAAGTGGGTATAATCGTCGATTAAGGTGACAAACTACCGAAATCCATCGAACGTCGAGACCTCCATGTACCCACACACGTCGGAATGCACGAGCTCAAGTGGTCTATCCGACCGAGGAAGCTCAACGTTGCCGAATTTGTTGGCCACTTGCTTCCCTGCTAGACAGCTCTCGCACACAGCTTGGTTTTCCATTTTTGGAATATGGCTGATACCCTCAACCATGTTATCGCGGACCATCTTCTGTATCGCTCCAAAGCCAAGATGTCCGAGTCGCATATGCCGCTGTTTGTACTTCGGTAGGGTTCCAAGTAAGGCTTTCCGCCTGATTTTAGGGCTCCACAATAAATCCACACAGTACAAGTTGTTCAGGAGTTTTCTTTGGGCGAAAACCTCCCCTAAAAACTAAAATTGTACTTGTTTCCCGAGAAAAGTAACCATTTTCCCGTTCTCGGTACACTTGCTGACCGAAAGTAGATTTTCGTCTAGCTCTGGTATCAAAAGTACATTGAACAGTATAATTCGAACAATAGACTTCCCAACTACACTGCTCAGATGCGTTGTTCCAGTCCGCTTGGCTTTCAAGCACTCGCCAGTCTTTGCTGTGGTGATGGTGTATGGCTCTGCCAGAGTTCTGACATCAGCCAACAGGCTCTGATCTCGAACCATGTGTTGCATGGCACCAGAATCGACAACGAATCGAACCTTGAGTTGCTTCTGGTGGCTGATAGCCTCAGCTTGCGAGTGGTGAATATTTTTGGCAGACTGTTTTCAACTGCTTCCAGCTGTGCTCGAGCATGCTAACAGCCATACACAACCAGATCACGAGAGTAACCCTCTCGGCTATCAGCTCCAGCCAACTCCTCCAGGATGTTCCTCGTGGTGGACCTTCGGACCTTCGCGCTGGCTGGTTGCGGATCCAGAGACTCCTCCCGGCCGTCGGACGTTAGCTCACGCATGCTAACCGCAGCGTGGCTCGTGACGGCATCGAGAGTAACCCTCTCGATCCGCGAACCTTCCCGGGCTCGACCGCTGGCGGCACCTCCTGGCTGGCCTGGGACATCACGCTGCCTGGTAGTTCACCGGGTGGTCCCTCTGGGCTGGGTGGTCTGGACGCAGGCTGATCCTTATGGTTGGTGGCCCTTTTCGTAGTTGTCCTCTGGCTGCTGGCTGCTCCTCTTGCAATCCGCGAGTTAAATACTTGAGAGTACCCCTCTCGAACTAACTCAAAATTTCCGTATCCAGATGTATCTGGGTCCATAACCTGTTGAAAACGCAGTTTTCAGTGGTGGAATAGAGTTAATCTTTATTTGTTTCGTTCGTCAAGTCCTTAAATAACTACTTATAACATAAGCGATGGCTTTTTACATTATTCACTGAAGTGATATCCTCACTTATAAGTTTTCTCATTTAGGTGTGAAATTCTGAACTAACCACTCAGAATATCTGGCAACACTGGTGAGTTACCACGAACCTAAATTGAGTTGTTTGGCTTCACAGTGTGATGATGTAAACATTTGTACCGTGTTTACCATCATCAGCTGTCATCATCAATCATCACCGCTATTGTTTCAATTGCGAATTGACTCAAAGCATGCGGAACCAAAACAAACTGTTTTGGTTTCGCCGACGGAGCGGAAGATTTCCTCTGCCGAAACCGTAAGTATCAACAAAGGCAAATGTGGTTTTATTTATATTCGAAATTATATCTTCAACCCTCAATGGACAAACTCTTTATATATGAATAGGCTAGAAAGTGTTTGAAAATAAAGTTATTTGAGATTAAAATAGAGACTATTCAAATACTGAATCGATGGTGAGCCGGGTTTAAGCTCATGACCGCCGAGAAAAATAAAATCAATACCTGGGGGATTACTGGTAAAGTTCGCAAATTTGTAACCGGGGCACAATCCAGAGTCCTCGGCCGTTCCTTGAACCAATTCGTGGGTGACTTTTTCCTCAAGGCAGCCATTTGCCCGGGATCGTTTCGTACCTCTATACGGTCACGCTAATGAAGACGAAAGATTTCCATAGGCTTGAGAGATCAATATAGCCCGTCTCGTATACGGCCGTATTTTAACCGATGCATCGCGATGGTTTCCCGAGTGGCAAAAAATTTTATCGGAGCACAATTCCGGGTTGAGTCGAAGCGATTCGAGTTTGTCTAAAATGCGTACACCTAAGTTGCTGGAATTTGAAATTCAATCTTAAGGTTTTGTTGTTGTATAATGATTTCGATTCACTTACCTTAAATACGGGCTCCTCTCGGGTTTCCATCTTCACCTAACAGCTCATTCTGGTGCTGTTTCATGCGCGGTAGAGCCATCGAGCCCAGGTAATCCCTCATATTGGTGAGTGTACACTAAATTTTGATAATTATCTTAAAAAAAAAAGGACATCAAATTTACACCTTCGAGTTGCTGAACTAAACAAACACAGATCTGGAAAACAATACCTGCGCTTGATGCATTGATCCCTGCTTTGTTTGTGAACAATGTCATTTCAGTATGGCCGGTTGACCTTTTTAACAGTTTACACATTCTGGTCAAATAACCTAGAAAATTATCAAAGCAATCGTTGTTGTTCAAACTGTTGGTATAAATTGGTATTAACAAGTTGGTATAACAAGCTGATTTGTTCCAAGACACACATTGGTAACTAGATGCTAGGTGTATGAATCTTGTTGCCGGAACCCTTAAGATGGCGTCACCAACATCGAAAGTCCATATAGTGTAAGCGCCAGATGACACTTCCAACGAGGTTTCACCGATTGGTCGCGTTAGATGTAGTTTTTAAATATTGCAATAAGTGTCATTTGTATGTTAAGTTTTCTCTCCCAAAGCCTTCACCAGACACAGCTACTGATCGAGCTTGAGAACTTTACCACCAGATGGCCATCAAACCAACCCTTGGGTAGCCGGCGCCTGTGTTAGCGACGCCTGGATGGCGATGCCAACTAATTCGTTAAGGCTCCAAGAGGACGAGGGCAACGACCCGAACGATCGGTTCAAGGCCGGTCAGAGAATACTGGCTGATCCTTGTCCATTCTTCAAAAAATCACCAAAGTGCACACATCTCAAACTCTAGTGCAGGTGTTACCGTAACAACAAAATAAGAAAGAAGAGTAGTTGAAAGTGTTGCTAGAGGGCGCCAGGTAAGCTATACCGTCAAACGGGGCATCATGCAACAGCGGGGTTCGATGCAACATTTATATAACACTACATTGAATAAATTTTTAATTTAACCCGTTAGAGACCGATTGCACACCGTGTGTGCAATGGAATGTTTGTGCCTTTGTTAAAACAATAATTCATTGTGAGTTTACTATTGCTCGGAAAAATAATATTCTTACACCAATGGAATCCTCAAATATTAGGCTAAATGTAATGGGAAAAGATTTTGATGAAAATCAAACGACATCAAAGTTATTTAAGAGTAAAGTACTATGAGTTCGAATGTCGTGGAAAGGCCTCCGTCTCGAATGGGTTAATGTATTGTAATAAAGTTATCTTTTAATGAGAACGCGTACGAAGTTTATGAAGATCCAGAAAGAAAAGTTGCAAGATGTAGATAAAGAATGTCTACACAAAGTTGTAGGAAATCCAACAAAATCTAGAGCTAAGTATTATGTTTCTTGTTTCTAAAAATATGCATTTTTCATGAGCTGGATTAAAAGATTTGGCAAAAATTCACTACTTCGCTAACCAAACCCTTCAATTAACTTGAGTGTTGAGATTCGAACATTTTATTCATTTGAGGACTTGTATAAATATTTTATAGGGTTTAAAGTTCATGTTCGAAAATCTCAGTCAAACTGGAAAAATACGGTTGTGACAAAGTAAATGTTATTTGAACTTATTTCCGTTGTATGAAAGAGAAGTTAAATATTCAATATTCAGTAAGTAAAAAGAATATTTTAGGTTGAAATCATCTTTAAAAGGTCATAATTGTTTTAAACACTGTTGTATGTGAGTAAAACAAGGTGCTAACATATTTTACATCAAAAATTTTATCATCTATCTTTCAAGAATCAATAATCTAAAATTAATAATCAATTTATCTCAATAAGGTAAACATATCATTTTGTTGATTGATTTGATGAGTTGCAATTTGAAATCTATTTCTTTTGATCAAAAACATTAAAACTGAACTAGCTAAACAGTTCTATTCATATCACCCATATTTAGATTCTTGAATGATAGATTTTAAAATTATGGCACTTTTTAAATGAAAACAGATTCTTTCAGAATTTTCTAAATTTGATAGATAGTTTTTAACAAAAAATCATTTTATAATACTGAACAAAAGAAAATGTTTGCACCATCTTTATATCGCAGGTTTTTTTTTTGGTAAAAAGTAGAATCAGAATGGCGTAAACGAAATCCTTAATTATCGCCTGATTGTGTTTCTAATTAATAAATCGTTCAAAGTGGCATTACTACTTTTTTCCTTTAAAAGACTCAGGCAATTTTCTTATTTGTTCTGGAGTATATAATGCTGTGGTCGCCAAGTTTCTTTCTAGCCCGGGTTATAGACCTACGAAGAACACAAAAATAAACGTATTGTGTAGCATTTAGGGTGGTCAGATATTTGAATGCAATATAAATGAGCGAAATAATGGTAGGATATAGGAAATAGATTAATCTTCAGTTCAATAATATACATTACAGAAATTTTGTATTATTGTTCTGAAGAACGTTAGTCATTGGTCATTTTGATACGACATGGATATGCGAACATTCAGGTGTACGAGTAGGCATCTTTAAATAAAAAAGACGCATGCTTGACAGTCATTTATTTTCAACCGCTCTGTTTTTGAAAGAAGAGTAATAAGATGGTTTTGTTGTTGTTATAAATTATTAAAGAGGAAATTTCATTCATTGACAAGACAGAAATTATAGTGTAGTATATGAGGTTGTTTAAGTTAGTTTTTTTTTTCAAATACACTTTTAATTTACTTGCATTGTAACATTTAGTAAGCTATTTTAATTTTAGAACAATAGGACAATAGGATGCTCAGAATCAGATCACACTAGTCAAAAGTGTTTCCAGATCACATCCTTTAACCCACTCCCCAGAACAAAATTATGTGCTAGGATGCAGAGGTGACCTCGGTCCTAAAGCACGAATTATTTCTTTCATCCCTTTCTCTCTTTTCCAAACTATCTATTGACTACTAGGACGTGGCCGGCGCCGTTATTGATGATTAAAGAGAGAGCATCAGTTTTGGACATTGTGAATGTGCTGTCAGTCCCAGACACCATTCATTTGACCTTTGAACAAAATTGGTGGCCTCGGTCAATCACGGAGTAGCAACCATTGGCGATGTGGAATTCGTTCTACTGAGCCAAGCCAGCGATCATGGAATTCGAAGTGCATTTGATGATATTGTTATACTAAAAAAGTTAAAAAGCATACTGAGTAAATTAAACGGAGATGTTCAATATTAATTTATTACTAAAAATTATAAAAAAGCATTTCGGATTCAATGTTCAAAGGTGGATGTGAGTAGTCAATGAAGCTAATCTTTTAATGATAACAAAATGATGATGACGCCGGGAGTCTCTGAGACGCCGGCGGTAAGTCGTTTCATAGAATAGAAAAATCATTGTTTGTGGCAAAGCCTTCTTCATTATCTTGAAGTGACGTTATCTTTGGTTAAGGTCTGCATTCAGTTATCCCCAATTACCATAGACTTTTTACCGTAGTTGAGATCAAAGGTTCCACTCCGATGCTTGGTTTGAACTTCGTGAGCACCCTAGAAGGAGCCACCTTATACTTCTTAACCATTTCGACAAAAAAAAATCAGAAAAAAAACAGTTCATGTGTTTTCAAGTCGACAATGAAGAATTTCCGAGGCGAATGTGCAAAATATTTTTACCATATCTTTTTGCATCGTAAATTGAGATATTACACGTTAATTTAAAAATCTCAAAAAATTGGCAACAGAGTCCTGCAATAGTTTTGCATTTCCGAGCTATAGTAACGTAGATATCACTGAAATTAAGTGCCCGGGGTACTAAATGATCATAGCTTTATAGTACAGCTTTACTTCGATTCACATCAAAACTTCAACAATATTAGAGAACTTTTTAGAATTGATACTCGCGAAGCCTTAAATGGTTTTGTTTAAAAATTGGAAACTCAGCAACCAACTACAGGAATTTCCAAATCAAAAATGACAATATAAACGTTTAAAATTCTTTGAATCAAACACAGGAAATAACAGAAATCTGGCCCGGTTCACCAACCAATAGCAAAAATGACCTCCAGAAAATTCAATCCCGAAAGCAGAAAATCCCAGCAACGAATACCAATCACGTACCATGGTGCAATAGGTGCTAAACTGCTAAATTCAGTTTCTGTAGCTGGTACCTATCCAGAATCGTGTGCTTCCGGAATCGATCCACATGACCTACGAGAATTATTTAGGGGAAGAGGATGTGTGGGTCATGTGAAACTGATGGTGTGAATGTCCGTCTTCCATCGGTACGTGAGCTGGCCATTATCACCTAATCATCGTTCGAGGTTCACTTCGCTTCGAGCAAGGCAAGGGACCAATAGAACTGATAGCCAGACTCAGGGTTACTGGACTGGATGGTTTCGGTCAATGAGCTCAACTTTTTCCCATTTCTATACTCGGTGTATGGAGTAGTAGGTAAATGGAAGAAAGTTTCTCTCAATGGACTGTGATTTTTTGGCCTTTGGCCGTCGTTTAGTTGTAAGAAACTGCTGCTGGTGGCGCTGCTGCTGTTATAATCATTATCATCGTCCGCATCTTTGTTTCATCGTTTTCATCATTGGCCTTTTTGGCATCCATCCGGAATTTGCTCTTACTTTTTCTCGAACTGGAGGTGGATTCCGGATTTAGCCACGCAGCCGGCGGCCGCACAAAACATACAATCCGTTTATTTCCGGATCGTGACTGGCAGCAGTTTAGCCCAGCTTGGAGTAAAAGAGCAGTGGCTTAGTGATTTTCCCATTTATGAAGCAATCGACGACGTTTGACTTCTAGGCTGGCGATTGGCCAAAGAAAGAAAGGAAAAAATATTTGTGAAAGCAAAATCATCGAAGATTAAGATATCATCTGTAATCATACTTCGATACGTGTAATAAGGCGAATGAAGGTTGCAAAAGACATAACCAGTAGAATAAGTAATAATTTTCAAAATTGTCAAAATTGTCAAAATTCTCGAAATTGTCAAAATTGTCAAAATTGTCAAAATTGTCAAAATTGTCAAAATTGTCAAAATTTTCAAAATTGTCGAAATTGTCAAAATTGTCAAAATTGTCAAAATTTTCAAAATTGTCAAATTGTCAAAATTGTCAAAATTGTCAAAATTGTCAAAATTGTCAAAATTGTCAAAATTGTCAAAATTGTCAAAATTGTCAAAATTGTCAAAATTGTCAAAATTGTCAAAATTGTCAAAATTGTCAAAATTGTCAAAATTGTCAAAATTGTCAAAATTGTCAAAATTATCAAAATTGTCAAAATTGTCAAAATTGTCAAAATTGTCAAATTATCAAAATTGTCAAAATTGTCAAAATTGTCAAAATTGTCAAAATTGTCAAAATTGTCAAAATTGTCAAAATTGTCAAAATTGTCAAAATTGTCAAAATTGTCAAAATTGTCAAAATTGTCAAAATTGTCAAAATTGTCAAAATTGTCAAAATTGTCAAAATTGTCAAAATTGTCAAAATTGTCAAAATTGTCAAAATTGTCAAAATTGTCAAAATTGTCAAAATTGTCAAAATTGTCAAAATTGTCAAAATTGTCAAAATTGTCAAAATTGTCAAAATTGTCAAAATTGTCAAAATTGTCAAAATTGTCAAAATTGTCAAAATTGTCAAAATTGTCAAAATTGTCAAAATTGTCAAAATTGTCAAAATTGTCAAAATTGTCAAAATTGTCGAAATTGTCAAAATTGTCAAATTGTCAAAATTGTCAAAATTGTCAAAATTGTCAAAATTGTCAAAATTGTCAAAATTGTCAAAATTGTCAAAATTGTCAAAATTGTCAAAATTGTCAAAATTGTCAAAATTGTCAAAATTGTCAAAATTGTCAAAATTGTCAAAATTGTCAAAATTGTCAAAATTGTCAAAATTGTCAAAATTGTCAAAATTGTCAAAATTGTCAAAATTGTCAAAATTGTCAAAATTGTCAAAATTGTCAAAATTGTCAAAATTGTCAAAATTGTCAAAATTGTCAAAATTGTCAAAATTGTCAAAATTGTCAAAATTGTCAAAATTGTCAAAATTGTCAAAATTGTCAAAATTGTCAAAATTGTCAAAATTGTCAAAATTGTCAAAATTGTCAAAATTGTCAAAATTGTCAAAATTGTCAAAATTGTCAAAATTGTCAAAATTGTCAAAATTGTCAAAATTGTCAAAATTGTCAAAATTGTCAAAATTGTCAAAATTGTCAAAATTATCAAAATTGTCAAAATTGTCAAAATTGTCAAAATTGTCAAAATTGTCAAAATTGTCAAAATTGTCAAAATTGTCAAAATTGTCAAAATTGTCAAAATTGTCAAAATTGTCAAAATTGTCAAAATTGTCAAAATTGTCAAAATTGTCAAAATTGTCAAAATTGTCAAAATTGTCAAAATTGTCAAAATTGTCAAAATTGTCAAAATTGTCAAAATTGTCAAAATTGTCAAAATTGTCAAAATTGTCAAAATTGTCAAAATTGTCAAAATTGTCAAAATTGTCAAAATTGTCAAAATTGTCAAAATTGTCAAAATTGTCAAAATTGTCAAAATTGTCAAAATTGTCAAAATTGTCAAAATTGTCAAAATTGTCAAAATTGTCAAAATTGTCAAAATTGTCAAAATTGTCAAAATTGTCAAAATTGTCAAAATTGTCAAAATTGTCAAAATTGTCAAAATTGTCAAAATTGTCAAAATTGTCAAAATTTACAAAATTGTCAAAATTGTCAAATTGTCAAAATTGTCAAAATTGTCAAAATTTTCAAAATTGACAAAATTGTCAAAATTGTCAAAATTGTCAAAATTGTCAAAATTGTCAGAATTGTTAAGATGTTCTTAAACTCAGAAATATCTTTCATTTTCTCACAAACAAACAAATTTTTAAATTTTAATGAGGATATCTTTTATATTTTTGTCTTTGTGACTATATATCTTGGAAAATTTTCTCATTTTACTTCTTTTCTGATTCGACAAAATTTAGAATGGAAATCCTTTGTATTTTGCAGATTCGATTATTACCAAACCCCTTTTCAACCTTAAAATCCTCTGATTGGCTCACGATTTTTGTAAACTTCCGGAAATCAATGAAAGAGCAGCCTACAGCATTTTTGCAACAATTTACATTCATTGGCACCATCCAAATTTCCCGAAGAAGTGGAAAGGTAAAAGAAAAATCATTCAGTCCAACAAAGGTAATGTCAAGGCAAAATTTACAAATCGAATGAATAAGCAAAAGATAGGTACCGAGCTGCCAATCCAGAAAATCCCGGAAGAAGTAGGGAAAAATCCCAAATCATCAGCTTTTTTCCAGGGGGCTAGTGAGACTTCATTTGCATTCATACGAATTTCATGAACTTATTTCCTGTTTGAGCGTAGTCAGTGACTTTCTTAAGGGGAGGTAAAATGAGGTAAAAAATACACACAAATCCAAAAGCCAAATATATGTATGTACCTCATTCCATTTTTCCGAAACCAGGAGGAAATTTTCCGGATCAAGGTTTGCCAGTACCAAAGGTAACAACACCCGAATTTTGTTTTGCTTTTATTCGGTGTGATTTTTTCTTTGCCATTTTTTTTTCTCCATTCGACACTCCAAATAGAGGGCAAAATCGCCTCAAGATGACGTTGATGATCACACCACACCGAAGGAGTGAAGTGAAATGTTCGCAAAAACTTACCTCAACTCGTTGAATTTGCATAGAACATGTTTCGCCATTTCACCTTTTTTGGGGTTGATATTTATTTTTCGGATTTCAGAAGTTCTCATTTTTTTCTCAAAAATTTCTCTCAATTTTGTGAGCTTCTTTGGATTTTTTTCAGTAAAAATTCTAAGTCAATGTTTTTGGTAATATCAAAGTGATTATTTTTTCAATTTAATTTGGGAAACACTTATTAAACCCTAAATAAAAGTAGCATCATTGCTGCTTCCCAAACATCCAGTTGCATGTTCAAATGTTCCAATCATTGCGACCTGCTAGTGCGACCAACTCGAGACTGTTTTTTTTACTACTTCTAGGCCTTAAGGTAAAATCTAAAAGGAAGGAGCAAGAAATTTTTTCCCTCGGATACGTACCACCCAATTCTCTTGACCTGTTCATCAACCATCATCCCCCCTTACTTGTGTAGTGATTCGGCTTGTAAGAATCTATAATGAAGTGAACAATGAAATTTGGAGTCTTCTTGGATGTTTATTCTCCCTCCAGAAAGCTTGATCGATGAATCAGGAATCAGAATAAGGGATCGGATGAATGAGATTATCGATTTCATTATCATAACAAACCGAGTGTACTTATGAAATCTGCAAATCATTTTCAACTACCTTGTTCAGCTATTTGAGGCTCTCAGAACCAAAGAAGTATAAATGAGAAAATGGTCGTTTTTAAGCTATTGATTTCAATCCATTTTCCATATTTCAAACTATAAGGAGTGTATTCGAAAAAAATGCAACACTTTGTTTTGTGATTAACTTTTGAATGCATGGATGTAAATTGATGAAATTTTCAGCGAAATTACCTGGTAATGTAATGTTTACATATGAAAATTTTTGTGATGTTCTTTCAAGTGGTTTTTGAGTTAGCCTCCAATGAAGCAATTTATCGACTTCGATTTTTTGGCAACATGTGCGCCATCTATAATGCATACTATGAACCCTTTTTTTTCAAATCGAGGTTACTTTTTATTAAAGCATGGATCACTACAAATCTGGAAGCATTAAAACGGGTCTATCTCGGAGCTATATAAACGAAATAAAAATGTTTTGTACTTTTTTTTTTTTTTTTTAAATAATACCTAATGTTTATTAGGCCAATTACTTTTACAAAGTTTTTATGTGCCGAGGTTCTTTTTAAATTTAAATTTAAAACTAGGGGGTTGGAAAGGGTTAGAAGATGTTGGAGGGATATTGGGAGAAGGAGTGGGATTTTTAACAATGTTTTGCCATTGTGCGGCAGAGGGTAACATTTTGTTCTCATGCCCAACTCCATTGTCCTTGGAGTCGGGTGGAGAAATGGGGGGGTTTTTCTTCCGAGGGGGTGAAGGGGTGGTTGGTTGAGTTGCTGGTAGTCCAGATGTAGAAGTATTATGATCACGTTTAGATTGCTGCTGTTTCGATGATTTTTCTGGATGATGTTGCTGCTGGTTATTTTCCGAGACGTGTGGAGTTTTTGGATCGTTTCCTAATCGGGTCACATTGGCATAGGTGTTCTTATTTGTATTGTTTTTCATCTGTTGGCGAGCTGTGGAAAGTGATAAGTTTTGCTCTGCGCTGATACGATGAGCGATGGATTCTTCAATCCATTTCGGACAACTGCGTTCGGATGGTGAGTGCTCTTTTGATTGGCAAGTGCGACAAAACTTTTGGCCAGGACAGTCGCTGCTATCGTGTTTTGTACTCGAACAAACACTACACGCGCGTTCGTTCGGGCATCGTTTTTTCGGGTGTCCATAGGAGAAGCACTGACGACATAACAAAGGCTGAGGAATATATAAACGGGTTCGGACTCGGAGGAGTCCAAAATTTACGAACTCAGGGATGACTGTGCTATTTAGGGGAAAAGTTCATATGAGTTCGGTTTCAACTTCCGATCAAATAAAACGTGCTTTGTGGTTAGAGCGTTGGTCCGAATTTTTTTTTTACTTTCATTCGACTTCGGTTCGGGAAGCTTTTGTTATAGCTACGATCAAAAGAAATTGTTTTTCGAGAGGTGTGACAAATGGCGGACGACCCCGGAGGGGGACCATCATCTACGATGTTTGGTTCCCGATTTTCTATTCTTCACGACGATGAAATTACTTACAAACAGACTGAAAAAAGAAATAAGCGATTCGCCAAACGAGAGACCAAGAGGGAGGACCCGTACATCAAGATAGCTAAAATGGAAAATCGGATCGATAATGGCCCCAGATACCTTGTTCTCACAAGGAAAGATCCTGATTGTACGATGAGTGATGTATCGCCGTTTTTCATCAAGAAAGCCTTTGACGCCATAACTCCTAACGTTAGTATTAGCAGACTTCGCGACGGTAAGTTGCTACTAAAAACCGTTGATAGAAGCCAGGCAGCGAAGCTGATAAAGCAAACTAGTTTGGGTGGAACTATGAAGATTGAAATCCGAGAACACGAAACCTTGAATAGAACGAAAGGAACGATCAACTGCTATGATCTCAAATTCTTGAAAGATGAAGAAATTTTAGAGGGTTTAAAAGATGAACATGTGATCGAAATAAAGCGTATCCAAAGAAAAAATAACAAGGGTAAACTTGAGGACACGTCCGTATTCATCCTCACGTTCGACCTCGGTTTCTTACCATCATCTATTCACGTTGGATTTCACTCATGCCGGGTTCAACAATACATCCCAAATCCGATGAGGTGTACAAAATGTATGGCTTTTGGACACAAGAAGACTGAATGCCGAGGAAACCATATATGCGGCAATTGCGCCGAGCTTTATCACGACGTAGAACAATGCGAAAAACCGGCAAAATGCGTCAATTGCCGAGGATCGCACAGTGCTTTTAGTAGACAATGCCCCGTGTTTCTAGACGAACTAGAAATACAGAAAATCAAAGTAACCGATCGTGTAAGCATTCGTGAAGCCCGACAACGAAGACGACTCCAAGCTCCATCGGTGTATGTACCACGTTTTGCTGGAACCTACGCTCAAGTTACCCGTAATTTGACACAACAAGACGCACCTCATCAGATGAGTACAACGGAGATCTCAACGACGCAAGCAACATCATCGACGCAAGCACCATCATCGATGCAAGCACCACCATCGACGCTAGCACCATCATCGAAGCAAGCACCATCATCGACGCAAGCAGCTTTTTCGACGCAAGCACCATCATCGACGCAAGAAACATCATCGACATCATCAATCATCTCACGCAGTCAAGATTCAGAAGTTAATCACCCGACGACAGAAAAAACGACGGCTACGGAAAGATCGGCGACGGCAGCGTCGCAGGCGGTGTCAGCTTCGTTGGCACTCACACCCATTTCGAGTAACTCAGCTGGTGAAGCTGAAAATTATACGAACGACAGCAAACAAGATAAGTATAGTGAAAGAAATAACAGCAAAAATGAAAACAATAATAATGAAAATACTATGGACTCTACGTCCGACCATGATTTGGATTATACGATGCCAAGTAGTTTATCAGAGTTAGGACAGATAGTCAGAAAATCGATATTGATTAACGAAGACATTAGTGACTCAGATATATAGTTTTTGAACGATCTTTGAATATTGAATATCAACGGTTGCCTATCCTATAGCTACCCAGGTGGTCTCTCACCTGAGTGGCAATGAGAGTATGCAGCAATTGGTATTCTATTCTGACATAATTTTGATTTTCAACTCTAGTAGACCTTGATACAGCAGATAATTTTTCGTTTCAATTTTTTTTTCTCCTTCTTTATGGATAATTGCATCATACAATGGAACATGAACGGATTTTACAGCAAATTTGGAGAGTTGAAGAAACTAATTTCACAATTCAATCCTTATATCCTTTGCATTCAAGAAACTCATTTCATTCAAACAAAACAGCCATCACTTAAAGGATTTAAAATTTATCATGTAAATGATAATTTACATAGGCGCGCTTCCGGAGGCGTGGCTGTAATTGTTCGAGAAGATTTCCATTCAGTTGAACTCAACTTAAACACGAATTTCCAAGCGGTAGCAGCAACGATTTTCTATCCACAAGAAATTACTATATGCAACATTTATCTCCCTCCTGACATGAATCTTAACCAAAACGATTTACGTGATTTATTGCGTCAGTTACCAACTCCATACCTAGTTTTCACCGATGCTAATGCTCGAAACTCAGCTTGGGGCAATCAATATGATGATGTTAGGGGTAAACTTATTGAAGATCTCATTCACGAACTGAACCTGAACTTATTTAATGATGGAACTTACACACATTTTTCTCAAGCACATAACTCGTTTTCGGCAATAGACCTCACTTTTGGATCAGTCTGTCTCTCGACTCAATTTTCATGGAAAGTACATTCGGATTTATGCTCGAGTGATCATTTCCCGATCCTAATTCAACCCTTATCTCGCTGTCTCCAAATCACACGTAGGCCCCGATGGATAACATCTGCTGCAGACTGGCCTGAATTTCAGAACCTTATGATAGAAAAGTTAAAATTTGATAATGAAAATTTAAGCGTACTTGATAAAATGACTCGTTTTACCTCTGATATTGTTGACTCAGCTAAAGACACTATTCCCAAAACATCACCTTCCTTGAAAAAATTTAAGCCACCTTGGTGGACCAAGGAGATCTCCACAGCAATTAAAGCCAGGAGGAAAGCGTTTAAAAAATTTAATAATTTTGCTTCTGATGAAAATTTAACTGCATACAAAATTGCTAAAGCAAAAACTCGCCGCCTTATAAGGTTTTCACAGAAAAAAAGTTGGCAAGATTTTATTCCCTCGATAACTTTTTCAACAGCTCCAAAACAGGTCTGGTCAAAAATCCAAAAAATTTCTGGAAAGTTTTCTCCCCAGTTCATTACATCTTTAAAACTCAATAATCAAATTATTACTGAAACTAAAGCTATTGCTGAAGAACTAGCAAAAACATTTTCGTTTAATTCAAGCTCTGAAAACTATTCTAGTGTTTTTCGTAACCATAAAATGATAAGTGAAGCAAATGAAGCACTATGTTTTGATAATGTTGATCAAGATTCATTAAACCAACCTTTTACTATGATAGAACTAGAACATGCATTAAAAAAATGTAACGGTTCCTCACCAGGAGTAGACGAGATACAATATGACATGGTAAAAAATCTTCCAACAATCGCATTAAAAAAGCTTTTGGATCTATATAACCAAATTTGGTCACAGCGAAAGTTTCCTGAAAATTGGCGTGATTCGATTATAGTCCCTATTAAAAAACCCAACAAAAATCCTTTAGATCCTGTTCATTACAGACCAATTTCATTAACTTCATGTCTATGCAAGATAATCGAAAGAATGATAAATAGGCGACTAATTTGGTATCTAGAATCTCAAAATTTCTTTGATACTTTTCAATCAGGATTTAGGAAATACAGGAATACTCTAGATAACCTATCGTTCTTAGAATCATTTGTTAAACATGCGTTTATTAATAAAGAACACTCCGTCTGCATATTTTTCGACTTAGAAAAAGCTTATGACATGACGTGGAGGCATAATATTCTTCAAACACTTCATAAAGCGGGTATTCAAGGAAACATGCTTAGTTTTATCCAAAACTTTTTAACCGATAGAACCTTCAAAGTGAGTTTAGGTAATATATTCTCAAGCTCTCATACACAAGATAATGGTGTACCGCAAGGGTCGGTATTAAGTGTTACCTTGTTTTTAGTAGCAATAAACTCGATCAAAACTTGTTTTAAAGATTCTGTCATACATCTAGGGTTCGCGGATGACTTTGTTGCAGTGATGAAAGGCAAGTCCATGATAGAAATTCAACAAAAATTACAAAAAGTATTGAACTGCTTAGAAACTTGGAGCAACATGACTGGTTTCCGATTCTCAGCCTCTAAAACTAAAGCTATCCACTTTTGCAATAAACGCAGCTGTGCTGATCCCCTCTTGTACATGTCGAATCAAAGAATTGAGTTTGTTGAAAACCATAAGTTCTTGGGAATGATATTTGATAGAAAATTAAGATGGGAGAAACACATAACTCAATTAAAATCCAAGATTCAAGGATCCATTAAATTGTTGAGAACTCTATCAAACACTAATTGGGGATCTGATCGTAAAACTTTACTTACAATCCACAAAACTCTTATATTATCCAAACTAGATTACGGTTCTGTTGTATACAGTGGGGCAACAAAATCCAGACTCAAAAAGTTAGACTCAATAAACCATCTGGGTGTAAGATTGTCCACAGGAGCTTTCCAGACAAGCCCAATACCAAGTCTTCTTGCAGAATCAGGTATAAAGCCTTTGCATTATCGTAGAGAAATGTTAACTATTACATACGGAATCCGAAGTTTATCACTAGAAAAACATCCTATTCATTGGTTGATGAAACGAATCCCTGAGATAAGGTCCAACAGAAAACCTGAGTCCTTTTGCCTACGTTTTCTTAAATTAGCACAAGAATACAGCTTAGATGTTTCAAATATTTTGAAGAGGAAATTCCATCGGTTTGCACCATGGCACAACCAACAAATGAAGTTTGATCTTTCTATGAACACATTGAAAAAGAACTCTACGCCTCCATCAGTGTTCAGACAAGTCTTTGAGTATGAAATGAATAAATACATAGGCAATCATGTTATCTATACAGACGGTTCTAAAAATAGTCATTCAACAGGATACGCAGTACATAGTGATGAAATATCTTTAAAACACAAAATTTCCAAAAATTCCTCAATATTCACTGCTGAATTATTAGCAATTCAGGATGCAGTTAAATTTGCATTGGGAAACTTACACAATTCGAATGTTATTGTTTCAGATTCTATGAGTGCGTTACTAGCAATTAAAGATATTTTCTCAGATAATCCCATTATTCAAAATATTCATCAATTAATTTCTACAATTAGGGAAAATCAACAAAATATTATTTTCTTTTGGGTTCCATCGCATACAGGAATAGTAGGTAACGAAACCGCGGATCGTTTGGCCAAGGAGTCATTGATGGAGGTTGAAATGATGAAAGTTGCAACTACTAATGATTTGATAGCGAACTCAAAAAAGCAAGTATTTGATAATTGGAACAATGACTGGACGAACATACTTGAAAACAAACTAAGACGATTAAAACCGACAGTATCTGAATGGACATCTTCTTATCGAAAATCCAGAAAAGAATCAGTAATAATAACCCGCTTGCGAATAGGTCACACGAGGCTTACGCATACTTTTTTATTCGAAAAAATATTGGCTCCGTTTTGTGAACTTTGTCAAACCCAACTTACAGTAAATCACTTCATGTTTCAATGTAGCAAATACGAAAATTTAAGAAACAAATATAATATAGATGAAAACTCTTTGGGAAACGATTATAGGCAGTTAGATTCAGTT
The DNA here is from genome assembly GCF_029784155.1 of Uranotaenia lowii. Lineage (NCBI taxonomy): Eukaryota > Metazoa > Arthropoda > Insecta > Diptera > Culicidae > Uranotaenia > Uranotaenia lowii. Next base: position 358,679,097 of record NC_073693.1, on the reverse strand, counting down.
ATAAAATATTTGAAAGACGCATCACTTTTCACAAAAATATGAAATTTAATGATTTATAAGAAGTAGTTTATTCAATTTTAATTTATAACAATGATGATCATGTAAACTTAGTTTTAGAGATATATCTTATTTTAAATTCAGGTAGTATAGATAGGTCAGATAGATTAGGTAAACCAAGATGCTGATAGCCTAATTTTTTGTGCTGAGCATCCCAATTTGTAATAAATAAATAAATAAAAGTTCATATAACGCCCCATGTGGCTAATACGCGCCACCTTTGTTTTGAAGAATCTGAAACATTTTAAACCTGCAAAATATTACCAATTTGTTTTAAATGCTATGATTGGTCATGGCAAGTATGAATTTTTCCTTAAAATGCCCCTGTGTCGTGATAATTTCACAATTTAGGTTTTTCATCATTTTGATCTAAATTTTAAAACACTTTCAAAAAGGTGTCACCAAGCAGAGAAGAACGAATAAGACAATATTTTCTGACACATCGATAGAGGAGAATCTAAACTATGATTTTATGCTAAAAAATCATACTGAACTCGCGAAGGTATGCTTTTTATGGGTATGTTCTATCACGGCCCATGCGCTCGTTATAACGCGCCAATCGTAGTAGGCTGAAAATAGCATTAATTTTTCAAAAAGGCTAATTTTCATTGAAAATGAACAAAAAGTCTAAAACCATATTTTGAGCGTTGAGTCAGCCCAAAAAATCTACTTTCATTTTTTTCAAAATTTTGATTAGTCCATTTTGATTTTCTTTTCAGTCAAAGTGTCTGTAAGTATTGGTGTGTTTTTGGTCTTCGGCTGCTTTCGGGTGTGTTCGGCTGCTAGGCGCATATTGAATACACAGCGGCGCGTATTTGCAAAACAGTTTTGTTCAGTGGCTTTGAATATGGTTTTTAAAAATCAAGTTTTTGAAGCAACTTTAGCAATTTGAGCAATAAAATATCATAGGCATCTGTAGGAAACACTTTTCTTCAACGATTGCACCCATTTTCAACACAATTTGTACTTGGAATACATAGAAAATCAGCGATTCGCTTAGGTGGCGCATAATAGGGCATGTTCCCCTATAGTCAAAATTAAAGTTGGCGTGCCGATTATCCCATCTGCTGTTTTCCTTGTTATTCTTCGGACTCCCGTGATTTTTTGAGATAAAAGCTCAGCTAACAATTCCGCATCGGTCATGTCGTTCACTTCACTACATCGCACTACAAACTTTCGTTGATTTAGATTCGGATGTGTGCCAATTTCTATCGGTGTTCCATCTATGAGCTGCTTCATTTCTTCCAATTGTCGGCTTTGTTGTTGGTTCCGGATCTTTAAAACGTACCACTTCCTGATACGATCGAAAAACGCACCATCGATCTTCCCAGCGTGTTGTTCAATTGATTTCCCAACCAAAAACGGATTAGGAAGTGTATGTCCATCTTTGGCTTTCAGAAACAAGTATTGAAGGCGTCCGTGCTGGTTCTGAGGGTCGAGCCATTCCGGTATGGTCCGATTCGGGTAGTCTCCAGGAGACGGGCTCATCACGACGCTTTGCACCGAACTTTAGATAACATTTATAAGCTCTAAACTTTAGCCTTTCAGGATAGGTTCGAGAACGCAAAAAAGACGACCGATCTAGCCGAAGGCTGAGAGAAAACTGATGTTTTGTACTTGAAATGTAGGGTTTTTATTGCATTTTAAAGGAAAAATAATAAAAAAATTATTCCGATATTGTTTTGATGAATTTTCGAACTTTTGTTTGAATATCACTCATTATAGTTTGAACACCCTATTCGCTGACCTCAGCGGCCATTTCGTTCCACAATCTCTTCATCTCTGTTGCTTCCCGAGTCGTCCTACCATTCTTCTTCATCTTCTGCTTGACAATTGCCCAAAATTTTTCGATAGGGCGGAATTGAGTGCAGTTGGGTGGGTTGATGTCCTTTTCGACAAAATCCACCCGTTGGCCCAATACCACTGTAGAACCTCCTAGCTTTAGTGGTAGCTTGCCAAATCTGGCGAAAACTTAACTAGTCCTTTGTGAGATCTAATGTACGAAAAAAAAAGTTTTTCAGGAATTCCTTCTTGTAAATTTCGGAGTCCATGGTCTTGTTTTTCACAAAAACCGGAATTTTTCGTCCGCAGCTGCAAATACCTTGCCAGATCAAACACTTTCTTGCAAACTTATCAGCAAAAACGAATTTGAAGTTGCCGGGGACATAACCATGACCAGTGCAGTGCACCACTGCAGTGGCTTAATAATTTTTGGCCAGAAAGCTGCCCAAAATCCACCTTCACGTACGTTTCGTCATCCATGAGGATGCATCCGTCGAACTTCGTTGGAATTTTCTTGTATAACTTGCGGGCACGTCCTTTGGCTACTAAATTCGGCTTCAATGTCCGGTTTAGTTGCTTACTGGTCCGATAGGATCGTATTCCTTCGCGTAGACGAATTCTGCTGACGGTGCACCGGTCGGCGTTGAATTTCTTGGCAATGTCATAGTCCGACTAACCTGTCTTTTCCTTGATCGTTCTCAACACCTTCAAATGCAGTTTCCGATCCTTAATTCCATTATGACGCTTGGTATGAACCTGCCGATCTATAGTACGCATCTCACGGAAACGTTTGAGAACGCTACACACGGTTGATTTGACCATTTTTAACGATTTCGCGATTTTTGAACCCGACCACGTCGGGTTTTTGACGTGGGTGTTCAAAATTTAATTTCATCTCGCGGCTTCCATCACGTTTACCTTTTCTGAAACAAAACAAATCGTAATGAAATTTTCAGCACTGGTAGAAGAAACATTCCTCTACAAAGTGCTGCCAAAGCATTCCAGATCCGACATTTAGGAGCACTATGGTAAAATAAATAGTGCGTCCAGATTTGTAGCGATCCATGCTTTACGTTTGCTGTTTCCAGATGCTTGACCTTTAAAATAACTTAATATTTTGAATTTGGTCGAAGTTATAACAAATTTAGCCGATAGTTTTCCTTCAGCACAAAAACAACATATTTGACTATTTATCATTCCACAACCGTTTTGTTGCTTAATAGCACGATTCTAGATCCAACTTAAACAGAATATAAACTTTGTGGAACCTATTGAAGAGCTTCGCAGAGAAAACGGTCACATTTGAAGGCAGTCTTCTTTGTATATCTTGCCATTCATCCTGTCAATCGTTATGAAAGACTGAGTAATTTGCAGTTTCCACAGATAGTTAACCTCACCAAGTATGACATCATTTTTTTAATTTTTCCCCTTTTTTATCTCCAGGAAATACAGGCTAGACTTGTCAACGAAAAGTTTTTGGTTTGAAACCTGCCAGATAACCACAAAAGTATTCGTTTTGCTGTCCATTAAATTATTTTTCAAAATATTTCCCCACAAGCAGTCCAAATATTTTGGGCACGATTTGACCACCGAATTTTGATTTTGTTTACCGGTGGGCAGCGTTTCTACCTTGTAAAAATGGAGTCGGGCATATTTATAAGTCAGCTAGACGAATCAGTCAGAAAAATTTAACCTTTTTTATCACTTCCTCCATTCATATTTTCAGATTGAGTCTGACTCTCACAATCCTCTTACTTAATTATTCTTCACTCTTATCCAAATTTTAGCTCACTTTCTGGGTCCTCTAGGACTTCTTAAATGATTTACCATGTAAAAATTGGTCGGATAGTCGACTTCCAGTTGTATTTGTGAATTTTTAGAATTTGATTTACATACTATTTCATAAGAGAAAAAAATAATTTTTTTTCGTAAAATATGTGGAAAATGATCAAACACAAAAATTTTGAATGGTGTTTTCTCGAAATAAAAATTTATGCACTTATACCACTTTGGCTTCAAGGACCAGATATGTATTTTTCAGAAGAACACGCTCAGTTATCACGCTCAATTTTAGCTATATTAGAATGATTGAGAACAATGTAAAGCCAGATATTTTTTTATTGATGGCTAATATGTAGTTTGAACAATTCCAATGGATACAATTGAAATGCATCTGCTAAAGGGCAAATACACTTCACTGAGTGATACAGGTCGTGTGACTTTTCCCAGTTCTTTCTTTAAAGTGTTTACACACCTTGAAATGTTACGACGTTTTTCATCCCACATCAAGGCCAAATCGCCGGAAAATTTGCTTAAATCTAGTACACAAAGCACGGATTTCTAGGCATTTGAAATTTTGGTCTTTTTACGACAATCAAAGTAGGCCTAGGCCAAGAGGTGTCATGCATTTGAAACAAACCCATGAAATGTCCCTGGAATAATTACACGGTTACCGTTTCAAAACACATTTTTAATAGCCCAATAGTCTGCCAAAAACATTCTCTTGTTTCATATTGCATTTTTTGAACCCAGTTAATTTTTTTTCAAATTTGATTTGATGTTAATCCAAAAAGTCATTGATTAGATCTCCGATTGGTCCTTTTTTTGGCCCAACTTAACAACAATTCACCTGATATGTTTAAATTTTTACAAAACTTTGTCTTTACAGTCTTTCGTGATAAGCTTGCAACGTTCACGCAACATAACAATATAAATTTACACATTATTTGTTTACTAAACATAATGACACAACATAACATTACAAAACCATAGTTACAGAAGTCAGATTTGTCTGTTACATTACACAACAGAGCATAACACATCGTAACAAAAAAACTCAGCCCACAGAGGCTTTTATTTTTCTGTTACATAACCCAACCCTGCATTACAAATAGTAATAACAAAACACAGCCCACAGTGGCTATTGTTCAACCAGAAGTCGTATTTATTTTACAGATTATATCGTATAGAATGTTATTTTAACTCATTTTCGTATATCTGCAACTACAATGTGCGGCCCATGCATATTCTTTATCGTAGTTAAATGCATTGCATGATTTTATTACGACAAGAAGAGGGACTCGTATTTATGTACATACTAGCTGATCCCATACGAACTCCGTTTCGCTTTCAACTTGGAAAATGTCATGAACAGTTTGTATGAAAGCGAATTGCCAAGCATTTTCCAGACGCACTTCTGAATTCATTGTTAAGAAATAGTTGCAAAAATATTGGTCGATCACTTTGTCTGTCGTCTGCTACTATATTTGGAATCAGAAATCCTTTGACCGTGCCAAAAATCACGTGTATAAATTTCGACTCGATCATTGCATAGCAACGCAATTATTGCCAAAGAGCTTAACCCCTATTATACAATCTTTGATGACTGAAATCGATTGCCCTTCCCTCAAAACTCCCGTGTGCAAATTTTCAAAGCAATCCATTGTATAATAACGTCAATATGGCTAAAAACAGTGAAAAATTAATTTATATGGACGGTTAATCGTCCCTGAAAACTACCGTGTACAAATTTTCATCGCAATCCGATGTAAAATAATGACGATATTGCAAAAATATTGAAAGGTTTATATGGACGACCCACTTTGCCGGCCCCTTACACTGAATTTAATACCTGAAATCCATTGCTCATCTCTCAAAACTCTCGTGTACCAATTTTCGTCTGAATCCGATGTATAATAACGACAATATCGCATTAACAGTGAATCGTCAATATGGACGACCCCTTTGACCGACCCCTGATTTTAGTTTGGATAAGTAAAATCAGTTGTTTGTCCCTAATTACTCCTATGTGCAAATTTTCACCCCAATCCGATGTATAAAAACGTCAATATCACTAAGATACTGAGAATTTAATATGGACGACCCCTTCTGCCGGCCCTTTACACTGAATTTGATACCTCAAATCGATTACACGTCACTCAAAACTATCGTGTACCAATTTTCATCTGAATACTATGTATAATAACGTCAATATCGCAAAAATAGCGAACAGTTAATATGGACGACCCCTTTGGTTGACCCCTTACACAAAATTTAACACCTGAAATCGATAACTCGTCTTCCAAAACACTCATGTGCAAATTTTCAACACGATCCGACGAAAAGTAACGTCAATATCGCGAGAACAATATTTGTCTTGTATGGACGACCCCCTTTAGAAGGGGTCATCCGAAAATCTAAAAACATTTTTCATCCTTCCTGGTTCTAATGAGCATCCATGCCAAATTTCAGCTCTCTAGCCCTTAAGACGGCTGAGTCTATAAAGGACAAACAAACAAACAAACAAACAAACATACATACAGAAATTGCTTTTTATATATATCGATGAACTCGACCTTCGTGTACGACATTTCGCAAAAATTCGTCAAACGATCGATATACGATGATCAGCCGTGATTGACAGATTTTGTCGTGCTATGCATAAAATAATTCGAAATAAAGATTTTTTTTTAACATGAAATCCGATTTATTTTATCAAAACAAACAGATGTTAGATCTTAATAATGTGCATGCTATCGTATACCTATGCAAATTAATTCGCATGTCTGATTTTCGTAAAGCGTATTTGCTAGCAATCATAAAAGAATACAAATAAGTTCAATAAAATCATTTATGTAATAAAACATCGATGATTGGAATCGTATTTAAGGAGGCTTCAATATGCTGGTCTATTTTTATAGCATCGATGACGTGTTCTACGATTTAAAAGATTTTAGTTATAGAAATATACGATTTGCTTTTGGTTCAATGCCTTTGAAGCAAATCCCCTTGAATTTATATATTCCAGATAGCGTCGAGTAATCATCATGAGCTGCAGATCGTATCGTCAGGGGATCAAGTCCAGGTACCACAATAACTTCATGAACGTTGAAAAAAATCAGCAATCAGGCAAATAATAAATTCTAAGATATAGACTTTAATTTGGCAGCAAAAAACGCATTTCTTTGAAATAATATTATTTTTATTCAACTGACGGAAAATGAGAGCCGCAATCGCAAGTCGCAGAAGACGACCAAATAAGTCATCAAACTTTCCATATTGTTACGAAAAATGTCGTAGGTATAAAGATATTCCCAATCGCATATTGAGCGAAACCTACAAGATTACAACCTCAATCATCTATAAGATGACGTAAATTGTCATAGTATATTCCAAATAGAAAGTAGTCGTAAATGAATCGCATGACAAATCGTAGTTCAATACAATCCAAATCAAGAATATGTGTACCTACATATATAGCCTCCAAAATTATACTTGTATAATGGTTTTGCTGCATTGTATACGATATGTTTACACGTATATTTGCACGTATATTTGTGTTGCAAATTCGAAATACCCACCAAATGGTTATCTGGGTGCTTAGTTAGTGATTGGTACACCCTAGTGATGGCGCATGCATTCAAAAATTACGCCACCTGTTCTAATGAGACGTGGAAAAAAATATAGAAATTTAATTATCTTCCAAGCATTTTAAGCCTGCTTCAATTTTTCTGCGTGCAAAAGTATAAGTTGCTATGGTGTCCAATTTGTGTTTTGTTTTCTTTCGCGTGAAAAAGATCCCGATGGTGAAAATGTACAAGATTCATTGAGCTTTCAAATTTGAGAAACAAAATTTGGAACTTACCTACTGTTCCGTTTCTGACAATCTACCAGCACGGAAGTAGTCGACAAAAAATGACCGTTGAAAATAATTGGCAACACAAGTGAAAAATAACGGTCAGTTAGAGAAAATTTGCATACGATTCACACCTATGTATATCTCGTGGTTCTCTTAGTAATAAAAATTTAAGTTGTTTGAGTTTAATTACAAGTTTATTCATTCCAAAGTGGAACCATCCTATCCGATAGAAGAAATTCAAGCATTCCGACCCGACTCCGCCTGAATAATTTTACGACTCGAAATCATCCGACGCCCACGCTAATCCAACCTAATACAGTCCACACGCACTTTGTTCAACGCCCGAACACCTACATATATATGAAAATCAACACTTCATTTAAAAAAAAATATTTCAATCATTAGGATAGTGAAATATGAAAAAGAATACATATAAGAATACAATTCATATTGAAATTTAATTTATATTAACAATTTCTTGTAGCAAATTTATAACAGTCATAGAATTGCATAGCAGCAAAAAAGTTCTTAATCTTATTGAAAAAAGAGATTCGCAGTTCTTTTAGAAGGATCTTCTGGTGAACGATTTAAACTAGGAATTTTATTAGAAAACTCTATAAATCATCTGAATTTTTTTCAAATTAACCCATTGCACAATGGGGAAAAAAGTGTACAAACCGCAAAGAAATTCAATATCTTTCGTCCTACATAACCCAAATCTATGAAATTATACTTTTCTTTTGTGAAAATTTCCAAAAATCGATTGAACATACTTTCAAACGCCGCACAAGCTTGCCAACGAAGATATAGTGCCTTTTTAAACCCTAATTCCCCTATATTTTGTTAATATTCCAGAAAAACACTGATTTGAACCAGAGAATTTTGAACGAAAACAAACCTATCATGTGTAATTTTTTCTGAGAAATCGAATGGAGGCTGTTTTGGCCACCGCACGCTTCAGAAAATGGAGTTATGGCTGTTTTTACCCTCAATTCCCCTATATTTTTCAATTATTTCAGAAAAAAGCTTGATCGGACTTGAAAATTTTGAACTAAATGGGTTGTATCTTATGGAGTTTTTTTTTCCGGTGAATCAAATGGAGGCTATTTGAACCACTGCACGCTTCGAAAAATGAAGTTATGGCTGTTTTACCTTTAATTCCCCTCAATTTTTCAAATTGTTATGAAATTGCATGTTCGGACTAAAAATTTTGAGTCTTTTGGGACGTATCTTGTGTGATTTTTTCCGAGGAATCCAATGAAGCCTATTTGAGCCACCGCACGTTTCGGAAAATGGAGTTATGGCTGGTTTTACCCTCAATTCCCCTACATTTTTCAACGATTTCAGAAAAAACCATGTTCGGACTTGAAAATTTTGAACCAAATGGGTTGGATCCTATGTGATTTTTTTCCGGGGAATCCAACGAAGCCTGTTTGAGCCACCGCATGGATTGGGAACAGGAGTTATGGCTGTTTTTACCCTCAATTGCCCAACATTTTTTAAATAACTCAGAAAAAGCATGTTGGGACTTGATAATTTTGAACCAAATGGGTTTTATTTTGTGGAGTTTTTTCCGAGGAATCGAATGAAAGCTGTTTGAGCCGCCACACGCTTCGGAAAATGGAGTGATGGCTGTTTTACCTTCAATTCCCCTACATTTTCAAATTCTTCAGAAAACGCATGTTCGGACTGAAATTTTGAATCTATTGGGACGCATCTTATGTGATTTTTCCGAGGAATCCAATGAAGCTTGTTTGAGCCACCGCACGCTTTGGAAAATGGAGTTATGGCTGTTTTTACTCTCATTTCCCCTACATTTTTCAATTATTTTAGAAAAAAGCATGTTCGGACTTGAAATTTTTGAACCAAATGGTTTGTATCTTATATGATTTTTTTTCAAGGAATCCAACGAAACCTGTTTGAGCCACCGAATGGATTGGAAACAGAAGCTATGGCTGTTTTACCCTTAATTACCCAACATTTTTCAAATAGCTCAGAAAAAGCATGTTCGGTCTTGAAAATTTTGAACCAAATGGAACGTATCATGTGTGATTTTTTTCGAGGAATGCAACGAAGCCTATTTGACACACCGCACGCATCGGAAATAGGAGTTATGGCTGTTTTAGCCTCAATTCCCTTTAATTTTTCAAAAAGTTCAAAAAAAACCATGATCGGACTTGATCACTTTGAACCAAATGAGACTTATATTATGCAATTTTTCCGAGGAATCCAATGAAGGCTGTTTGAACCACCGCACGCTTTGAATTTTGGAGTTATGGCTGTTTTTACCCTCAATTCCCCAACATTTTTTTATGATTTCAGAAAAAAAAAATGTAGGGGAATTGAGGGTAAAAACAGCCATAACTCCATATTTCAAAGCGTGCGGTGGCTCAAACAGCCTCCATTGGATTCCTCGGAAAAAATTGCATAAGATAAGTCTCGTTTGGTTCAAAATTTTCAAGTCCGACCATGATTTTTCTGAACTTTTTGAAAAACTAAGGGGAATTGAGGCTAAAACAGCCATCACTCTTATTTCCGATGCGTGCGATGTGCCAAATAGGCTTCATTGCATTCCTCAAAAAAAAACACACATGATACGTTTCATTTGGTTCAAAATCTTCAAGTCCGAACATCCTTTTCTGAGTTATTTGAAATATGTAGGGAAATTGAGGGTAAAACATCCATAACTTCTGTTTCCTATCCATGCGATGGCACAAACAGGCTTCGTTGGATTCCTTGAAAAAAATTTAATAAGATACAACCCATTTGGTTCAAAATTTTCAAGTCCGAACATGCTTTTTTATGAAATCATTGAAAAATGTAGGGGAATTGAGGGTAAAAACAGCCATAACTTCACTTTCGGAAACGTGCGGTGGCTCAGATAGGCTTCATTGGATTCCTCGGAAAAATTTACACAAGATACGTCCCAAAAGACTCAAAATTTTATGTCCGAACAAGCATTTTCTTAAGAATTTGAGAAATTGAGGGGAATTGAAGGTAAAACAGCCATAACTTCATTTTTCGAAGCGTGCGGCGGCTCAAACAGCCTTCATTCGATTCCTCGGAAAAAACTCCACAAAATAAAACCCATTTGGTTCAAAATTATCAAGTCCCAACATGCTTTTTCTGAGTTATTTGAAAAATGTTGGGCAATTGAGGCTAAAAACAGTTATAACTCCATTTTCTGAAGCGTGCGGTGGCCAAAACAGCCTCCATTCGATTTCTCAGAAAAAATTACACATGATAGATTTGTTTTCGTTCAAAATTCTCTGGTTCAAATCAGTGTTTTTCTGGAATATTAACAAAATATAGGGGAATTAGGGGTTAAAAAGGCACTATATCTTCGTTGGTAAGCTTGTAGGGCGTTTGAAAGTATGTTCAATCGATTTTCCGGAAATTTTCACAAAAGAAAAGTATAATTTCATAGATTTGGGTTATGTAGGACGAAAAATATTGAATTTCTTCGCGGTTTGTACACTTTTTTCCCCATTGTGCATTGGATAAAATTATCAAAAGCTCAAAACATTCTATTTCAATAAGTATGGAATTGATCAGATACATTGAATCGAAAATTTACTAACTGAGATACATAACCCTTCATGGAAAATATTAACAAATTAACAATTAAATGATTTACGAAAAAAATCGAAATTTGGTTATTGTTATCATTAAATGATCGGGAACCGAAGCTTTGGAAATTATAAGCTAGTTGGCGCAATCAATATTTTTCTCCTCCACAGGAAAAGTTATATCAGCTTTTCAGTGATTGGCATACATTGGGACGTTTAATATCCAATGATTTGCTTTGAAAAGCGTTTTGTAAAAAATGGAATATTTACATTTTTTCAACCAGGGTTGAAATCTTTTATCATCATGAGGCGTGAAGCTGTGACTGTGAAACCTTTTGGTCCGTCACACTAAATTTACTGTTTCTCAAATGCGTTCCTCTTCGTTTGCCGGTCACTCATCCCCCAGTCGTGTGAAGTTAAAAAATCCTATTTTTTATCTAGTTTATTTTAAGTTTGGTTTAACAACTGTCCCTATTGTTTTTCATAGATTTCATAAAAAAAAACGTCTTATACGGTTGCGGCCTAGGTGACATGGCAAAAAAATTAAAAACGGTCCAACTTAGACCATATTTTGGCTGAATTGCCCTCTTGTATTAGGTTTTTTGTCTTTGTGACTTTATGTTTCCCATATTTCATCTTGATTTTGTTCAATTTTCCCATAAAAATGAAATTCTGCGGTATGTTTTCTTATGATGTCCTTCATTTGATACCATTCTTGATCAATTTTGACACATTTGTTGCTTCATTTTGGCATTTTTTCACTTTGGAATTGTATTTTGTCATATATGTCATTTTTTTCCCTCAACTTTGATCATGCCTTTTCCTTCTGTTGACCTTTCAGCTAAATATCCAATTTATTATTTCCAATTGAAATTCCCCTCAATCTAATTGATTACTTTCAATTAGCTTCACCTCAATCTAGAAATCAACAGCTGCAGCCCGCAAAGTTGCTATCGACTGATAATTTTATAACTTCTACCTTCTAAGTAGGTAGTTGTTTTCTCTCGATTGACGTTTCCACCCAAAGGCACCCACACCGCATAGTTTTGAGAATTCCGGTGAAGTGGCACTCGCTAAAAGGAAATGGCGAAAGGTTAAGTATAAACTTGTAGTAGGAAAAGCATAATGGATCGACCACCGAACCGGAAATGCGCTTCCTCGTCACTTCCCAAGTAACACAGATTATGCCAACTAGCATTAGGAAGTTTTATTATGGTTTAATTATGGCATTTTTTTTGTGCAGCTCGTTTTATGACGGTTTTATTATGGTCATGCAGAATGCTTATATTTTTTTTCGACCGTATGTTTGCAGATGGTTTTGAAAACGCTAATAAAACTTTTATTAAACATACTGTTTTAGTTATTTTGAAAGAGTTATGAATGCTTTTTTAAAACTATAATAAAACACAAACTTAGAAGTTTGCTCCAAGCTTTCTTTTGCATGTTCTATAATAGCACTCAGTGCCTGATTATTAAACCGCCATAAAACTTAGTGACAGTTCTCGATCAAAATGTCAAAACAGGACACGCTCAGATTAGATAGCACATATTTGAATTGGAACTCCCATTTTTACACATTTTTGGTAAGTTATGCGTGTTGGTTTTGAGTTTAAATTAAAAAAATACATCTTTGAAAACTTGAAATCACCGAAAGTGGTATGAATATCTTTACAATATGAGTATTGAGTGAAAGGGCCCAAATAGTAGGAAAAAAAAGCTTGACACCATCATTAATTCAAGATGGCGGCTTCCTCTTTTATTTTCAAAGCTGAAAATTACTGAAAATATCGTGAAACCTTCACAATATGGTTATGAGGTGAAAGTAATAAACGAGTAGAAGTCAAATTTCGTTGCCCGTCGCCATCTTAAATCCAAGATGGCGGCTACCACTCAACTTAAAAATACTGTAAATGACTGAAAATCGCATAAAACCTATATTATAGGGGTATAAGTTAAAAGAAATCAACCGGTAGAAGTTGAATTACGCTATCTTACGCCATCTTGAAATCCAAGATGGCGGCTTCCGCTAAACTTTAAAATGTAGTGAATGACTTAAAATGACATGAAACCCAAATTGGTAGTGGGTGAAGGGGTTTACGAGTAGAAGTCGAATATTGCTATCTTACGCCATCTTGAAATCCAAGATGGCAGCTTTCTATAAACTTAAAAAATGCTCTAAATCATTGAATATCACATGAAACCTCCAAAATATGGATATTTGTCAATTGGGATAAGCTATAAAAAGTTTATTTTTGCATTCTGACGCAATCTTGAAATCCAGGATGGTGGCTTCAGCTGAACTTAAAAATACTGTAAATGAATGAAAATAGCATGAAACTCCCAAATATATTGTATTGGGTGCTAAGGCTAAATGATAGAAGTCAAATATCTCTTTTCGCGTTTCTCTAAAAATCTGTAAGTGACTGAAAATCCCACAAAAACTACCACAATACAGACCCCGTTCGTTTTTGGCAACATTCGATTTTGGAAACATCGAATTTGGCACATGTGCCAAAATCAGACGGTTAACAGAAACAACATAACCTTATAGTTTTCGCTAGAATAAGACCAATAAAATTTAGACATAATAACATGATAGGAATAAAAGAATTACATAAATGGCAAACAAAAATCAAAAACTATAAACAAAACAAGAAAAGTTCTAAATGCATTAGAACCATAATGAAAAAATAATAAAAGTGATTTAAAATTATCTAAATTGTTTTAAAATAGTAGTTTTAATGTAGTATTAAGTGAAAAAAAGTTGTGTTCAAGCGATTTTCATTGATTAACAGCATTTTAAATTCAGTGGAAGCTGCCATCTTGGATTTCAAGATGGCGTCGGAAAGAAAAAAATCGACATCTTCTAGCCTTTTCATTCAATACTCGTATAGTGGTGGTTTAATGCGACTTTTTGTCAGCATTAAGCATTAAAAGATGAGCGGATGCCGCCATCTTGGATTTCAAGATGGCGTCGGATAGCGAAATTCGACTTCTACTCGTTTAGCACTTTCACCCGATACCCATTTTGTTGGGGTTTCATGCGATTTCAAGTTATTTACACCATTTTAAAGTTCATCGGAAGCCGCCATCTTGGATTTCAAGATGGCGTCAGACAACGAAATTTGACTTCAACTCATGATTTATTCCACGGGTCATTGAAAACCAATCCCTTTTCATTCAAAAAGTCTGTCCTCATTTACTGTACTAATGATTAACAACTCAGAAATGAGGAACTCAACCTTAGCGTGTAATTGGTTTGCTTGCGAGAGAAACGTCAAATCGTAGCTTTTTTTGGGGTCATCATTAAACCATAATAAAACTATGAATTGACTCACGCCATGTTGGTTGCAAAATCGAAGGGTACAAAATGACGCCATGTTGATGGATTCACAATGCCAGCATTGGAAAATATTTTTTCAGGCCTTTTTTCCATCAATCCCATCATGATTGACCATCAGATTTGACGAGGCGCATTTATTTTAAGATACTATTTCATATACATTTTACCTAAAATCTTGACTGGCAGTAGAAAAGACGCTCATAATATGGGTTAAACATTGGTTTTTTAGCTATTAATTTTACCAGATTCATATCTGAATAATGCAATCATCATTCATCAACCATTACGGTTGCTGGAAAAAACAAAAAAAAAACTCCGAGAACTGACAGAACCGAAAAAAACAAAAATTTCTAACATGTTTTATAATAGCTTTTTAAAAGCTTTGGTGACCAATATTGATGACTAACAATGATTGGTCATGATGACGTTCCTAGGATAGGGCCAAATAGCCTAATTTTGGCTTTGGCCCTTATTCTGCGCCTCGAGTGACGTGACGATAGTAGAGTCACCCATGTCACTCTATTCCAGCAGTCGGTTTAGGTGAGGAACGTCACTTCGGATGAACTTTGTGAGTTCTTACCCTATTCTCGTAGTCACCGTGGGTGAGAATCGTCGCATTCGGGTGACGATTTTAGGTGACAATTGTCGGTACCTTTTCAGGTGGTGACGGGATAGAAATTGAGCATTAAATTTATGTAAAGCGGAATGTTAGGCTCTGAATAGTTAATTACACTAAAGAATTGTAGTTTTGGAAATAATGAAACCAATTTATTAAATTTATTATTTATGTAATTTAATAAAAAAAAACCTTGTTACCTAAAATCCATCATTCATATTTGAATACTGAATGCAAACATTTAAATTTGATATCCTAATATAAATGCAAAATTTAGTTTGTTGGAATTAGTTTTCTGATTGTAAAAGTGGTAAAATATGTATAATAATCTTTTATTTTATTTGCACTTTTTGTCACATTCTAAAACTTTAATAAATTTTTAAAGATGCAAATTCAGTTGCTGCCGTCTTTGAACACAAAAGACAGTTTGCTCCCCCGGGATGTATTCCTGGTTTGGTTCCTTGACACTTGCTCCACCGGGTACACTTTTTCCATCTTTTTTTAAATTTCACTTCAGAATAAATGGAATTTCACCCTAGAACTATCAGCAGCACTTATACTGAAAACGAAAAATAAAACTTATCTAATCTTGAATGGTCAAAATTTACGAAAACCATTCTGATCGAACAGTTTCATGTACAAAACACAAACTATATATTTTACTTACCTGATAAATGTTTGGAAAAAAGGAAAATGTTTAGCAAACATTTTTTTTTGGAGCAGCAGCCGTCGGCATCTGCTGTTGTTTTTTTTCGGCACTATGACCCAGATCCAACCCCAGTTTTGATGAGCGAAATTTCAACTTACGTCGCATAAATCGTCCGTTTATCGTCCTTGAGCAGCTTGCTGTGACCGTAAAATCCGATGATGGCCATTTTCGAACCGAAATTCCAACCAGTTATACAAAAACTTAATTCGAAAAATCCGAAGCAAGAGCAAAATCAAAACAGCACCAACCCGAATTCTGCCATTTTGACAGATGTGTTCATTCGGTCGCTCACCTAGAATGAACCTCTGTCACTTTACCCAGATCGACTCCTGGAATAAGGTGACAAATCTCACGGTGACTCCGAGGTGAGGTGACAATCATCACGTCACGCGCGGCGCAGAATAAGGGCCTTTATTAGAGTCCAGGTGATGTTATAGAATGTACTTTAGCTTTTTATGAAGATTAATGCTATGGTCCAAACGACATTTTGCTGACCATAATAAAGCTAAAATTGTTACTTGGGTTGGTACATCGATGATTGCAAACCACGCTCTTTAGTCTTTAGCCGGGGTGTTTTTTTATCTTGCTTCTAGGAGCTTATTTTTCAAAGGAACAGCAGAGATCTGCTGCTGCTACACCGAGACTAAAATCGCAAGTCAGATGCAATTTATTTGTAAAATTGCATTCCTCTGAAGGTGGACGTAGGTGGAGTCGAGTTGGGTTATTGTGGGTGGTGAAATTTCCCTTTAGTACTTATGTGGGTGGGTAGTGGATTTCCTCAACTCGAAGCAATTGCTTCTCCGATGGTGAAAAGTTGCTGGCTTGTTCCAGTTATTAACGAAAACCTGATGAGGTCCAAACGAGGAAAGCGGAAATCGAGAGAAATCCTTGGGCGTTGGGAGGAAGAAATCCAAAGGTCGGACGACTTTCATCCGGGTGAATATCTCTATCGGGAGGAGTTTCCGGAAGGCAGAAACCGTAAGTAATTGAGTAATAGTTTTCAAGGGAATCGACTTCGGGTTTGGGATGGGAAAGCAAAACTTTCTGCAAACATCATTTGCGTCGGATTGCTTAACGCAGTTATTGGGAGAGCTCGTTCGCAGTGGAGTGAACTTGAAAGATTTAATGGATTGATGCAAAGTTTTCTAAACCGAAATGTAAACCTTCGAGACCGAGTTGTTTTTATACTCTGAATTGTGAATGGCATATACAGGCTTATCAAATCTTAAAAAAGTCCTATCTAGTCAAACTTATCAAGAAAAATAAAACTCTATAAAACAAAAAAGTAGTTAAAAATGATGCGAAAATCAAATCAAATGTACGCTTCTGTGACAAATAATGTTGGGCGACTACTAAGGACAGAACAAGAAATAATATAAGTCCCCTTGATTTTAATTACGCAACTTGCTCCAAATATAAGACCATTTAATAACATAGGTTCTCTAAAACTTTCCCAGCACCTTTGAAATCTTTGAATTTTCAGGAACGAAAAACAACAAAATCAACAAAGTCTAAAAAGACAAAATTGCAAAAATTGTCAAAATTGTCAAAACTGTCAAAATTGTCAAAATTGTCAAAATTGTCAAAATTGTCAAAATTGTCAAAATTGTCAAAATTGTCAAAATTGTCAAAATTGTCAAAATTGTCAAAATTGTCAAAATTGTCAAAATTGTCAAAATTGTCAAAATTGTCAAAATTGTCAAAATTGTCAAAATTGTCAAAATTGTCAAAATTGTCAAAATTGTCAAAATTGTCAAAATTGTCAAAATTGTCAAAATTGTCAAAATTGTCAAAATTGTCAAAATTGTCAAAATTGTCAAAATTGTCAAAATTGTCAAAATTGTCAAAATTGTCAAAATTGTCAAAATTGTCAAAATTGTCAAAATTGTCAAAATTGTCAAAATTGTCAAAATTGTCAAAATTGTCAAAATTGTCAAAATTGTCAAAATTGTCAAAATTGTCAAAATTGTCAAAATTGTCAAAATTGTCAAAATTGTCAAAATTGTCAAAATTGTCAAAATTGTCAAAATTGTCAAAATTGTCAAAATTGTCAAAATTGTCAAAATTGTCAAAATTGTCAAAATTGTCAAAATTGTCAAAATTGTCAAAATTGTCAAAATTGTCAAAATTGTCAAAATTGTCAAAATTGTCAAAATTGTCAAAATTGTCAAAATTGTCAAAATTGTCAAAATTGTCAAAATTGTCAAAATTGTCAAAATTGTCAAAATTGTCAAAATTGTCAAAATTGTCAAAATTGTCAAAATTGTCAAAATTGTCAAAATTGTCAAAATTGTCAAAATTGTCAAAATTGTCAAAATTGTCAAAATTGTCAAAATTGTCAAAATGGTCAAAATTGTCAAAATTGTCAAAATTGTCAAAATTGTCAAAATTGTCAAAATTGTCAAAATTGTCAAAATTGTCAAAATTGTCAAAATTGTCAAAATTGTCAAAATTGTCAAAATTGTCAAAATTGTCAAAATTGTCAAAATTGTCAAAATTGTCAAAATTGTCAAAATTGTCAAAATTGTCAAAAATTGTCAAAATTGTCAAAATTGTCAAAATTGTCAAAATTGTCAAAATTGTCAAAATTGTCAAAATTGTCAAAATTGTCAAAATTGTCAAAATTGTCAAAATTTTCAAAATTGTCAAAATTGTCAAAATTGTCAAAATTGTAAAAAATTGTAAAAATTGTAAAAATTGTCAAAATTGTCAAAATTGTCAAAATTGTCAAAATTGTCAAAATTGTCAAAATTGTCAAAATTGTCAAAATTGTCAAAATTGTCAAAATTGTCAAAATTGTCAAAATTGTCAAAGTTGTCAAAATTGTCAAAATTGTCAAAATTGTCAAAATTGTCAAAATTGTCAAAGTTGTCAAAATTGTCAAAATTGTCAAAATTGTCAAAATTGTCAAAATTGTCAAAATTGTCAAAATTGTCAAAATTGTCAAAATTGTCAAAATTGTCAAAATTGTCAAAATTGTCAAAATTGTCAAAATTGTCAAAATTGTCAAAATTGTCAAAATTGTCAAAATTGTCAAAATTTTCAAAATTATCAAAATTGTCAAAATTGTCAAAATTGTCAAAATTGTCAAAATTGTCAAAATTGTCAAAATTGTCAAAATTGTCAAAATTGTCAAAATTGTCAAAATTGTCAAAGTTGTCAAAATTGTCAAAATTGTCAAAATTGTCAAAATTGTCAAAATTGTCAAAGTTGTCAAAATTGTCAAAATTGTCAAAATTGTCAAAATTGTCAAAATTGTCAAAATTGTCAAAATTGTCAAAATTGTCAAAATTGTCAAAATTGTCAAAATTGTCAAAATTGTCAAAATTGTCAAAATTGTCAAAATTGTCAAAATTGTCAAAATTGTCAAAATTGTCAAAATTGTCAAAATTGTCAAAATTGTCAAAATTGTCAAAATTGTCAAAATTGTCAAAATTGTCAAAATTGTCAAAATTGTCAAAATTGTCAAAATTGTCAAAATTGTCAAAATTGTCAAAATTGTCAAAATTGTCAAAATTGTCAAAATTGTCAAAATTGTCAAAATTGTCAAAATTGTCAAAATTGTCAAAATTGTCAAAATTGTCAAAATTGTCAAAATTGTCAAAATTGTCAAAATTGTCAAAATTGTCAAAATTGTCAAAATTGTCAAAATTGTCAAAATTGTCAAAATTGTCAAAATTGTCAAAATTGTCAAAATTGTCAAAATTGTCAAAATTGTCAAAATTGTCAAAATTGTCAAAATTGTCAAAATTGTCAAAATTGTCAAAATTGTCAAAATTGTCAAAATTGTCAAAATTGTCAAAATTGTCAAAATTGTCAAAATTGTCAAAATTGTCAAAATTGTCAAAATTGTCAAAATTGTCAAATTGTCAAAATTGTCAAAATTGTCAAAATTGTCAAAATTGTCAAAATTGTCAAAATTGTCAAAATTGTCAAAATTGTCAAAATTGTCAAAATTGTCAAAATTGTCAAAATTGTCAAAATTGTCAAAATTGTCAAAATTGTCAAAATTGTCAAAATTGTCAAAATTGTCAAAATTGTCAAAATTGTCAAAATT
The DNA here is from genome assembly GCF_029784155.1 of Uranotaenia lowii. NCBI lineage: Eukaryota > Metazoa > Arthropoda > Insecta > Diptera > Culicidae > Uranotaenia > Uranotaenia lowii. The sequence goes on along the minus strand of NC_073693.1, from coordinate 358,659,326 downwards.
GTCAAAATTGTCAAAATTGTCAAAATTGTCAAAATTGTCAAAATTGTCAAAATTGTCAAAATTGTCAAAATTGTCAAAATTGTCAAAATTGTCAAAATTGTCAAAATTGTCAAAATTGTCAAAATTGTCAAAATTGTCAAAATTGTCAAAATTGTCAAAATTGTCAAAATTGTCAAAATTGTCAA
>NC_073693.1:358433434-358658641 GCF_029784155.1 Uranotaenia lowii | reverse complement strand
ATATATCAAAATACCTCTCTGATTTTTTCTCCAGTTATCGTTTATAGTATCCTTTAAAATCCAAAGTGGAAACCAGCTGCCCGAAATTGCCCGTTTCATAGATATTTACGTTTTTCTAGATGATGTTTTGACTGTTGAAAATCACGATTTTTCACTAGTTTGTTTTAAAGGGTGGCCCAGACTGGCCGTTCCAAGCAAAAAGGTTGATTATTCAGTTTTCTTTTTCCTTAGATATTGGAAAAGGAGGGCAAAAATACTGTATTGGAAGAAATATCTTAATTTGCGCAAAAATCGTCATTAAACACGTGTTTTTATGGTATTTTAGGTGAAAATGGCGTTTAAGCTACTTTTGCGATCACGAAAAACAAATTTTTTTCGGAATAAATTTCTATTCTTATCTAAATGAGATATTATCAGAAGGTTGAATCATTTTGTACGATTTTTTATGCATATATGTATATGAGTCACTTTTGTGAATATTGTTTTAACATACGCCATTCATGCCAATAATCGCTTACATCATTTCCAACAACTTTCTATATGACATGTATGAGTAAAAGTGCCAAAAACCATCAGTTTTGATTTTTGTCCCGGTATCCCATACATTCAACGCACTGTGCGCTGTAGTTGTTAAAGCTGACGTATTCGGCATCCACCAACTTCCATGTCAGTTTTCGACGAGTCAGACTGTCGTTCTACATGCACGTTTCAAAACGAAGAAGTTTAACTGTTCTTGCCATTACGGAAGAAGTTTAAATAATAGTGATGTCAATTTTTTTCTGTTGACTCTTGAGTCATTTTGATAGATGCTGCATGAGACGTTTTGACAGTGCGTTGAAAACTAAATCCAGGAAAAATTTTGGTCCATTTGTTTAATGCATAAGTTACTTTCGAATCACATTTCGGACCGTTCCAATGCTTACTTCTTCCTTGTTTCTTTGGATGGCGGTGCCGAATGTAAAATGTAGCTGTGACTATCTTTATATAATTATTATCAAAGCCGACAGTGCTAAGATAACAGTAACTATTTCAAGTTTTAATAATTTTTTGGGGTGTTTTTCTTACCTACTAGTTTAAACGGATTTGTTTTGAAGGGAGGCCGTATAGTAGAACTGCTCGGAAATTCCTCCACATATCGGTTAATGAATTCTCTCAGTGCACCAAGGAACAACAATAAACGAACGTGACGAATGGCTGCCATTCGACTGTCGACCGATGGTTGATGACGGAAAACTCCCCAGAATCCGGGCTCCAGCAGAACAGTTTAGCCACCAATGCACAAGTTTCTTGCCTCTTGCCTTTCTTCATCACCATTATCGTCAACATCTCATCATCACCGATTTCAGCCGATCACAAAATCGTTTCACAAAACGTGAGCCATCAAGGACGTGTTCTAGTCATCCCCCCTTTCCCCTTGTTGACTTCCTCTTGCTGCATCGCCAGTCGACATTCCACAAGACTGAAAGAAAACAGTCCCGAGGATTGTGCGAGGCTTAAAAATCAATTACAACGCGACCTTTTTCTCGGCACCCGTTCTTGCGCAGGCTACAAGCTTTGCGACTGTTGTAGTTTTGCACAATCGATGATGAAGTTCTGGTGGAAAACTAACTCTGCATCGTCCCAGCTCATAGACCGAGTTGCAATGTAGAGGAAAAAAAGAAGAATGGAAACGCAGAACCTTACTTAGTCATAACACGACATCACTAAGTCCGGGACGTGGAGAATCGACAAAATTGTGTGCTGTGTGCTACGTTCCGACTCAACCAACTCAACCAACTATCTACGCGTGCCGTAACTGGGCCAAGAGTCTTCTTCGGCTGTCTATCTTCCTTCAGTTCCGGCTGTCTCTGAGTCTGTCTACATGGGAACATCTCTCCTGGGTACCTACCTACCCAAGTATTCTGAGTAAGCCGCACGTTCGCTGCGTCCTTCCCATCAGCATCATCCGGATAAGCAGCAGACTTTTGCGTCCTTCCATCCACCAGACACGGAAGGATGCAACTTGTCCAGGACGGATTGGATGGAACACAACGAAGCCGGATGTCGTCGCCAAAGCATGTTCAAGCCCCCCCCTTTCACGTTTCTATGGAGATTCGAGGAAATGCTCTTGTCCTTACTGGTCGCAGTCAGTCTTTTCCACCCGCTTTTTCATTCGAACCGAATCGTCATGGCTTACTAGAGGATGAATGAGCTTTTGCCCAACCCGTCTCATTTCATTGTTGGGTGCGACTACTTTGTTGCGAACTGTGGGCTACTTTGATGAACATTAAATATTAGTTTTGATTGAATTCGTTTCGCTTCATACCTCTTTTATGGATGAGCAAATATGTAAAAATATATAATTTCATACATATATCAATGTAAAATTTCAATCCTTTGCTCTAAATTGGGACTCATTCAAATTATTTAATATTTAGCACTGATATGTAAAACAATAGTCAATTTTTGCAGTTATAGCAGAGTATTTTAAAAATACATATGTTTTTAAATTTTTTGAAATAAAATAATACTAGCAGACCCGGTACAAATCGTCTTACCATGTTGAACTTGTCGCCCATTTTCCAGTTTTCAATGAACTATAAAAAAAGCTATTAGGGGAAAGGTTCATACAAGGTTTTTAAAAACTTTTAATGTAATATTTTGACTTTTGAAATTATACGTTAAAAAGCTCAAAACAAAAAGTTTGGTGGTATTTGTTTCTTATTCAAATGAATCTAAGAAATAAAACAAATTTAAGCTTTTATGATGGTTTAATAATGCATGTTTGTGTTCGTTTAAAAAAAAATCAGCTCTTATTAACACCTTTGCAGAGAATTGAAAATCTCAAAACAGATTTGATGGAATTTTTCTTATGGATGAACTGCCTCCATAATATGGCAAGCCTAGCTTTTGTCTTGTTCTATAAAATAAAAAAAAGAAATAGATTTTTATAAAACTTCAGCTTTGTCGTATGAAAATTATCAGTTTCTAGCATTTCCAATGAAATTATAAGGAAAAAATGTCAAAACAACAAAAATTTTGCCTTAAACATAAATAGGCGCATTTGGGCAATTTTGACAACATTTTCAATAAAATCGATTTCTCTAAAACTATAGGAGATTTCAACATAAGCAGTAGTGTAGTTCCTACAGTTTTGATTTTTCAGCAAAAGAGAAATCTCTTCATCATTTTTATAGAAATAAAAACGATTTAATACACTTGACAGTGGATGGTGGCCTTTCTTAGAGTCTGTAAATTATAACATTTTACAAAAAAATACTAAACAAATGATAAAACTCTAAATTCTGGTTCATTAAATTATGATTAAATGCATTTCAATGCAAATCATGATTTCGAACGCAGTAAATCCATGATGAATAAATAATGACACCTTTCTTTTTAGATAATTTGAAACCAATTGCTGCTTTTTGACTGGCTGGATTCTGGAAAATCCTGTATGATCTCGTTTCTATGATTTTTCTTTATAATAATCTTTAATCTCAATGTGCTTGTTTAGGAATTGCAGCATACGGTCACTTCAAAATAAAAGAAATTTAAAAATTAGGAATACAATTTTTTGAAAAAGTTGCCGACAAAAGTTAACCTCCGAAGTGAGGAAATCGAGGAAATTGAAAAAAAAATTGCGTAAAATTACAATCGTCAAAAATGATTCGGTAACGCAATAAACGGTCAAATTTAACTTTGATTTTTTAAATTTTGTAAATTTTGACTAAATTTAAGAAATTGATTTTTGATTTTGTTAATTGTGTAAATTTGACTAAATTTATGAGATTGATTTTGTGATTTTGTATACTCTGTTAATTTTGACCGTTTTTATTAATATTATCAACTGGGGCAACATGCAACACTATTCAATGGCTTCAAAAAACCCACATACACAAACAATCATACCATTTATGCATCAAAAGTTTAAAGGTGAGTGGGACATCAAATTGACGTTGTCAGAAAAATTGTTAGTTTCTTCAGTTATTTTTCATTAAAAAAAATGTGATTTTCACTATACCTAGAAGAAGGGATAACTCACAAAAAACTTAGATTTTAATGAAAAATCCAATGAAAACGTTTATAAATTTAAAGTTTTTGATGAATTTTTGATGCCAAAAAAACCATTACGGATAGCAACACCAATTTTAGTGTTTTTTGGAATTTTTACATTTTGAACATAAGGATGCTGCATTAATTTTGGGACTAAAAGTACAACAAAAAATACTACTAGCTGAAATCATAAAAATTCATGTTTGGATGAATGAAGTTTCAATTTTGACAAACGCGTGGTACAAAAAAAATCATATTCCAGCACATCGAAACGAGATTTGGAAGTTGTCTCTTCGATTTGCATTTATTTGCATGTTACCCCAGACAGGTAACTGAATTACAAAAAAAATATTTAAAAAAAATTGATGATTGCTTGAAAAATATTTTTACACTAACAGTGTTGGTTCAGGATGATTAAACCAGAAAAAAGTTTGTAGGTGATTTTATTAGGCCAAATGTTTAAATTTGTACATTTGTTGGGGAATTTTTTGAATGAAAATGAAAAACTTTGAAATACTGACTTAAGAGGTGAGAAATTAGGTCATCATCATTTTGTAGTCATTGAAAGATAACTTGATTAACTTTTATGAAATTAAAATTAAAACACAAATACACAATGAACATTAATGTTGCATCTAACCCCGCTATTGCACGATGCCTTGTTTGACGGTTGTAAAATTTTGTTATTTTGCCATTTTTGTCATTATTTTGAAAAAATAATAATAAAAAAAAAAATTAAAAAACCAAATAGCAAAATTGACAAAATTGACTAAAATTCAAAAATAGACAAAAGTGACTAAACTGATAACTTTGACCACATTAAATAATATGAAAAAATTTGATAGTTAAACAAAATAAACAAAATTTAAGAAATTTCCGAAACTAAGCTATTTTAAAAATTGATTAAATGGACAAAGAAATTAAATGAAATTAAATGAATAAAGAAAATGATGAAAAGACAAATATGACACAACTTATCAATTTTGTCTTTTTATTCATTTTCGTCCAATTTTGATTTTGTGAATTTCGTAATATTTGACAATTTTTGTCAATATTTTAAATTTTGTCATTTTACCATAGTTATCGTTTTTGTAAATTTAAGTTTTCTGAAATTAAACTAAATTTTTAAGAATATAAATGATAACACATACGAAATAAAAAAAAAAGACGAAATGAAAAAAAAAAGACAAAAATTGTGAAAACTATAAATAAATAAATAAATAAATAAAATTTTGCAAATTTGACAAAATTGATTAAATAAACAAAATAAATAAAAAAAATGGCCAATTTGACAAAATGGACTGAAACGACAAAAATACAAAAATAATAAAAAAGATTAACAAGCCAAATTGACAAAATTGAGAAAATATCAATAATTAAAAAATTGGACCATATTGAAAAATTGACAAAAATTAATAATTAAACAAAATTACAAAATTTGAGGAATTCGCAAAATTGACTACTTTGACTAAATTTATGGTTTAAAAAAACTGATGTAAACGGAAAATGTGACGCAATTTGACAACTTGTCAAGTTTGACTATTGAATCAATTTTGTTGACTGTGCTTTAAATAATATTTTTATCAATTTTTTCAATTTGATCAATTTTGTTATTTTTGCCAGTTATGCAACTTTCAAAAAATTTGAAAATAAAAAGAAAAATTTGCCAATTTTTAAACTATTATAAAATAAGAAAATATTTGGTAATATTTGATTATTTTGCCATTGATGTCATTTATGTCATTTTTGTCATTTTGTCATTTTGGTCATTTTTGTCTTTTTTGTCATTTTTGTCATTTTTGTCATTTTTGTCATTTTTGTCATTTTTGTCATTTTTGTCATTTTTGTCATTTTTGTAATTTTTGTCATTTTTGTCATTTTTGTCATTTTTGTCATTTTTGTCATTTTTGTCATTTTTGTCATTTTTGTCATTTTTGTCATTTTTGTCATTTTTGTCATTTTTGTCATTTTTGTCATTTTTGTCATTTTTGTCATTTTTGTCATTTTTGTCATTTTTGTCATTTTTGTCATTTTTGTCATTTTTGTCATTTTTGTCATTTTTGTCATTTTTGTCATTTTTGTCATTTTTTGTCATTTTTGTCATTTTTGTCATTTTTGTCATTTTTGTCATTTTTGTATTTTTGTAATTTTTGTCATTTTTGTCATTTTTGTCATTTTTGTCATTTTTGTCATTTTTGTCATTTTTGTCATTTTTGTCATTTTTGTCATTTTTGTCATTTTTGTCATTTTTGTCATTTTTGTCATTTTTGTCATTTTTGTCATTTTTGTCATTTTTGTCATTTTTGTCATTTTTGTCATTTTTGTCATTTTTTGTCATTTTTGTCATTTTTGTCATTTTTGTCATTTTTGTCATTTTTGTCATTTTTGTCATTTTTGTCATTTTTGTCATTTTTGTCATTTTTGTCATTTTTGTCATTTTTGTCATTTTTGTCATTTTTGTCATTTTTGTCATTTTTGTCATTTTTGTCATTTTTGTCATTTTTGTCATTTTTGTCATTTTTGTCATTTTTGTCATTTTTGTCATTTTTGTCATTTTTGTCATTTTTGTCATTTTTGTCATTTTTGTCATTTTTGTCATTTTTGTCATTTTTGTCATTTTTGTCATTTTTGTCATTTTTGTCATTTTTGTCATTTTTGTCATTTTTGTCATTTTTGTCATTTTTGTCATTTTTGTCATTTTTGTCATTTTTGTCATTTTTGTCATTTTTGTCATTTTTGTCATTTTTGTCATTTTTGTCATTTTTGTCATTTTTGTCATTTTTGTCATTTTTGTCATTTTTGTCATTTTTGTCATTTTTGTCATTTTTGTCATTTTTGTCATTTTTGTCATTTTTGTCATTTTTGTCATTTTTGTCATTTTTGTCATTTTTGTCATTTTTGTCATTTTTGTCATTTTTGTCATTTTTGTCATTTTTGTCATTTTTGTCATTTTTGTCATTTTTGTCATTTTTGTCATTTTTGTCATTTTTGTCATTTTTGTCATTTTTGTCATTTTTGTCATTTTTGTCATTTTTGTCATTTTTGTCATTTTTGTCATTTTTGTCATTTTTGTCATTTTTGTCATTTTTGTCATTTTTGTCATTTTTGTCATTTTTGTCATTTTTATCATTTTTGTCATTTTTGTCATTTTTGTCATTTTTGTCATTTTTGTCATTTTTGTCATTTTTGTCATTTTTGTCATTTTTGTCATTTTTGTCATTTTTGTCATTTTTGTCATGTTTGTCATTTTTGTCATTTTTGTCATTTTTGTCATTTTTGTCATTTTTGTCATTTTTGTCATTTTTGTCATTTTTGTCATTTTTGTCATTTTTGTCATTTTTGTCATTTTTGTCATTTTTGTCATTTTTGTCATTTTTGTCATTTTTGTCATTTTTGTCATTTTTGTCATTTTTGTCATTTTTGTCATTTTTGTCATTGTTGTCATTTTTGTCATTTTTGTCATTTTTGTCATTTTTGTCATTTTTGTCATTTTTGTCATTTTTGTCATGTTTGTCATTTTTGTCATTTTTATCATTTTTGTCATTTTTGTCGTTTTTGTCATTTTTGTCATTTTTGTCATGTTTGTCATTTTTGTCATTTTTGTCATTTTTGTCATTTTTGTCATTTTTGTCATTTTTGTCATTTTTGTCATTTTTGTCATTTTTGTCATTTTTGTCATTTTGGTCATTTTTGTCATTTTTGTCATTTTTGTCATTTTTGTCATTTTTGTCATTTTTGTCATTTTTGTCATTTTTGTCATTTTTGTCATTTTTGTCATTTTTGTCATTTTTGTCATTTTTGTCATTTTTGTCATTTTTGTCATTTTTGTCATTTTTGTCATTTTTGTCATTTTTGTCATTTTTGTCATTTTTGTCATTTTTGTCATTTTTGTCATTTTTGTCATTTTTGTCATTTTGGTCATTTTTGTCATTTTTGTCATTTTTGTCATTTTTGTCATTTTTGTCATTTTTGTCATTTTTGTCATTTTTGTCATGTTTGTCATTTTTGTCATTTTTGTCATTTTTGTCATTTTTGTCATTTTTGTCATTTTTGTCATTTTTGTCATTTTTGTCATTTTTGTCATTTTTGTCATTTTTGTCATTTTTGTCATTTTTGTCATTTTTGTCATTTTTGTCATTTTTGTCATTTTTGTCATTTTTGTCGTTTTTGTCATTTTTGTCATTTTTCTCATTTTTCTCATTTTTGTCATTTTTGTCATTTTTGTCATTTTTGTCATTTTTGTCATTTTTGTCATTTTTGTCATTTTTGTCATTTTTGTCATTTTTGTCATTTTTGTCATTTTTGTCATTTTTGTCATTTTTGTCATTTTTGTCATTTTTGTCATTTTTGTCATTTTTGTCATTTTTGTCATTTTTGTCATTTTTGTCATTTTTGTCATTTTTGTCATTTTTGTCATTTTTGTCATTTTTGTCATTTTTGTCATTTTTGTCATTTTTGTCATTTTTGTCATTTTTTTTTTTCATTTTCTTTAAATAATAATTTGTTCAACTTTTCGAATTTGTCAATGTTGTCTATTAGACCCATTTTGAAATTGTTTTCTACAACTTTTTCAAGTTTGTTTTTTTAAATTTTGTTTGTTTTTACAATTTTATTTTCCGTTTTATGTTCTTTCGTTGATTTTGTCAAAAATTCTGCACTTTTTTCTAATTTAGATTTTGTAATTTTTTCAATTTAATCATTTTATAAACTTTGCCAATTTGTCAATTCAATTTTTTGTTCATTTTGCAAATCCTGCAATTTTGTTAATATTAGCTGTTCTGCTTATTTCATAAATTTTGTCATTTTTGACAATTTTGAAAAGTTTGGCAATTTATCGTTTTTGTAATTTTTGTCAATTTTGAACTTTTTTTTTTGTATCGATGTTTAGTTATTGAGCTTTTTTTATAATTATTTAGTAATCAATCTTTGATATTTAAAAATCAAGGACATTTTCCAAGAGTAAGCCTGTATTGGACAAATGGATAGGAACCCTATCAAATAACTAACTTTGAAGAAAAAAAAATGTAAAAAATGGTAGGGCCTAAAAAAATGTGTGAAGGTAAAATTTAATTTGAAATGTTAGCTCAAACTATTAAGCAGTTATTTTTATTTTTGCCCCTAAATGTACCATATTAGTTCTTTTTCGATTATAAATGGATCTGAAAGAAAATGTTAACAAGCGAGATAAATCGATAAACTAGCAATTGTTAATATTGTGAAGGTGTTTTGTATCCTTTATGATCAAGAAAACTCGTTAAAACCGTCAAAATAGAGACTGATCAATGCTACCCCTAAGCATCAAATTCTAAACAGAGACGAAATCGATTTTAAATTCAAACTAGCTGACCCAGTAAACTTCGTTTTATCTTTTACTTAATAAATCGTTAGAAAATATTTAACTTCATCTACACATCTTTAACGTATTCGTGCTCGTGAATTAGTTTCAATGAAAATCGTCTTAAAGTTCATCTAGTTGTGTCCCATTTCAAGTTGATTTTCTATGGGAGCCCCCCTTATATAAAAAGTGAGATTTTCGAGGCTATTATACACACCATCTCTGGCCCGAAAAACCCTCGGATACTAAATTTCACTTCATTCCGTTTAAGCGTGATGGTGTTACAGAGAAAACGCCTCCAGATTCAAAGTAGTCTTACAAATTTCTGCAACCATGTACATTGGAGGGCAGTACTGGTTTTGAAAATATGAAACATGCCACATTCCCCTTTACAGGAAATAAAATCGAAAAATATGGATAAAAGTGATCAATATTACCCCGGATTACGGTATTAGCTCAGCTGTCAAGTCAGTTGCCTCCTGAGCCGATGTCTGCGAGTTCGAGCCCAAGCCTAAAGATCGAACACAGTGATACCGGATAAGTTTTTTTTTATAAAAAAGACTTGATGTTCGTAATTTTTTTTTATATTTTATATTTATTTTGAGGAAAATTCTGTTTCTTTACACTTTTAAAACATAGAAAAAAAAATTCATATCACTTTTTCAAAATATTTGCTTTTTCAATAGTGTTCCAACAAAAAACGATAGCTATTCAACTACCTCTTCCATGTTTAAATACATCTGAGGAGTTTTAATCGGCTCATGTATGTATTTTCTAGCTCACTTCTTGAGCCCATTCACTTTGACCTGGCCCACTGTAACCGCCAGAAGAACAAGTTCATCTTTTTTCCATTTATTGTTATCACCCCTTCTGTACATACACATACTAGGGTGGCCTAAAATGGCACTATGTCTGTAATTCGGAGTGCTCAACCTTCAAATAAAAGCCAAAGTTGTGAGGAACAAACTTTTATATGGCGGTGACTCAGAAAAACAATGTTTTGAGGTTGCACTGGATCGATTTTTGAAAAATGGCCATTTTTTTCAATACTTTTTTCTGAAAAAAAATCTCAGGTCTTGAAAAACTTTTAAATATCTGCTGTTCTATTTTTTTTTATTTTCTTTATAATTTAAGTTTTTAACTAAATGTTTCAAAGGACTGTTTTGGACTATCAATTTTAATGTTACATTTTTTAAGCTACGCAAAATTATTACTTTTTGTAAAAAAATATATAGGGGAGAGTGGGGTATCGTGGGCCATGGGGAAACGTGGGCCACTTTTAATATCTCAGATGTGTGTTGAGATAAAAATCTCAAACCAACTGTCATCGTCGTCGCTTTGCGTGAGCATATATTCCTATATGTTGTTGACTGAAATACGCATCATAAGCTTCTTTTATTTATCAAGCTAAAAAAAGTTAAAAAAATTTACTTACATAATTAAAAAAATACCCGCTAATTTCATCGATAGGGAACCTAATGTGCATAACAAAAATATGCTCATACGCTTATGATCTTAGTTTTGTCATGATCTTTCACGTGGAAAAGGAATTTTTGATGAAACATCAATAAGTCACACAAACGCAACCAATTTGCAAATCCTAGCTTGTGGGGAATCGTGGGCCACACATCTTGAATCACCTATATTTTTATGTTTTTATACATATTCAGAGCTTAAAATACGTTTTACCTATCTGTAAAGTTTTCTTATACCAAATGAAGAGTTATGAAAAATATTTTGTCCATTCTATATAAAAAAAATTTGCCAAAACGTTCGCGAGCCAGGTTTTAGAATAATTCGATCATACACAGCTCTCTTTTTTATTTCATCATCTGAAATTGCTTTAAAATGACGAAATGAATTAGAAAATCACAGTTTTGGGTCAACTCATAAACTTTGCATGTTATTTGGTCAATTTGGATTTGGTGGCCCACGATTCCCCATCATTTTTCAAAATTCAAAAAATATTGCTTTTTTTCAAAAAGTCAGAATTTGGGGAAAATAACTTATTAAAAATTTTGAAAAAATACCTTATGAAACCTTGAAAATGTAGAAAACCATACCATTTTTTATTTTTATTTTATCTTTTATAATGAAGAAGTTATGGAACAACGAAAAAAAGTGGCCCATGATTCCCCACTCTCCCATACAATTCACAAAAATATTAAACATTGGTATAAATTTTTGAATCAACTGCAAAAAAAATCATCTCAATAACTCAAAAGATGCGCAAATGAAGTGAATCTATGCAGAAGAAAGTGTAAAGCAATAACTTGTTGTTTCAAAGTTATTCAAGTTTAACTGATAGAAAAAGCCACACTTTTCAAATTTTTGATAGGAACTGCATTTAATTATGATGTGGATGAGCTTCGAGCCATCTCAGAACCAATTAAACTCCTGATACCAAACTTTTTTATGCTATTTCCGATTTTTGAATCACCAGAAAGATTTATGACCAGTTTTTAGACGTTTTATTATTGTTTCTTTTTAAGCCATAAGTGATAGAAATCCAGCTATTTTTGCATCACAGTCTGCGAATATAAAACAAGTGTTGTAAAAAAATTTGACGGCCAAGTGCCTTCAAAACATTTTCGTATATTCAAAATGTGCTACAAATGTCAAAAATTCTACCACTTTTTCCCAACACGAGTGAACTCTCAGCGTGAAGCTCTCAGTGATCATTTAAATGATGTACCCTCAAAATCTCAGGAAAAATGCAATTTTGGGTCACCCTTAGACAAACACCAATCGGGGGTCCTCTTTGTGAGTTGGGAGTTGGGCAAGAGGAGCAACCCCGTATTGTAATTGACCTAATTGTGAAAAGAGGAAAAGTTTTAATGCTGCTGCCTGGCTGGCTGGTCTCTCGCTGCTTTCTGTTCCTTCCGGCTGCAATAGATATGTATTGACATTGAAAGAAAAGGGCAAGGTGGAAGCGTCTTGGAAAATGAGAAAGGATAGCATGCAAAATTTGCATTCGAATTCTGTTCATCCGCTGTGTCAATGTTATTGCACCATTGAAAAAGATTCTGCCTGTCTTGAGATAAAATTTTACTGTACAAAATTCAAGTTAAAATTGAAAATATTGCTTTCAAAAACACAAAATATCTGGTATTGCTCAAAAAAGAAGAACGAAACGTTTGATCAATAACGGATGTTCAAAATATTATTGAAGAGATTAGTGAAATCCAATCGTGTCATCGGACCTTGCAATGAAGATTCGGATTTAAAGCTTAGTCTAATAGCGTCAGATTTGAGCTAAGTTTTCGTTGTTCTGTTCCAGCGATTCAGCGAAACAGCTCCAAATGACTTTATGAACATTGGGGCGAGAACCCAGAAAAAGAAAAAAAACACGCTCCCCATCGAGAAAAACAAGATGAAGCAATCAAAAATAACACGTCTACACCGTTAGCCTAACGACCTGACCGACTGAAAGAAAAAAGTAAAGTAACGAGCAGACGATTTTTCACACCCCTGGCCATGGTCTGGTCTAATGAGGGGGATATCGGAGTGTTTGCTTTCGGTTCACGTTTTTTTTTTTTGTATTTGTATTTTTATTATTTGCTGGTGGACGCGCGCCATTTCTGGATCAGGATCAGCAGCAGAGCTGAATGTATAGGAATAACTACCAACAACTTTTGACAGATGTTTTTGCTAACTTTATGAACGCACAAACAAAAAAGCAATATGAAAAATAAGCTCCGATCAGAACAGACTGACCCCAACTAGTCAGAAGCAGCACGGACATCGTCCTCGTCGTCGTCGTCGTGGGGGATTAGCGTAATTCCCTGCCATTCGAAGCCACGTGCGCGTTCCCAAACGGCCAGCTGGCTAATTAAAAACGTGAGCAACTTTCCGAACGGCTGGCTGTTGGGTCAAGATGACTCTATCTTTCCCTCTGGAGACGGCTCAATTTCTCAAGAGCTTTATAGTCGAGATGAATCGTGACGATGCAATGTTAAATGTTATCATTGTGAATCACTTTTTATGATTTTTTAATATGTTTGTATTTGTAATTTTTAGCCAATTTGGAGGGGGGTGGGGTGGTCTTCAGATTTAATATTTCGAGATACTTCTCAGTTAAAGAAAAAAAAATCAAGAAATGAGCTCTTTGAGGAATAGCATACAGCGCAGTAAAAAAATTTATCATATAAAATTCTCTTGTAACAGTGTTTGTAGTAGGTACTACTCTTCCAAAATGACCCAAACGTTTCAAATGAAATTATTTTCAGAATATTCTTTCGGCATGCGCGTCAGTTTATATCGAATAAAAAACACACAAAGTCGCATCAATTGTCTATAATAATTGAATTTCTAATAATTTGAATAAAATAAAAGTCATGGCTTCCATTTTTTCGAGTTTTTTTTTTCCTTCGGGGGGGTTGATTTTCGTCTCCATGGGTGGTTTCGTCTCCATCGATGCGTCGCGAGCAAACGTCGCAAGAGTATAGTACCCATGGCATAGCATACTAATTAGTGGGAAAATTTGGGCGCGTATTTCTCAACCAAGCATATTTTCAATGCACGTGGTGGCGCTATGAAGCCTGGATGTGTTTTTTTTTCTTCTCCTTGATTCCTAGCTCATTCTCACAGCACATGGTAATGAATGACGTTTGGATGTGACCAAGATTGATATTTTGCCGATCAAATCAAAACCGTTTAAACGATTTAAAAAAATAAAACCATTCTTAGTTCGTGTTAATAAAAGAAGGAACTATTGTTTTGTGATTGATATTTCAGTGGATTCAGGAAATTTTTGATAGATTTTAAAATAACCTGAAAGTGTGGAAAATAATAACAACTCCTGTAATTTCGCACGATGGTACAAGTTCAAACACGCCTTTTAGCCGTGACACATCTACCTTTTAAGAAATTCCCCTCCAACATTATTCTACATTATGTGAGAAAGATCAGAAAGGGGTACCCGTGTGTTAAATCTGAAATTTTTAAATGTCTTTGGAAATTCAGTTAAAATGGAGTATCAAACGATAACTTATACTACAGAAAAACTGCACATATACTTATGAAATTTGATAATACATATAGGAACCAAGGTTGCCAAAATCACAGAAAAATCTGTAATTTCACAGAATTTTGAGCAAATTTTCATCACAGAATCTGTGTCACAGAACACAGAATTTTGAGATATTTATTCACAGATTTCACAGAATTTTTTAAATTTAGATGGATTTAAACAATTCTAACTTTTTTGGCCAAAGTAAAATATAGATTTCTTACTTTCAATTAGAAAAGTATTATAAGATTGGTAATGTTAATTGATTTTTTCTAACTAAAATATTAAAAAGATCCCCAAATCATGAATTTTCAATGGAATTAACGGAAATAGCATCACAGAAAATCATCACAGAATTTTTGGTTAAATTCACAGAAAGTCAGTTTTTTTTTCTCAAAAACACACATTTTTTTCGGCAACCTTGATAGGAACACGTATTAAATTTACATTATGCTACAAATCGATGAAAAGTTAAAAAAAGCATTGTGTATTCACTTGCCTCAAATGTCATCTTAGAAATATCTCTCTGCCAACATTATCAATGTTTCGCTTTCAGCAAGAGTTTGTTGAGAACAAATTAATTTATGCAACAAACGAAAATGAAATTATTTTAAACATCTACACATTTTTTCTTAATTTTATTAAAGTTTAACTAAGGTAAAATCAGTTTGCACTTAACCCAGGGTATCTGAATTGAAATAAGGATTGAAATTAAAAAACAGAAGCAAAAGAAACTTTGATAACTGATACCTTTCTCACCGCAAAAAATCATGATTTCAAGGTTCTGTGTGATGTTTACATGAAAAATTCTAGAAAATATTCATACCACCGGCACACAGTGCGGTGGACAAAAATAAAAAATTTTAGTTTATCAAACCTTAAATTCAACTTTACCAATCGATTGGAAAGAGGTTGGAGTTTCATGAACGAACATGTTTTTGAATTAATTTTGCTTCCTACAAGCGCAGCATTGGTTCAAAGTGGATGCATTAAGAAGGCAAGAAAATATTTTTTTTTTTTGGAAAACATACACTTTTTTTGAAACTTTTGTTTACCGTTGACAAGTTTCGCAGCAAATTCAAATTCTTCGTTCTACAAGTTGAAGATTTAAACTCAACGCCTGTTGTATTGAATTTTTTGAGTGAGAAAAATTCGTTTTTGGTCTTTACAGCTACCCCTGAATTTACCATTATTTCTGTACATTTCATCAACAGAGGAACAAAGTTGGCCTTGCTCGAGTGCGGTCGCATATTTTTCCGCGGTCGTGTTTTGTTTCGTGATTTTTCGAAATATATTTTTCCTTCCTATTTAATGACCAAGTTTCCAGCTCTCGTTTTATTAGCGGTGTTGAAATTTGTTTGCCAACTGGTTGCGCTCAAAATATTTAATGGAATTGTGTATTCTTAGTTACTTCTTGTGTGATTCATTAATTAAGGCAATTGAAATCTAATGATGTGATAAAAGAATAGGGCTTTAAACGTGTACGCTTTCAGTTTTGTGAGTGGGACTTGGAAATCAGTGAAATTGATTGTGCTATCTTACGAGGGAAAATAAGTGTGCATTTTGATCTGTTGTGAAAAAGTGAATGCAATCGATTTAGAAAAGTTAAGCTACTGACAAAATTGGAACGTGTTCTCATAAATTTGAATGAAACAAGAAGAAAATTAAACATCAATCGACATGTTTCACGACAGTGGCGACGAACTTTTTGAAAATGATACGGATTGCTGTGATTGATTTTAATTATAACTAACAGATTGCTGGAGGACTTTTCGCGCTTAAAAAAAATATTGATAACTTCTAATTTATTGAAAAATCTTCTGAAATGAATTTTCAATTGATATCGACCTGAAGCCGAATTTTAATAAGTGATCGCTGGAAGTCGTGATATAGGTTTGAGTGAATTGCAAATGTAGGAGTACGAGTTCGGAACAATTTTAAGAGCCGACCGTGAAGCCAAGAAGAATGAAATTTCCTTGATCATGGATTTTGATACAAATTCCAAACATCGGGGGAAAAAATCTATATGAAAGAATAATCAAGTTCTGTGTGAGAATAGCGAGGTAGAGAAAAATGCTGCAGTCGTTGAACCTGGATAGAATAAAAACGGCTTGCTATGAATTGTCACTTGCTGCTGGAATGGTGTTGTATGATACGTAGGCTTGATCAGTCGTCAGGCTGTTAGTTTTCAAAAGGTGGTCAGTTGGTTCCACATCTCAAAAAGGCCCCCATGAACTCAGCTGGGTACAACACAAAATTGGTGAGCTCGTTCCATTGTTTTTGTATTTATTTTTTTATTTTGTATTTTTTGTAAATCATAACATCATTTTTCATCAATCCTATGTGCCAAATAGGATTTCCCGTAAACATAAAAAACCCTTCCCTTTCCTGTCTGAAAACAGCATCCATTGTACGTAGGGTCGTATGAGTTCTCTGCACCTGAATAGTTTAGTTAGCTGTTTCAGACCATCCCTTCTATGATTACATTGACTTGTCACGGTGTGCATTGTGGTATCACACTAAAACTCAATACCAGCACTTGAAACTAGTATTGAATCCAGATACTTGTTTTGGCATCTTGTGTTGGGATTGATCATTAGTTGTACCTCGTGTACCAGCCAATGCAAGATGTGTGTAGTCACCCTATGCTATGCTATGCTATGCTATGCTATTTCTGTACATTTCATCAACAAAAATTGCTCTATTTCAGCTAGTCAGAACAAATTCGCGTCACAAGACGTCACTACCATTTTATAATCAAATGCTAGGAAATTTCATCCTGAACACCCACTATGCTTGCTGAATTGCGTTTTTTTGCGCTAACAGTGATATGAGCAATTTACGGAGGGTCATTTTTACACTACAGGAATGAACATTTTTCGAAAATGAACCGCTGTGGTAAAACGAAAACCAAAATCAAGTGAATTTTTCTTCTTTAACTTATCAGTATTACATATATTTAAAAAAAGATTCTAAACAAACATGGATTTTTGATATGGTTGTGGCTTTTAAACCTCATTGAAAAATTATATGAAGCTTTGTGGTTTGAATTTTGAAATATTTTACCAAAGTTAAAGCATACATCGGCCAAGTTCCCGTGAATTCCTTATTCGCTGGAAATTGTTGTATTCAGTTATTTTCTATGTGTTATATTATCAGTACCAAACATAATCGTTCATGAATGCAAATATTTGACATATACAAAGGATCTTTTATAAGAAAGATTGAAAATCTTCAAAATATGGGTTTTTGAGTCATGGATTTTAAGGCTAAAAAAATCAAAATTGAGACAAAACCTTCAAAGTTTTTCTGACGTACTTTCAATAATTGAACATTTAAACAAATATTTTATCAAATTAAAACTTTTTACGACTTTTGTCCATCGGCTCAATGGGATCACCGCACTGTGCGGCACTGTCGCAGCATGAAAAGTTTTTTTCTCGACCCATTCAATTTTTGAAAATCTGCTTTTTAATCGATTGATTATGAACAGATTAGGTCAGTTAGCTTAAATCTTGAATAGTCTCAAAAAGATCCCTCAGCACAAAAAAGGAAAAAAAAATTGGTATTGAGTCGAATAACAAAATTTTAACATATTGTTTTCTATTTTAAAATCCATTCATTTCCTTGATTCAATGGGTTACAGCTTATCCATATAAATTTAATTTGCACTTTTTGCTTAATCAAACAAAAAAATATAATTATTTGCAGCATGAAGAGTCGCCAGATTTTATACCATTACAAGAGCAGTTTGGCAAACTTTAAGTTAAGTGTCATGTCAACAAGTTAAGTATATGGAGAAATATATATCAACATTATATTTGGCTTGATTTTAAAAGTTATTAGACAAATAAAGCGAAATGTAACGTCATTCAGATACTAAAAAGAATTTCATTAGCACTTTCTGAATTGGAAGAGGAAAATACCTGTAAGTCCACATCATTAAACCATACATTTTGAAATCATTGGAAACTCTATGAAGCTCTATGAGAATATTTCATTCAATCATCTTTGAACTGAAATTAAAAACTCTACTTGCAGCTCTCTTTTTTGTTTCTTTCGTTTGCTTCTTTGGGCAGGCAGATTTTGAAGAAGAAAAACATAAAATCCTTGAGGCAGGTTTTTTGAACGGTTTTGACAACGAATTTGTACTCAAAATTCTCCGAAAACATGCCCGAAAAAAGTACCGAAGTGATGCTACCACTTTCAGGCCAGAGAAAGAAGATCCCTACAGAGTTAGCCTGCCGTTCCACCTGAAACTAGCTAATGGGATAACAAAAATCCTTTCTCAACACGGTCTGAAAACAGCATACAAGAGCGGCAACACCCTTAAGGATCGGTTGGTCTCCTTGAAGGATAAGATCCCGCAGAATGAGAGATCCGGAATCTATGAAATTCCCTGTGAGAGTTGCCCAGCTGTTTACATTGGCCAAACTCGTCGCAAATTTAAAGTTCGACTTAAAGAACATAGGAATGATGTAGATAACAACAGGGTCAATGAATCCAGCGTAGCCGCCCACGCAACGGAAATGGATCACCCCATAAACTGGGAAAAAGTGATCTATAGGAAATGCGTAAGAAAAGCCTCACATTTAAACGCATGGGAGTCGATGTTCATTAGTACTTCCGAAAAACCGCTAATGAACGAAGATGACCCACCAATTATGTCGCCGCTTTTCACCTTCACCAAAAGGAAAATCTCATAAAGGAACCTTCTTTCGACGAATACTACGACACTTCTGCTAGTAATTTCTTCGTGTGATCAGTCGGACATCGCCCTGTAGATAGCAAACATCGAGCCCGAAACCGGTCGCCAAAAAAGGTAGTTTTAATTCCTTTTTTCCGTTTGTAAGAACGTCAAGTGTCGTGTCCTGTAATACGTCGTGTGTTAATTGTGTAGGTAAGTTGTTACGTTGGCACAAATCTGCTTAAAATGAGTACTTTACCATAACAGTAATTTTTGCATTTTTTAATAATTCAACGAACTGCAGTGTACTAATCATAGTAGAGAAAGATTTCAACATGATAAATCTCACTCGCTTCAAGTCAAAACTTGTTCTATGCTTACCCGAAGATCACGTGCCAAATTTCAGAAAAATCTGACCATGGGGAATGGTTGCTGGAGTTTCGAACGTGAATTGGATTTTAAGGTATTTTGCTTGGAAGGAACAAAAAATGCTGGTTTTCATGAAAAAGTTTTTTCTTCACAAGCCGATCGACAAGAAAAATATTTCATTCGAAGACTGCAACCCGATTGGGCTTGAAACAAAAAAGTTAATACGGTTCAAAGATTGAATTTTGGCCGACATTCCTCGTGCAAAACGCAATGCGTAAAAAGTACTCATTGCGTGTTAGATGACAATTTGCAGCCAAAGTATAATCTTTGAACCGTAATAACTGTTTTGTTTCAAGTCCAATCGGGTTGCAGTCTTCTAATGAAATATTTGTCTCAGTTTAGACTTTGGAAAATTGCTTACAAAAAACGATCGGCTTGTGAAGACAAAACTTTTTCATGAAAACCAGATTTTTTTATTCCTTCCAAGCAAAATACCTTAAATTCCAATTCACGTTCGAGACTCCAGCAATCACTAGCCATGGTCAGATTTTTCTGAAATTTGGCATGTGACCTTCGGATAAGCTTAGAATAAGTTCTGACTTGGAGCGAGTGAGATTTATCATGTGGAAATCTTTCTCTACTATGTTTAGTACACTGTAGTTCGTTAAATTATTCAAAAATGCAAAAATCACTGTTATGGTAAAGTAACCATAACTTCTTAAATTTTTATCCGATTTTGACAAAAAACCACTTGAAATCGACAGATCGACAGAAAATATGATTTTTTAAATGTTACCATCGAGTATAAAACTTTCGCTGAAACAAAATTTCCTCTAAAAAAATGCGTTTTCATTTTATTTATTTCTATCATAAAGTCACTATTATCAACAATACTTTTGATCATACGTAAAATTGAAGTTCTAGTAATCGGTAGCAAATATATTCACCTGTAATATGGAAAAAAGAGATTTCAAATTCATGCTAAGCAGTCCAAGATATTTGAATCTGAGTTCAAGTACTTTTTTTATTTTTCCAAAATTTCATATTTGTAGCATAACTCAAAAACTGTTATACTGAGATTTTTTAGAATTTCATTTATAATTTAGGTCGATCTATTTATGTTCACGATTTTTTGTCTCAGAATTTGTAAACTAATGTTTTTGATTATTTCCCTTAAAGTCATGTGACCGCCATGAGTAATATATTATTGAAGACACATAATGAGAGTCTCTTTTTTTAGAACCAGGTATTCCTTAAACTTAAAAGCCTCGAAAGTTGAAATGAGATAAAAATGACAGTTAGATAAAGGTTCTAAACACATCAGCACATATCAAGTGTTTGCCGTCAGCTTGTTATAATTTGACTAAACTAGAATATTCTTTTTCAGTCTCCTGTTTTAAAAGTTGGAGTAAATTATGCAATAAGGTGCGGCAAACTTGTGAGCTTGTAAAATAAATACTCAGTAAGATTAAAACTTTAAAAAAATAAACACAACAAAAAAATGATTTCAAAATTTATTTTAAGCTATGTATTTAAAACTCGTATTCTCCACTCATAAATGAAATTCATATTCAAAATCGCATACTTAGGTATTCAGCTGTGATGCTTTTAAAGTTAAATGCGATAATTTTGACAAGTGAATTGAAACTCTACAAACCAAACTTAAACCACAAGCCACACATCATTATGCGGGTTCAACATAATCATAAGAAGTAATGACGAAAGTAATGATGAACTCAAATGTCACTGACACCATTGCCAATGATCGCATTTTTCACGACTCGACACACCTTCGATAATCGAAGCTCTAGGTTCAACTCACAAGTGTCACGAGGTGGTAGTAAGTGAATTTCACTACATATAGTTATAACAACCATGAAGGACTAGAACTGGCCACCTTTAGTCGTCTTTCTGCTCCAACAGAACTCCACAGTAAAGGATTCATCTTACACAAACGGAAGCGCTGACTCAACAATTCTTCCTATTTACTAACAGTTGGTTGTCTTCGAGTCCTTTTTTCCTTCCTTCGGTCCCTTGTTCTCACTACCTAAGTATTCCTCAAAGGCGAGCGAGTTGCACCACAAATGCTGTGACGACTTTCCTCCGGCACTATCCCTTAATCCACATCAGCTTACCCCCCATAAACCGGAACAAAGATTTTCCACAGATAGAAATCGAAACTAGAATAAAAACGCTGTTGGTTTTGCTCACACACAATAATGGTAAGACGAGGGAAATAGTAGTTCTGGTGGTGGAATTCGGTAAACCACAACACAATGATGGTCGCTTCTTTCGTCTGTCCGTCTCGGGAGTCTCGGGAAGGATTCCCGGCTTCACAGCTGGTGGGAGTAGAGCTTCATCTTCCCAATAAGACTTTTTTACCATCATCATCCAAGAGAAATGCGACGACCTGTTACAAAGATTTCAACTATAAAGATCAGGAATCGGTAACCGTTTGGGTCGGAAGAGCCGATAGAAGCCAATTTCAAATTTTCGAAGTTTCCAAGAACTGTTATGATACCTTCGGATGAAGATGACGGGAACAAACTGTTTTGAGAATATCTTTTCAATCAACTTTCCTCAACAAATATAGTATCATTAAAAATTTTCAGTTCTTAGTAATATCATTGCTTTTCAGAGCATGGATTTTTATATAATTTGTCCATGATTCAATAGCAACGTAATTTAAGACTGATCAGTGAATATGAATCTTGAATTTTTAAAACTTAAATAACTTAATACTTCATAACCATAGTCTTGCTCATAACGTTTAAGGTAATTTCAAAACTATAAATGTATTCTGATATATATTTTTAAACTTAACTTTCTCAAATGATATAAAAGTCTTAAGATAATGCATCTCATTCATGGAGAAAAACTTCAAAATTTCGATTTTTATTCTACTTAGTCGGGACAGCAAATCTTTTTACGAAAACTGATAACAATACCGGCTGTAGTGAAAAAATTATAAAGTTATCCACATTCTTCCAGATTATTAAAATTCACCCTTGAGCCTCGTTGATCGATGATTTTCACTTCCTCTTTGTTTATTTTTTTAAATAATTGAATTTTGTCCGGATATTGCCCAAGCTGTGCGTTAAACAATTTGAAATCTAATGTTTGGATTTTATGAGGTTTAAAAAATCGAATAGATTTGCTCGGCTCGGATACTTGCGCTATTTATGAGTCGTTTCTCTTTTGGTTTGCTTAAAATTTCTTGAAAAGATTATTGTCGAATCTACATTTTTATCTTCCATCCATTTTTTTTCAATTCCCATTTTCTTCAAACAGAACTTATCATCCAGATTGCCAAAATAAACGAAAAAAATTTAAGTTCACCTAGTTTTTGAGCCTATTTTCATCACAGATTAGATGTTACAAAACACAGAACTTAAAAAAATCAACAAATTATTCAAAATTTTTGAATTTTGAATGGATTTTCAAAATTATAATTCTTTTGGCTAATATAAAATTTGAATTTTTTACTTTGGATAAGAAAAGTATGATAAGTTTGGAAAAGTTATTTGATTTTTCCAAACTATAATCAATAAAAAGCAATTTATTATTTTTTCGCATTAAAATTGAAGGAAATTGCATAACAAAAAACTGTCATAGAATTTTAAATAAAATAATAGAAAATCTAAACTTCTTTTTCTCAATAGCAAAGTTTTTTTTGCTTCTCAACCTTTTCTGAGAGTGTACTCTTGTCATAACTCCACAAATTCAATCATACAATTTGAGCATTTTTCAGCACCTCAGTTATGATCTCTATTAATCTTGAATGAGTAGTTGCTAAGCCATTGATAGCCTCAGATAATATACAGGTCACTCGTTTTTATTCTAGAAACCTTATTCAATTCTTTTAGGCGGCATCCATAAATTACGTAACGCAAAAAACGCACTTTTTTGACCCCCTCCCCCCCGTATGTCACAAATCGTAACGCTTTGCGGTACCCCCCTATGAAAATTACGTAACACTGATAATAACCCCCCCCCTCCACCGATTTTCTCATGTTTTAAAATACTGATTTTCGATGGTCAAAAAAAAAATTTTTTTTCAAGGTTCTTTAAAACGGAATTAATATCATCGATCAGAATCGCTTCTTAATACTCATTGATGATAATTCTCTGATAAAATAAATTGAATGTCTTATTACGAGTTGCTCTGTGCTTGTAAACCGATGATCTACCTAGTTTACTTTATTTTGTTCAAAGAGCATATCTTGCTACGCAAAATTTACTCCACTTAGTAATATTCGTCGGAATAATCAAAATTGCGTTTTTAAATCAATTGAGTAAAATTCCCTTTCTTAAGGTTGAATGGAGTTCTTGGGGATAAATGTACCCAATATTCGGTTTTCCAACGGTTATTTCACGGATATTCAATACACATTTTCAGGAATCTATTTCATAATCTTTAAAAAGGAAAGGTTACAATTTTTTTTCAATCGTATTGAAGCTGACAAATTTTAAGCTGATTTTAGTTTGCTTAGCACGCATTCTGCTATAATTGCATTACATCTAAATAGCTGCGATGAAACTGAAATTTTTAAGGAAAAAATCGTTACGTAACGATGAGCATACCTCCCCCCTCCCCTATGTCACAATTCGTAACGATCGAGCTTACTCCCTCCCCCCCCTAGGAGCGTTACGTAATTTATGGATGTCCCCTTATCTATTTTTTTAATACTTATATTTTCTATATTCCTCCTCATGCCTTTTCTTTATCCCTCGTTTTTTTTTTGCAATTATTCGAATGTTTCAATTATATCATAAATTAAGATTCCATTTTTTTAAACTTCTCAAATGCGTTGCGTGTGAGTACCATGTTAAATTTAATTTAATTTTTTTCACATAATTCCCAGAATGACTAGTCAGATTCAGCTTTAGTATTTGACTCAGACACAAGGTTTGTCGTAAAACCAAATTTTCAAAGCATATTCATAGCTAAAACATAAATGGTTTACTCAGTTTCCAGTCTACTTTCCACAATATACATATCAGATTGTTCTGGGCATTCAGCTCGGCTTTGGTCCCATATTATTAGTATCCCGGTTCAAATATAAGGTTCAGTTATAAAGATCAGTAATCAATTTGGATTCAAACCCTGGGTTCATAATAATAGTTTCATATAACAACAATATCGGGATTCAGAGCTGGATCTTCAGACTCCAAACTTCTACTGTAGAATAAAACAAAAAAAATCTCTATGTAAGAAGTTTAAAATATAAACCTGTCTAAGGCTGTTTGAGTGTAAACTCACCGTGCGCTCAATAGTAGTGGTAGGGACAGATATTGACATCTTTTGACGGGAATTTAGACCAACCCGAAAGCAATCTAAAAGAGCTTATGCTCTGTTCAGTACAGGGAGAAATATGCACACAGAGTAAAAATTATGCTCTTTTCTCATTTCATATTCACAAAATGTAGATGTGTGAAATCTTATTAATTTGTATTCTGTTCCACCATTCGCCACTTTTGGTACAACACAAGTGTAGACACACAGTTCAAAACCAATCGCCGTGTTGACTACATCGCTAATAAAAACCCCCCAAATCAAACCGCAAAATAAAGTTGAGTTTTTAAGTTGAGTGAAATTAAACGTCGCGTTTTCAAATCGTGTCCGAAAAGTGTCCACGGTCCCAAAACAAAGGCATTTTTGCAGAGTCGAGCAATCCCTCGGGCGGCGAATAGGCAAAAGCAATTCAAAATCATCGACATAAACCAACACCAAAACATCATTCAGTACTTCAGGAATTCGTTCAGAACAGCGATGAAAAGAAGGGGTCCTGTAGTGTCTTGACTCTCGCATTAGCAGTGTGTTGTCCTTTAAGAACATAGAAGAATGTGGGAAGAACAAAGCAAGCGAGGGAAGTGAAAAAGGGTAGTTTTTGACAGATAGATAGCGAAACAGATGTGTCTTGCTTGGACCCTAAAATTGGCGACAAGAATGGGATAAGTACTCCGGAAAGCGTTCGAGATGTTGCACCAGGTACTGGCACACATATTCCCGGGGTTTGGAACCGTCGAATGGGGCTAATGGTTGTGGTCCCTGAGCTTTCGGTATAACCGCGTCCACTGCCGTTGTTGTGGACCGAGAGAAAGATTCCTTGGAAGAGCTGTTGCTGTGTGTGGGCAGCAAGTACACCGACATGTTGGAAAAGAACGAAAATCAGGTATTCTAGGTCATAAGGCGGGTTTCTAGCCGGAAGGTCCTGGAACGGACATTGAATTGAGTTTCTTATCGAGCAGCTGCGATTCGTTTGGAGGGAAGCCAAAACTACGTTCGTGTGAGAAATTTGTTCGTTCCACCCTGAGCAAGTTTTCAATTTGTGTCAGTGACTTGAAAACTCGAATCTGATTTTGAAAAAATGTAATTGCTTTCACAATTGGGACCGATTTAGGATTTTTTTTAAACTCACGCATCAGATTAACAAACCACCCGGAAGAGAAATTATATCTTCTGAATATCAATCAGGTTGAAATGGATAAATGCAATTCGGGGACCGTTGTTCTTACGATGATAATGAGGTCTAGAGAATTCCTTTGCGTGTTGGCGAGCTGTGCAACCGACATAGGTTGTTTCTGTCCTGTTCATAAAAAAAGTTTGAATGCGAAAAGATTTGGCATTGAAGAACTTTGAACGATTGAAGTGTGTACCTGTTCGACAGCAGGAGAACAGTTGTTCTCGGGTTCAAAATGTACCTGTTTAACAGGAGGAGAACAATTAGTTCTCGGGTGAATGTTCCTGTTTGACAGGAGGAGAACAAGTAGTTCTCAGGCGTAGAATATACCTGTTTTGACAGGAGAAGAACAGGTAGTTCTCGGGAGTAAGTAATGTACCTGTTTTGACAGGAGTTCTCAGGCGCAAGTGTTGAAAGAGTGTAAATACCTATGTAATAGAAGGAGAACAGTTTGGTCTCGGGATAGTGATTTGAAAGTTATACAGAAGAAGAACAGGGTGTTCTCGAGCTCGTTATTGGGGGAAAATATGTTTCTGAGACTTTTCAGTAAAAAAAGATGGCATAGCGTCGGATTATAAATTTAGTTAAACCTGGAGTTTTAAGGACATATAATATAAATCAAAAATATAATGATTCCTTAAGATGAATTTATTCCGATTTGGAAACAGTTGGTCTTAGCATCCCGATGCTAATGATCAACCGCAACCCTCGAGGAAAGAACCAACAAAGTTTCGTTCAGAATGACTTACTATGTTGAAAAAAAAAAAAGTAAAGGGGGGTTTGTAGTGTCTTGAACCTCGCATTAGCAGTGTGTTGTCCTTCAAGAATATAGGAAGAACAAAGCAAGCGAAGGAAGTGAAAAAGGGTAGTTTTTGACAGTCAGATAGCGGTACAGATGTGTCTTGCTTAGACCCTAAAGGTCCTAAGCGACTTCCTTGTGGAACACCACTGTTGACCGAGAAAGTACTTGATCTTACGTTCTCCAGTTTGACGTATAGCATTCTTTCGATCAGGTACGAACGAATCCATTGAAGACAGGAACTGGTAATTTCATTCTTGCACAATACTGACAGTTGAGCGTTTATGTTGATCACGTCAAAGGCTTTGTACATGTTAGTGTATATAACGTCAACTTGGAAACCTTGCAGCATCCACTGTGAGTTTCTCAATACAAACTCTGTGAAGTTGGTATCTTGAGATAGTTTTCGACGGTGAGTCTAGAGCCGTTCTTGTGTATTGGTATAACATGCGAGATTTTCCAAATCTTCAGGAAGAGGAAGTCCATTTACACATTTTTTCAAGAATGAGTTTGGTATTTCACCAGCGCCACACATTCACGATTCGTTGAGCGTTATAATCTTTTCTCGTATATCAGATATCGCTGTTTTGAATTCGAGTAATATTTCTAACGGTAATTGGCGATCTTGTCTTATTTATGCGTTGTTCAAAAGATACTCGGCGATACTTGAAAGAATTCGGCGAAGAACTCGAATGCGTCTAATGAAGAGTCTTCTTAGTAGTTATTGTAAGAAACATTTTTTGGTATCAACTTAGACTAACGTTCCGAGTTGACATCTTTCCAAAATCGTTTTGTTCGGATTGAATATATTGTTGAAGTTCGTTCAAATTGCTGCATCGTTGGACTGCTGAATTAACTAGCCACTGTTCGGTAAGTTGTTTTATCGTGCTCAGATTTACTTTTGCGGAATTTGTTATGAATGCTAATTTCAGAGGTTAGGCTGAAATACTGGATTCAAAGTTCAGACTTTCAATTAAAGATATCGATTTCATATAATTCAAACTTCTTAGAATAAAAAATAAGATTCAGATTTTTCTTAGTCCAAAGATTCACATTCTAGTTTAGGTCTGGAATTCGTTTTTCCAGACTAAAATTCGAACTTGTCTCTTAAATTCAGAATTTAAACTCTAATTACATCCTCGGAATTGAGAATCTGACCTTATCTATTTATTAATTTCATGCTTAAGTTAAGGTCAATAACACAGTTAGTATTATTCACCTTCCTCATAAAACGGAAAACTGGTTCGTTGCGGCTGTAGTTCGTCCTGCGATGTTCAAGCGCAAAGTGCATGTGTTTGCTGTCAAGTGGGAACATAGAAACGTTGAATCCATCATGCCTCTATCTTTATTCCGATCTCCCCAGTCAAGATTCTTCACTGCAAATTTGACGAAACGCTTCCATTCGGTTTATATATGTTTGGTACATGGGACTCCAAACTGTGCTTGTGAAATCTAACCTCGATCGCACAAAGCTGTAAGCGTAGAATTTTTTGATGGTGTATGCATCCTCCAATTCTCCAGCAAAATGTCTCACGACTCCGAACAAATTAATCCCATCTGCTACTACAGTGTGAGCCCTGAAACTCAATCCAGAATCCAATTTGCTACCTAAATCTTTAACACGGGTAACTCTTGCAATATTTTTACCACCTAGGGAATATGTGAACTGGATTAGTGTACTGTTTCTTGTGAAAGATCTTGCTGCGCATTTTACTGACAAACAATAGTTTCACATCATCTGCGTAAATCAATACGAAGGCATCCGAAAGGAAGTCCGGCAGATTGTTCATCAGAAGAATGGAAAGCAAAGGTCCCAAATGACTGCCTTGAGGCACTCCGGAAGACGCTTTAAAGGATGCAGAGTGCACAGAATTGACAGACACGTAATGTTGGCTATCTACCATTTAAGGCTTGATCTAAGGTAAGATGTTTCCTCCGATACCAATTCGCGCTGATACATCCAAAAAATTGTTGATTCCTGCTATATCGAAGGCCTTCTGTTGGTGTAGATGCAGTCCACTTGGAACACCTTGATCATCCAATCTAATAAGCTAGTGGTGAACTCGTTAACTCAAACGTCAAATCCGTATTGCTGTACGGGTGCGAAACTTGGTGCACATATGCGGTGACGACGCGAAAACTGCAAGTTTTTGTGAATCGCTGCCTGCGGAACATCATCCGCGCTTGGTGGCCTGGCAACTGGATCTCAAACGTTGAACTTCATCGCCGGTGTCATCAAAAGGCGCTAGAAATCGAGATTCGGGAACGTAAGTGGAGATGGATTGGGCACACGCTGCGAAGAGATGAAAACGAGATTTGCAGAGAGGCGCTTGACTGGAATCCAGATGGGCATCGAAGAAGAGGCAGGCCCAAAAGCTCGTGGCGGCGAAGTCTAGCCGCTGAAATCCGCATAGTTGACGAGAACCTCGGCTGGCAGCAAGTGAAGACGCTGGCTCCGGATCGCCAGCAGTGGAGATCTTTTATCTCAGCCCTATGCGCCGGTCAATCGGCGTTGGACCCTTAGGTAGGTAGGTAGGAACTCGTTAAGATTTGTGACCATCAATCTACCGCTTTGCATGCTATTGGTGGTCGCTGGAGGGACCTTCTCCTTCTCGGTACCTCGCAATTTGATCTCAGGCTGTGCCGATTATGGGAACACCGTTAGTGTTTCTAGCTTGATTTCGGCCGCCCTTCGCCTGGAGCGCCACATTTGTGGCCCTACTGCAGCCTTCGCATCGCTAGTCGACCGCCCTGCAGGCTGATTTGGAGTACACAATTGGTGCCTCTGCCTTCGATAATCGGCCGCCAAACGCCCGTAGCACCGATTTAAGCACTACAGACCTCTGCATCGATAGTCAGCAACCCTTCACCTGAGGTGCCGGTTGGAAGACACCCTAGGTAGCTCTGCTACACTCTTCGGCCGCCCTACGCATTTATCGTCGATTTGGTGGCCCTACTGGAGCCTACGCCTCGATGGTTGGTCGTTCTTCGTCTGGAGTGCCGCTTTGGTAGCACTACTGGTGCCTCTGCCTTGCCTTTCTACCGCCCTATGCCGATTGCATTATTGATGCCTCTGCCTTCAATAGTCAGCCGCCCTACGACTATGGCGCCTTCTGGGGACTACCAGGGGGTTAGTTTTTATTTTCTATGCGGAACTGGGCTCGATTGCCGATCCTTTTCCTGTCGAATTGCCGCGCTGATGGCAGACCGCTTGGTCGGCTGGTCGGATCGACTGTATTAATCCAGTTGCTTGTCGAATTCCTGCTGCCGCTGACAATGTTGGTAAACCTCGCACCTCAGGTCCGGAACGAAACCGGTAAAACACGCATTTTTTCTGCGGCACTTGTGGCTAATTTTAGAGCCCGACACTTTTTCCGCGACCGTTCACTCCAACATTTGAACAAAATCGCTTTTCTTTTCGGCGTGGACGACAGCTTCAATACACGCACCCTTTGGTTTCCTCAGTATTGGGTGTTCAAAACTCGAAATTTCACGCTTGGCGCATTCTAACCAACGCTGGTTTCACATTAGCAAGTTAATATAATTTTAAATTTTTACATCCAGAAATTAATTTTTTATGCCAAGTTTTTTCCAAATAATCATGACAAGTGTTTTGGAAGCCTAAAATTTTAGATAAAATTGCTCGAATTTGTCCGGTCCCAATACGTCCGGAAAAAAATCTTGCAACCTTATGATAGGTCTAATGGAAGTTAGGCTGAATGAATTTTAGGTGAAATGGATGCTAAGTCTAACGATCATTCCGCCGAACCATTATTTAGCCTAACATCAATTCGGATTAGAATCCGTTTGGTCTAGCCTCCAATCGTCCGAGCAACTTTCGGCTTAATAACTAATTTTGACATTGCACTATTCCATCTTCAAGTTATTTGACCTAGTATTCATTTGGTCTTTCGTCTATTCAGCCTAAAGACCGTTTGGCCTAAGAATCCGCCATCCACCATTTGAATTTTCGACCATTCGGTCTAGTGACTATTTGGCTAAATACTCATTCGGCCTACTGACTATTCAGTACAAAAAATTTCGGCCTGCTTTGTCCTCATATTCAAAAGTTTGAATTGTAGCCTGCTACATCTCCAACGTCTTTATCGACTCGATTCGATAATTTTTTTAAATATTTGTTTTGATTTTGAAAAATCCATAGCTTCGAAGCAGCACCTTCACACCCAAAAAACCGTAGGTTACCGATCCCTGGCCCTCAAAACGAAACGAATCGTCTCGAAAACGAAAGAGGTAACAAAAGGGTGGCACGGCTTCAGCAAAAGAAAACCAGGCAACCGAAATACGAGAAGTGTGGATACATATACAAGAAGCAATGCAAGCGAGCAAGATGCACAAGATGCGATTCGAATCAATAAAGAACAATGATGCTGCACCGCAAGTTGGTGGGCGAGATTCTTCCGACTGGAAGAGCTGGATGCTGTAGGAAGATTTTCCTACTTGTTGGTTTTCGTTGGTTCCGTCGTTATCGGTCGGTGTCGCTTTTTCCCTACTTCAAAGACAGGATTGGGAAAAGGAAGAGGTCGTTTGTTGTTTGTGGGGATTGGAGCACGAGCGAGGGGCTGATGATTGGTGGATATTTGGTTCATGGGAAATCTACCGCGTTTCAGGATGTTGAAATGGGATTTCGGGATGCTGGCTGGAGGAGGGTGAGGACTCCATTATTGATTCAATTGTACGGTCGCTCGAGTTTTGCCACCATCTCTTTGGATCCACCTACTAAAAAGCTAACAGGGACAAATGGAGGCACACGGACACTTCATTGAGCTGTGGCAGATGAGTTTAATTGAAATCGATTGTTTACATAGCTATTATAGTTTTGCAATTATTGCCATAGGGCAGCGTGGAATTTCAAATGGGCAGGCTATTTTGGTATGGATGATTGTTTTTGATGACATGTCATAGAGTGCTGATTTTTTGAATTTTTGCCATAAATGTTGTTGTTTTTGAATAATGTTTTTCATCCTTGGGAGCTGAATCAATTTCATTAATGGATATTCTTAAAAATTTATAAAGAAAATATCAAATTAATATTATTTAGAAAATTTCATTGGGATTAAGTTTTTTCTATCAAAAACTCAGCTTAATATCAATCAAAACAGCCAAATTAAAACTAACTGAACTAAAAGTATGGTGAGAAGTTGTAATGAAATTTTCTGTTCCAGATTTATATTTTCCCACGACTGGCTCAGAAACTGGAACCAAATCTTCGCTGTCGTAAATTAAACGTTTACCGAACCATTGTCTCATTGTAACAATGCACCGAAACTAATTGATAATTGAATTTCAAAGTAAACTATCGCAGAAAATCGGATCTCGCTAGAATTGTACGACGGTCGCCATACTAAAGGAAGGAACGGAGGAAAAGCCAAACAATAAGCTTACAACTTTTCAGCTGTGCCAGAGTGCGGTGGTGCCACTCATTTTCATCGGCAACACAAACAGAAAGAAAAATGCCATCCGGACGAGGGATTTGTTCCGATGCTAAGTTTGTTGAAATGGTAAAATTCTTCGGTCCGCCTCGGTTCTGATAGAAAGTTTTTGTCCACGGGCCCCAAAAACTGGGTCCTAGAGAGGGTGGCGTTCGGGCGCAATTCAATACAAAACACTGACTGGAAGGTACAATTTCCGGTCCGCGAGCGCTAAAGCCAAGTTTTAATCCAGTACTTCGCGTGTCCGCTTGGGGGAACGCATGGTGGGTACGTTCGAGGCTCCGGAAATCGGAGATCTGTATCAGCAGCTTCCTTACTCTCCCATAGTTTTGGCGTGTTCCTACTTGATCTTAATCCTGCGGACGATTGGTCCCTGGCTCGCTCGCTCGCAAACGGTTGGTCGGACGGATTTTGGGTTTCGGCTTCCTGGACAACGAACAAAAGTACAAAAATAAACGGAACTAAAATTTAATTAAGATTTGCGCCAACCAAATCCACGACGTCGAACGGCGGCAGCGTGCTAATCAAACTCAAACAAGTAATTAAATTTGCAGTCAGCTGGTTACGCGATGAGATCGGCATACAATGGGCGCAGCTTCGGGGATAATTTTTCTCCATTCAGAAGGAATTTTTTTGAGAAATTGTTATTTTTATAAACATTTTTGAGTCAGTATCATTGAATTTCAGGATGTCGTATTTAAAAAAAAAATAATATTTTTGAAATATCCAAATCTAAAAAATAAAAATACGAACTGAAAAAATCGATGCCCAAGAGCAAATCTGGTCAATATTTTTGATGTTGTTATCGATCATTTTATAAAAAAATCTCTTTATTTCATGAACTTAATATTTGAAAACTAAAATAAAATCTTCTATTAAAAACTTGGTTGATGTTTTCGATCAGTTTGATTTTTTTATGTTAAAATAATTAAAAACATGAACAAAGATAAAAAGAATAATAATAATCTTTTATTATTCTTCGGGATTCAAATATAAGTTCTGCCTGTGGAAGTACGATTATTGGTTTTGATTAGTGACTGAAAAAGTCCTAATAGAAAGCCTAACCACAGGCCATGATTTTTTATGATTAAGTTTAATTTAATTTTAGTTTTACTTTATGATACCTTGAGACTTTAAAATTTTTTCAAGTTATGAGAATGATTCTGTAGCAAAGTTTGCCGTAAGCACATAATTTTTTTTCGGATGCGCAGTAAACATATTATTAATTTTGTGTCCCAAATTAACAATTATGACACATTTCAACTTTCTACCTTATTAAATTTTTCCATCATTTGTTTTAAAACTTGATTTGAAGGTAAAATTCTAATACAAACTGATCACGTCAATACAATACTTTAAAGTTTTGAATTTCCAATCTAGTCTACAAAATCACAGATAAACATGTTTTTGTTCGTTAAAACCTTAGTTTTTTTTTAAACTCTAATTTAAAATTATACAGACACAAACGGTTATAGTTTTAAATACCGTAAAATGAGGTGAATCGGGACACAAACGAAAACAAAAATGTTGAGATCCAAACATCAAGTAATCAAGACATCAAGACTGATCTATGCTTGTGAGTGTTAGACGTGTCTGAATGAATCTCTGAGTTGAGATTAATAAAAATCATTGAATCAAGACAATATTTATTTGGACAGGTGCCGGGGTAAAAAAGAGCTGTATCATACGCAAACAGGCGGGGAACACCATGCAGAGGTAACTTGCTAAGATCGTTTATGTACAATAAAAATAAGAGAGGTCCTATGTTGCTGCTCTGCGGGACACCGATATCTGAAACTTCAAAGAGCTTCTTGCAGTTCCTAAACAAACAAATTGTTTACGGTTGGTCAGATAACTTCGTATCAAGTTGTTCAAGTTCAAGTTGTATCTAGAGCGAGCTAAGGCACTATATCCAAAATCACCAGAGACGGAAATTCAAAACATGAAATCCTTTGAATCGTTCAATATAGATGTAATGCAAATATTTGATGACTAGATATTGACTAAATGCAGTACTACTATCAATTCATAAGTTAGTTAGCTCAAGGTTGACAGAATTTTTTCACGTACGTAACCGGACCGGGCAATTTCGGGCAGTTTTATCTTAAAATCTGTCTATATCCTGCCATCCGATTGCAAAATTTTCAACCCAAAGACACTTGAATTTTTTTTTTTAAATTAAAACACATTTTCAGATTTCAATTCGTGATTTAGGCTTTCAAAAAACCGGTCATGATTATTAAAATAAAACTCGCTCAAAAAATATTGGGTAAGGACGCAAAAAATATATGATAACTCTGTGTAAGTTTTTTGTGTAGTTTTGCGAATAAAGTGCATATGTCTGGAAAAGTCCGGACGTTTTTCATCAAAATTTGGGCAACCGGGTCGGACAGAATTTTTTTTTAAATTATGTATCAAATATCCGGGAAAGTTCGGGTTAAACCGGGCAACCTATCAAATTGGTTAACTATGTTGTTAAGAATTGGATTTTTGTGTTGTGTTTCCCGAATGCCAAAATCAAACACATACTTACAGAAAATAGCTGGAAAAGGTAGGTGAAAATGATTTGCAGATTCCATAAATCCACTCGGTTTGTTATGTTGATGAGATCGATAAGCTCATTCATCCGATTCCGCATTCTGATTCTTGATTCATCGATTAAGCTTTCTGAAGGGAAAATAAACATCCAAAAAGACTCCAAATTTCATTTTTCGCTTCATTACAGATTCTTACAAGCCTAAGGCGGCGTCCATAAATTACGTAACGCAAAAAATGGACTTTTTGGACCCCCTCCCCCCCCCCGTATGTCACAAATCGTAACGCTTCGACGTACCCCCCTTCGAAAATTACGAAACGCTGATAATTACCCCCCCCCCATCTTCTCATGTTTTTAAATACAGATTTTCGAAGATAAAAAAATTAACATGTTTTTTTAACGTTTTACAAAACGGAATTTATATCTATCCAAATCGCTTCTTAGTACTCATTGATGATAACTCTTTGATAAAACAAATTGAATGTCTTAATCCGAGTTGCTCTGTGCTTGTTCACTGATGATCTACCTTGTTTACTTTAGTTTGTTTAAGGAGTATAGTAATGCAAAATATACTCAACTTAGTAATATTCGTCGGAATAATCAAAATTGCATTTTTTTTAAATCAATTGAGAAAAAAATAGTAAAATTTCATAAGGTTGAACTGAGTTCTTGGGAGTAAATGAACCTAATATTCGGTTTTCCAACGGTTATTTAACGGATATTCAATCCGCATTTGGTGGAGTCTATCTCAGAATCTTTAAAGGGGAAAAGTTACAAACCAGTTTCAATCATGTTGAAGCCTACAAATTTTAAGCAAATTATGGTAGGTTTATCATTCTGCGGAAATGGCATGACATCAAAATAGCTGCGATTAAGTAAACTGAAATTTTTAAGGAAAAAATCGTTACGTAACGATGAGCATACCTCCCCCCTCCCCTATGTCACAATTCGTAACGCTCGAGCTTACTCCCTCCCCCCCCTAGGAGCGTTACGTAATATATGGATGCCCCCTAATCACTACACGAGTAAGGGGGGATGACGGTTCATGATGAGGCCAAGGGAATTGGGTGGTACGTATCAGAGAGAAAAATTTCTTGCTTCTTTCTTTGAGGTTATTTCTTAAGGGCTAGAGGAAGAAATAACAGCCTCGAGTTGGTTGCAGTAGGTCGCAATGATTGGAACATTTGAACATGCAACTGGATATTTAGGCAACAGCAATGATGCTACTTTTATTTTGGGTTTTATAAGTGTTGCCCAAATTAAATTGAAAAAAATTACATTTCGCTATTTCAAAAACATTGACTTAAAATTTCAACTAAAAAAAATCAATAGAAGCTCACAAAATTATGAAAAAAATTTGAGTAGAATCTGAGAACTTCTGAAAAATAAATATCAACCCCAAAAAACGGTGAAATGGCGAAACATGTTCTATGCAAATTCAACGAGTTGAGGTAAGTTTTTGCGAACGTTTTGCGAGTTTTTGCGAACAAATTCCTCTGGCAGCACTGTAAACCATCTGTTGTTTTGTTCCAACCGCCCCGATTATTTTTGGATAATTCAACTGGAAACCTGCACTATTTCTTACCCGAATCATCTGTATCCGCCGAAAAAAGCCCCCAGTTCACCGAAGCACATCGAGTTTGTCCTGTCTTCCCGGTACAGAGGTTAGTAGCCCATTAATTTGCGCTGGCTGAGAAAAACAAAGTAGCACACGCCAACTCACCGCCCAAGCTCCTCCCCCTCGCCCGCAACCCTCTACACCGAAGTCGACAACTCTGTGCCTATCAACTTCCGATCAGCAGCATCAGCACGAAATACGTCCACCTCATTCCGTCGCATTTCAAAGCCACACGCAATCTACTCACCTGCCGTCCGAACCTGGAATTTATCATCCTAATTGCTGTAATCCTAAACTCTCGGCAATACAAGCGATTTTCCTAGCCGTCTTATCATTCATGATCCGAACTTTCCGCACAACCAAAACAACATTGGCCATCCCGCTCTCACTTGCCGTGGAAGTAGGTCCCTGCTGTTCCCGCACGTATTGACATCAGCGTAGACGTGAAAGGTAAAACAGGAAAATAGCAAACAACTAGCCAACCATCTCTGTCGGTACACCGAGCCAAAATCTCTTTCTTCTCTCAAGCGATACCAGCGCCATCTGTTACTCAGCACTTCAACCATCCTTGAATAACATTTGAAGATGACCCATTTTTGCGAGAAATGTGCTCAAACCTTTGAAGGCGATTTCATTCAATGTGAAGGTTTTTGCTCTACAAAAGTTTGTATGAGATGTTCTGGTTTATCAGAAATTCTGATTAATGAGAAAGCAAAAAATCATCATGTGATGTGGATATGTACATGTTGCAAAAATCTGCTATCAAATGCTCGTTTCAAGAATGCTATGATATCAGTTTCTACGGTCAATGACGACTTCGTTGATTCGTTGAAAACTTCATTGAAAAATGAAATTCACGATAGCATTCTTAAACTGATTCGCAGCGAATTACGTGTCGGATTGAAGGACTACCCGACACCTAAAACTACTCCTAGCGCTAACCAACTGAATGTTCCATTGCTAAGTGCCAAACGACGACGTTATGACGAGAATCGTAACTCTACTCCCCGCCGCCCGCCTGCTCCTCGCTTATGTGCTCAAGGTACAAACTCTGAGCATACTGACATCTCCTCGCAGAATTCTGAATCCGTCACACCCACGTTTTCACTCTATCTGGCAGGAGTTCACCCCGGCGTCTCGGATGACAGAGTCCTTGAAATGATCCGTAATCACCTTGGAGACGAAAATGTAAAAATTAGAAAACTCGTACCTAGGGGTAGAGACATCAAAACACTTTCGTTCGTCTCATTTAAAGTGGACATGAATGCAGACTTGAGAGGTAAAGCCCTAGCAACTGAAACTTGGCCAGTGGGTATCCGTTTCAGGGAATTTACCGGAAATGGAAACAGCGAGGTTTTTTGGGCCCCGAAGCAGCAGTCCCTGACCCTGAACACGACGATACAGACAACTCCGTACATAACCCCGACTCAATAGCCCCAATATTGACGGAAAGCTCGATTATATCTCCCGTTCACCCGAACTTTAATGATGTTATTTCAACTACTCCTTCTCCGACTCAAGTTTCTCGCCGCACAATCTCGTTGTACTATCAAAACGCTGGTGGTATGCGCACTAAGACTACGGCTTTTTACAACGCACTCTCAGCAAGCGACCATGATTGTATACTCATCACAGAAACCTGGCTGAACGATAATATACGTAACAGTGAGTTAGCTGCGAATTACTCCATCTTTCGTTGCGATCGCAGCTTAGAGACGAGCCCAGCACTAAGAGGAGGAGGTGTCTTGATCGCCGTGAAAAATGGACTAAACGCAATTCCTTTGGTTTTAGATAACTGTGAACATTTAGAACAAACCGCTCTGAAAATCAACTTAGGTTGGAGATCTCTTTATCTATGTTGCATTTATCTAAGACCAAATAGCTGCCTCAGAAACTACGAATCTCATATCGCCGCCGTTCAACAAATTATGAGCTTGATTTCTGCACGAGATTCCGTCATCGTGGTGGGTGATTACAATCTTCCACACCTTCACTGGACCTTTGATGGCGATCTCAATAGTTTCCTGCCGACTAACGCCTCAAGTGAAGTCGAAATCGCGTTAACTGAAACTTTACTTTCTGCTGGTTTACATCAACTTTGCGGTATACCGAACAACAATATGCGTTTCTTGGACCTGGCCTTTTCAAACGATCCCGTCAACGTGAACATTTTTGAATCACCCACTTCGATCGTTCCTGTCGATCGACATCACAAGCCGTACATTTTATGTCTTGAGGTCGATCACTATAAAAGTACTCAGCTAGCGCCCGTTGGAGAGCTCGAATTTGATTTTAAACAGTGCGACTTAGATCTGGTTGCCGCTTCTTTCGGATCAACTGAATGGGATTCTGTAGGAGCTGCTGACAATGTGGACTCCGCCGTCGAGATTTTCTACGTGAAACTCTACTCTGTTTTGAAGAACAACGTACCATTGAAACGTCCCCAGAGATTCGAACAAACGAGACATCCATGGTGGAACTCTGAACTTAGACGCCTCCGGAATCAGCTAAGAAAGGTTCGTAAATGTTATAATCGGAATCGCTCTGAAGTTGATCGTGGTCATCTGCGGCTCCTGGAACGCGAGTTTAAAGATTTAAATGACCTGCTCCACCGACAGTATGTATCGCGTCTTCAAGAAAACCTGAAAAATGATCCGTCATCGTTTTGGACACATTTCAACAACAGGAAACGTAACGCCACTATTCCGGTCGATGTGAGTTTTAACGGTGTCACTGCATCTAACCTGACTGAATCAGCAAACATGTTTGCTGACTTTTTCAAAAGCGTCTACTGTTCGGTGAGTATTGGCACTGATAGAAACTACCTCGCAACGTTGGATTCTCATGATATAAACTTGCCCATACCACGCTTCTGTGAACAAGATGTGTATGAGAAGTTGTCCACAGTAGACACAACTAAAGGTTCTGGTCCTGATAGCATACCTCCCGTGATTTTAAAACATTGCGCTGCATTTTTAGCTGCCCCTATTTGTTGCATCCTAAACCGCTCTCTAGCTGAAAGAACTTTTCCTAGTGCTTGGAAAATTGCTGCCATAACTCCGATACATAAATCGGGTAATGCTCACTGTGTAGAAAATTATCGCCCCATCTCGATTTTAAACTCAATCTCGAAAATCTTTGAAGTCTTGATGCACGAACGATTGTATGCTGCTGTAAAACCGTTAATCTCGGAATCCCAACATGGATTCGTAAAGAAACGGTCGACTGTTACCAATTTGATGCGCTACGTTAGTTTCCTCAGTAATAGCTTAGAGAAAGGATGCCAAGTGGATTCAATCTACATCGACTTTGCGAAAGCTTTCGACCGTGTCCCGCACAGAATTCTTATTGCAAAGATGGATCGACTAGGTTTCCCAGCTTGGTCCCTCGAATGGATTGCATCATACCTTACTCACCGTCATGCTTTCACAAAAATTAAACACGCTCGATCAAGAACATTCGCAACGCCATCCGGTGTTCCGCAAGGAAGTCACCTTGGACCTCTTCTGTTCGTAATTTTTGTGAATGACTTGTGTCAAACGCTTCAGTCCGACACACTGCTCTATGCCGACGACCTGAAGCTGTTCAGAAAGATTATCAGTGCTGTTGACTGTGCTACGCTACAAACTGATATCGGACGATTAGAAAACTGGTGCCTCTTCAATGGAATGACGGCAAACGTTAAAAAGTGTAAGATAGTCAACTTTACTCGTGCACGCAACGTTGTGAATTTTGACTATCAACTCTCTGGATCTGTTTTGGAGAATGTGAAATCTATTCTCGACCTTGGTGTGAAAATCGATAGTAGATTAACATTCGCTGAGCATATCGCGCTTACGTCCGCGAAGGGATTTGCTGCTCTGGGATTTTTGCGTCGCAACACCAAGGACTTCGACGACGTTTATGCGCTCAAAGCGGTTTACTGCTCCTCTGTTCGTAGCATAATGGAATACGCCGCCCAGGTGTGGGCTCCCTCACAGAGCACACTCTGCTACCGCCTTGAACGTGTCCAGCGAAGCTTCGTAAGGTACGCTCTACGGCGCCTTCCTTGGAACGAACCACTTCGACTCCCGCCTTACGAGCAAAGGTGTGCCTTGATAAATATGGCTTCACTAGAAAAACGTCGGACTGAACTACAACAAGTTTTTATTTTTGATGTCTTAACAAATCGTATCGACTCCCCTTACATATTAGAACGTGTCAACATTTACATATCCTCCAGGACACTTCGACAACGTCAATTCCTTTGGATACCTTTTCACCGTACTGCATATGGCCGAAACCATCCCATCGATAAATGTTGTGAACTTTTTAATTCAGTGTACCATGTTTTTAATTTTGATATGTGTAAGCGTAGATTTAAATTAGTGTTAAGTAGTTTTCCTTAGTTTTAAGTCAAAGTCTGTACGGTTATCTAACCAAAGACGAACTCAATAAAATGTTTCACTTCACTCCTTCGGTGTGGTGCGATCATCAACGTCATCTTGAGGCGATTTTGCTCTCTACTTTGAGTGTCGAATGGAGAAAAAAAATGGCAAAGAAAAATCACACCGAATAAAAGCAAAACAAAATTCGGGTGTTGTTACCTTTGGTACTGGAAAACCTTGATCCGGAAAATTTCCTCCTGGTTTCGGAATGAGGTACATGCATATATTTGGCTTTTGGATTTGTGTGTTTTTTTACCTCATTTTACCTCCCCTTAAGAAAGTCACTGACTATGCTCAAACAGG
The DNA here is from genome assembly GCF_029784155.1 of Uranotaenia lowii. Lineage (NCBI taxonomy): Eukaryota > Metazoa > Arthropoda > Insecta > Diptera > Culicidae > Uranotaenia > Uranotaenia lowii. Next base: position 358,617,607 of record NC_073693.1, on the reverse strand, counting down.
AAATAAGTTCATGAAATTCGTATGAATGCAAATGAAGTCTCACTAGCCCCCTGGAAAAAAGCTGATGATTTGGAGTTTTGCTCGCTTCTTCCGTTTTTCTTTGGATTGGCAGCTAGGTACCTATCTTTTGCTTATTCATTCGATTTGTAAATTTTGCTTCGACATTACCTTTGTTGGACTGAATGATTTTTTCTTTTACCTTTCTACTTCTTCGGAAAATTGGGAAGGTGTCAAAGAATGTAAATTGTTGCAAAAATGCTGTAGGCTGCTCTTTCATTGATTTCCGGAAGTTTACAAAAATCGTGAGCCAACCAGAGGATTTTAAGGTTAAAAAGGGGTTTGCTTATAATTGGATCTGCAAATTCCAAAGGTTTTCCAATCTAAATTTTGTCACACCAGAAAAGAAGCAATGAGAAAATTTTGCAAAATATATTGTCAAAAAAGACAAAAATGGAAAGACAAAAGCAATCCTCAATGAAATCTAAAAACTTGTTTGTTAGTGAAAAATTTAAGAACACCTTAAAAATTTTGACAATTTTGACAATTTCGACAATTTTGACAATTTTGACAATTTTGACAATTTTGACAATTTTGACAATTTTGACAATTTTGACAATTTTGACAATTTTGACAATTTTGACAATTTTGACAATTTTGACAATTTTGACAATTTTGACAATTTTGACAATTTTGACAATTTTGACAATTTTGACAATTTTGACAATTTTGACAATTTTGACAATTTTGACAATTTTGACAATTTTGACAATTTTGACAATTTTGACAATTTTGACAATTTTGACAATTTTGACAATTTTGACAATTTTGACAATTTTGACAATTTTGACAATTTTGACAATTTTAACAATTTTGACAATTTTGACAATTTTGACAATTTTGACAATTTTGACAATTTTGACAATTTTGACAATTTTGACAATTTTGACAATTTGACAATTTTGACAATTTTGACAATTCTGACAATTTTGAAAATTTTGAAAATTTTGATAATTTTGACAATTTTGACAATTTTGACAATTTTGACAATTTTGACAATTTTGACAATTTTGACAATTTTGACAATTTTGACAATTTTGACAATTTTGACAATTTTGACAATTTTGACAATTTTGACAATTTTGACAATTTTGACAATTTTGACAATTTTGACAATTTTGACAATTTTGACAATTTTGACAATTTTGACAATTTTGACAATTTTGACAATTTTGACAATTTTGACAATTTTGACAATTTTGACAATTTTGACAATTTTGACAATTTTGACAATTTTGAGTAATTTTGACAATTTTGACAATTTTGACAATTTTGACAATTTTGACAATTTTGACAATTTTGACAATTTTGACAATTTTGACAATTTTGACAATTTTGACAATTTTGACAATTTTGACAATTTTGACAATTTTGACAATTTTGACAATTTTGACAATTTTGACAATTTTGACAATTTTGACAATTTTGACAATTTTGACAATTTTGACAATTTTGACAATTTTGACAATTTTGACAATTTTGACAATTTTGACAATTTTGACAATTTTGACAATTTTGACAATTTTGACAATTTTGACAATTTTGACAATTTTGACAATTTTGACAATTTTGACAATTTTAACAATTTTGACAATTTTGACAATTTTGACAATTTTGACAATTTTGACAATTTTGACAATTTTGACAATTTTGACAATTTTGACAATTTTGACAATTTTGACAATTTTGACAATTTTGACAATTTTGACAATTTTGACAATTTTGACAATTTTGACAATTTTGACAATTCTGACAATTTTGAAAATTTTGAAAATTTTGAAAATTTTGATAATTTTGACAATTTTGACAATTTTGACAATTTTGACAATTTTGACAATTTTGACAATTTTGACAATTTTGACAATTTTGACAATTTTGACAATTTTGACAATTTTGACAATTTTGACAATTTTGACAATTTTGACAATTTTGACAATTTTGACAATTTTGACAATTTTGACAATTTTGACAATTTTGACAATTTTGACAATTTTGACAATTTTGACAATTTTGACAATTTTGACAATTTTGACAATTTTGAGTAATTTTGACAATTTTGACAATTTTGACAATTTTGACAATTTTGACAATTTTGACAATTTTGACAATTTTGACAATTTTGACAATTTTGACAATTTTGACAATTTTGACAATTTTGACAATTTTGACAATTTTGACAATTTTGACAATTTTGACAATTTTGACAATTTTGACAATTTTGACAATTTTGACAATTTTGACAATTTTGACAATATTGACAATTTTGACAATTTTGACAATTTTGACAATTTTGACAATTTTGACAATTTTGACAATTTTGACAATTTTGACAATTTTGACAATTTTGACAATTTTGACAATTTTGACAATTTTGACAATTTTGACAATTTTGACAATTTTGACAATTTTGACAATTTTGACAATTTGACAATTTTGACAATTTTGACAATTTTGACAATTTTGACAATTTTGACAATTTTGACAATTTTGACAATTTTGACAATTTTGACAATTTTGACAATTTTGACAATTTTGACAATTTTGACAATTTTGACAATTTTGACAATTTTGACAATTTTGACAAATTTTGACAATTTTGACAATTTTGACAATTTTGACAATTTTGACAATTTTGACAATTTTGACAATTTTGAAAATTTTGACAATTTTGACAGTTTTGACAGTTTTAAAGTTTTGACTGATTTGACAGTTTTGAAAATTTTTACTATTTCTACTGGTTATGTCTCTTGCAACCTTCATTCGCCTTATCACACATAAGTATTATTACAGATGATATCTTAATCTTTGATGGTTATCCTTTTACAAAAAAAGTTATCCTTTTCTCTTTGACCAATCGCCAGCCTAGAAGTCAAACGTCGTCGATTGCTTCATAAATGGGAAAATCACTAAGCCACTGCTTTTTTACTCCAAGCTGGGCTAAACTGCTGCCAGTCACGATCCGGAAATAAAACGGATTGTATGTTTTGTGCGGCCGCCGGCTGCGTGGCTAAATCCGGAGTCCACCTCCAGTTCGAGAAAAAGTAAGAGCAAATTCCGGATGGATGCCAAAAAGGCCAATGATGAAAACGATGAAACAAAGATGAGGACGATGATAATGATTATAACAGCAGCAGCGCCACCAGCAGCAGTTTCTTACAACTAAACGACGGCCAAAGGCCAAAAAATCACAGTCCATTGAGAGAAACTTTCTTCCATTTACCTACTACTCCATACACCGAGTATAGAAATGGGAAAAAGTTTAGCTCATTGACCGAAACCATCCAGTCCAGTAGCCCTGAGTCTGGCCATCAGCTCTATTGGTCCCTTGCCTTGCCCGGAGCGAAGTGAACCTCGAACGATGATTAGGTGATAATGGCCAGCTCACGTACCGATGGAAGACGGACATTCACACCATCAGTTTCACATGACCCACACATCCTCTTCCCCTAAATAATTCTCGTAGGTCATGTGGATCGATTCCGGAAGCACACGATTCTGAATAGGTACCAGATCCAGAAACTGAATTTAGCAGTTTAGCACCTATTGCACCATGGTACGTGATTGGTATTCGTTGCTGGGATTTTCTGTTTTCGGGATTGAATTTTCTGGAGGTCATTTTTGCTATTGGTAGGTGAATCGGAGCAGATTTCTATTATTTCCTGTGTTTGATTAAAAGAAAAACGTTTTTATTGACATTTTTCGTTTTAAAATTCTTGAAGATAATTGGTGAGCTTTCAATCTCATAACAAATCCATGGTTTCTCGCATCTCAATTCTATGAAAGTTTCATGTGAATCGAAGTAAAGCTTAAGTGAATATAAACAAACAATGTATTCGTATCTAAATCAAGCACGCAGTTTAAGCTTTTCAAACCTCAGTGGGACAGAATAGAAACGAAACATCATTGACTAAGAAATTAAAAGGCAGAATGCAAACACTTTTGACAACAAATCTAAGTAGAAACATTCGTTGAATTTATCATTGAGCCTCCTAAAGTCGATTGTTTTACATTTATTTTTGCAAATTCAACATGAAGATAAGATAGCATTTATTGCGAAAAACAAATTACAGAACTAACCTCAAGAGAGTAAATCACCAGAAACATTTCGTCGATTAAAAATAACAGAAAACACACGGTACTAAAACAAACACTTCGGTATTTATTAAATTGTCCCTGAGAATGTTAGGAGAACACTCTACACTAGGGAACTAGACACCTTTTTTGAAGTTGTCAAACACACATTTTTTTACTCTTATCAGGAGGAGTTATTCATTATGAAAAAACTTCGAATTGAACATTTTTAATCTTTGACGTGCTAAGATTGATGAATTGAAACTGTATGGAATTTTTAAGAAAACTATTTTGTGAAGTTTTTTCATGTTTTTTTTAATGTTTTTTAATGTATCGAAAACAGAATGCAGTTTTGAGTCTGGTGAAAAAAGTTGTAAATTGTGGTTCTTTTGATCAATTCAATTGACAACTTACTCCAAAGAACACTAAAATTAATATTCTTACATGCAAAATGCTGATGCTCATGCTCATGCTTATGACACATACACAGTCAGATCTTGTCAGCATTCCGGTGAGTAGTAAAAGCACATTTACTACCCATCTTTACTAGGCCGGGCCCACTGTGCAGTTCTTCTTTTCTCTTCATCCCTCGTCATAGAACATGGATAAAGCGCCATTGCTCGCTCTTGGAAAGAAAAAAATAATAAAAAGAAGCACGTTATTGTAACATCCATGCAATCTTTGGAAACTTACCCATTCCAAAGATTGCGTGGTAAATATCAAAGAATATATTAGACAAACTTTTATACTTACGAATAACGGAACCAAAAATATCTTTGATAGCCCACCTCCCTACTTTACCCTTACTAAAAATGTATTAAGTGCGTATGACCTACTATCGCAGTTTTTTTTTTCAATCGCAGCACTCCGAAAAGTTATTACACACGCGCACGTGGGTCAGAAATAAGTGATAAGCTTAAAAAAAACGAAAAGACATCAGAAATAGAAGAAAAACCAATGCTCAACGTCTTTGATTCGCCGAGGGATACTGTTACTTTCCTGACGATCCTTTTTAACGATTGATCTATTTTTAAGTACGATACTTCAGTATTTTTCTCAAGTTTTTAATCAATTCAACCACTTAAATATTAAAAAATAAAATTTTCCCGAACGGAGTGGAAGTGAAACGTGTCAGTTGTCAACGAATCATAGCCTTCTCTTCATAAAATAATACTTACATATATAACTAACAAAACAGTTGACATCCCAAGTAAAGAGACTCCATACAAAGAGGCGCAATCTGATCCCTTCTAAAATTATAAGCTTGCAACCCTGCTGTTGGGCTGCCTTTAAGACTGCTTCGTTTTGCTTGATTGGAATGACACTGACAGAAAATCGAAAATTCCAATCGTGACATTTTTTGTCTTTGTTTACTATAGGCTCATTAATCCAAAGGAATCAAAAATCCTATTTTCAATAAGGGACGAGCTCAGAAGTAGGGACAAATAAAACTGTACAATATTTCGGTGGATTTTTTTCCATTTAAATTACACTTCAAAGTCCAAGGGACTGTGCTCGTAATCAAGTTCAGCCAATACTCAAAAACTTTAAAGAACTATCTTAATATAGTTTATGTTTTAATTTTTTTTTTGAATCTATGAAGTTCGTATGAATATTTTAATATACTTGTTCGGTAGGTACTTCTATTTATCGGAACATTAAGTAGCTGTCAAAGTGTGGCAATTCTTTTTGATTAACTGTAAAGTATTTTGATTTGAGGTTAATTTTAGGACTTAATAGAACTATTTTCAAACCTCAACCCTTGCTGGGTATACCACAATTCGTAGTACACATTTAGTTCCAAAAAATCTCGTTAAGAATTTGAAAGTTTAAATTAAAAAAAACTTTTTTGAAAAGATCAGTACTTTGAGTGGAATCATTGCCTACTCAAGATATTTATAAGTAGCAGTAAATAGGAAGCGCGATTTTAACGCAGCAGAGCTTGGGTTCGAAACTTGTTTAGAACTTCGAAATTTTATTGTTAGCTAGTGACATATGCAAACAAATTTAACAAAAAATATTCTCTCAAAATTTGGCACATTATTGACAAAACTCTTCCCTATCCAATGCACTGTTCCCGAAAAAAAATCATTCGGGGGATCTAAAAAATCTTTTTTATTTAGGGATTGCAAAGAACATAAACGAGCTTATTTTCATAACTTTCACTAAAACCTGTTCCGAAACCTTCAAGTTTTACATTTTCATTACTTTAATAAAACAAAAATAAACAATTATTCCGAAATTTTGAAAAATAGAACTTTTGCAAAAAATTTAAGCAGAATGGTATAAATTTTTGAAGAAAATTTCAAAATTATTATTTAAAATATCTGAAATAACCTGTTAAAGTATTTAGCAGATTGCTGGAAAAAATAAATTGAAAAAAATATTTTCTATGATCGTTTCTAGCAAAGACAAAAGGCAGTTTTGAGTTGAAAAAAAAAAGTTTAAATTTTAGGAGAAGTAGGCGTATCTTAAATCGTCAAAACGAATATTTCTCAGCTCTGCCAATTTTTTAATACTTTGATTCTCTGAAAATGACCATGGTTTTGTTCAATCAGGTCAGGATATTAGAATACATAAATTTTTAAAAGTTATTTTTCGCCAAAAAACATATTTCTGCGATTCCTCAGCTGAGAAACCCCTGACGATTTTCTCGGTTTTTCTTAAGGAATAAAAGTCAACATATGCAAATTCTATCAGTTTTTATTTAATCCAAGAAATTTGATAAGCATATTAGCATAATATTAGTATAAGAATAAGCGTAACGAGACACAAAAGTTTAGAGTTTACGGCATAAATCGCCGTTACTTCGATTCCCGTTTGTGAGCAGCTGCTGGGTTGTCTCTCTTTAGCGACCAGCAGTAGTCCGCCATCATGACTGCGTCCCACCTCCCCTGGTACCTCTCCTCCATTTGGCACATGTCTTGATGGACCCTTTCTCTCTGCTCGTCGCTCATCGCCCCTAGGTTTTCAGGAAACTTCTCCATATGTGAGAACAAGAAGTGCATCTTTATACTCATCAAACACCCCAGTTTTTGGAAGGCCTCTATCATGCTGCTGACGAGTGTGGCGTGGTTTGCTGCCTTCGTGTTCCCCAGGAAGTTGATCACCACCTGCACAAACGATTTCCACGCATGTGTGTTCATGGAGTTTTCAAACTCTGCGTCCTTCATCAGCTGCCGTATCTGTGGGCCATCGAAAATGCCTGCCTTGCTTTGCACAGGTAGTCGAAGCATTTCACATCCTTGTCCAGGGCGCGCGTGAACTGTTTCATTAACCCTAGCTTCATGTGTAGTGGTGGGATCAATATCTTCTCCCGGTCAACAAGAGGTTCGTTTATGATGTTTCTCGCCCCAGGTAGTAACTGCTCTCGTGCCGGCCACTCTTTCTTAACATAGTGGTGGGCTCTGTGTCGACTGTCCCACATACATATAAAGCATGGGTACTTGGTGAACCCGGACTGTTGACCAAGTAGAAAGTTCACCATCTTGAAGTCGACACAGATGATCCATTGGTGCTGCTTATATTGGATTTTGTCGAGCACGTACTTCACTGCTTCATATTCCTCTACAAGAGTTGTGGAGTGCGCAAGAGGGATTGAGGCGAACTGGTTCCCGTTGTGGAGGAGCACACACTTCAAAGAGCGCTTACAGCTGTCAATAAACAGTCGCCATTCTCTCGGATCGTAGTGAGGAGCCCCAAGTTTAACAAGAAGACCGGCGACATCTCGGCAGTACACTAGGTCTTCCTCCTGGCAGAAGTAGCCCATGTAGTCCTCATGCCTTCTACGAAAGTAAGTGATACGCGCGTCCTCGCCAAGTAGATTTTTCTCTTTGAGTCTGGAGGCCAACAGCTCGGAGGAAGTCTTTGACAAGCTGAGATCCCGAACAAGATCATTAAGCTCACATTGTGAAAAGGGCTGCGGACCATCTCGTGCTTCATACTCTTCTGCATATCCTCCCTCGTCTGTACTGGTAGTGGTGACCTCGTCGTCGCTGTGAGGAAGCTCTGTGAACGATGGTACAGAAATTTCTTCGCAGTGAGCAACTGGACGGCGGGCAGATGGAAGGTCGGGGTACTGGAGGCTGTGCCGATTCTTCCGGTTGATACCAGTAGTATTGATTGCGCAGAAGTAACAATCTGATGCATGGTCAGACGGCTCCCTCCAAACCATCGGTATCCCGAACTTCAGTGAAGTTTTCGTGCCCTTCGTCCACCGCCGGAGGTATTCCACGCACGTCTTGCACACCTTGTTCGGTGCCCAGGACTTATCTTGGTCACTCAGCTTGACTGTAAAGTAAGCCTGGTAGGCGCTCTTCACAAAGCCTGTGATGTTCTTCCTGTCCGCTGCCAGCGTGTATTCTCCGCAGATGTAGCAGAAAACGTCAGGCTTATTCATGCATGAATGTCGAGCAGAAGCCATATTAATAACCTAAAATAGTAATAGAAATATGTAGCCTACTTTCAGATAATAAATTTTGTTAATTTTGTTAATAAGTTAATTTTATAATTACATAGATTGAACTCAAAACTCCTATTACTGGCATATTGAAGCGTATATAGCCATATGTCTGTATCTCAAAAAGTTGAACTGATACAGCAAAATCAATTCTAACTCTGGACACAAAAATTAGTCTAAATCAGCTGAGGAACCCCAGACTATTTTTTGACTGTCACCCAGTGTTATAGAATGATCGTATGAAACTCGAAAAAACAGCATTTACCTCAAGGGATTGAAATCGAGAGAGAACTTTTTGTTTTTGGAGTGGTAATGATCAAAATTCTAAAACTGCTTCACAAATTGCAACAATTTGCAACAATTAGCAAATTTTCACTCTTTCTAAGAACTGGTTTCTCTCATTTGAACTCAAACCTTTATATTATCTTAAACAAATTACTACAAATTACCACAAATTCTATCATTGACTGCACAATTTGTGTGATCTTTGACGAATTTTCTCCCTTCATTGCGGTTCCCCGATTTACCTAATAACTTCTGGCTAAAGCAATAAGAGTTTACGATTTGGACGATATTCGACACCATATTCATATACATACTGAAAGAATGCAAGAGAGCACAAGTTTTTGCCTTCAACGCATGCGAACCGTTGCCAGCGACAATATTTGCTGTCTCTGTCATTGCGCAATTCTTGCAAATACACCACCTGATTTTTAGCAATCTGGTTGCACTGATGGTCGCAGAGAGAACAAGAAAGCTGTTTTCTCACTTGAGCCACGCGGGAGAAAAAAAAGGAACGAAATCGTCTTCAAAATCTGCTAACATGGCGGACTTTTTATCATATCCAATTAAAACCATTTAATCCGACTTCGAGTAACGATTTTTACGACCTTTTACTTGCGTTAGTTGGAATTACGATTCGCCGTAACGTTCTTAATGACTTGAGTTATCATTTTTTATGCGATTCTATGTTTGCTGGGAAAATACTTATAACATTCTTTTATATTATCTTTTTCTAGAAACTTTCCTATACGCCTTTCTTAGACCGATTAGAAGGAAAAAAGAGCATTCACTGAGCTCTGGTTTATAATTTTTTGATTTGCTTCCCGAAGAACTTCGTCACATTCCTGGAAACTAGAGAAAACGTGTTCGAAATTCAATTTTATGGTTATTAAGGGAGTAACATTGTGTCCGCTGTCTCGATTATCCGTATATTTTTACTTCGATTGTCCGTTCAATTTTGTTCATGATTTTATTAATGTTGAAAATAAATTTAAAAAAAAAAAAACAAGAATTTCGTTCTCATTTGAAAGTTAATTTCAAAGCAACTTAAGAAATTCATGCGTTATTATTCTTAGATTTTGCACATCATAAATGGTTCTTCATTGGTTGGATCCACCCTTCATAAAGAAAACTTTGAATTCGAAAATGTGTAGTAATAGAATGAAAAATCATTTTTGGGGTTCAAAACACTCTGCTTATTTATTTCATCATTCATCACATCAAACTGAACGTTATCTTCTCGAACAGTGTTTCATGAATTTTTGTTGAATACACATTAGTCGCCCTCTGATGACCACCAGCGAGGTATCGTCCACGTTGTCAAAATCTGTGAAGCATTTCCTTAAAATTTAAAATGAAAGACGCCGGCGCTGCGTCGTGCTGCTTCCCATGCCTCAGATATCCGAAACAAACTCTCCCAGACGACCAAGAACGCTTCATATCAATAATCAGACGGCTACTATTGAAAACCCAGGTTTTTTAGAATTTTTTTGTTGTTATTTTTTTCTTGTTTTGTTGGATTTTAACTTCTTCAAGTCATTCATTTTCTATAAAAGCCGCGATCTTGGAAACGAACACCTCAAAAAACAACTTCGTAAACAAATCTTAGGCGAACCTACAGCACTTCTGTGCATGGCATGAAATGTCACTCATTCATAGTTGTCTTTTCTTCCTGGTGCCGAAAGTTCATCCATTGACGAAATCGCGGAAGAAGGTTTACTTTTGAAATAAATTCCACTTTCGCCTGCATTGAAAATCTGAATCCCGGACATTATTTAATTTTTTAAATTATTTTTGAGGTATTCCGTCTCACGACATAACCTGATGAAAAATATTTCTCCAATAAACTAGATTCCGGACATAATTTTTTCTACTGTTTCCTATAAAAATGCATTTTATGCCTTTTTTCACATTCAGAAATTATTATAAAAAGTTTTAGTGAATAAAATTTTTCGATTCGAGTCTGGCCTGTAATGATGAACAAATAACCCTTCATTTCATGATTTTTTATTTTCCTGATGAGTACACCAAGAAAAAAAATTAAAATAAAATACGATTTTTCACTTTTTCCATACATTAATTGTTGCAAATTTGTTACTTTATGAAACAAAGGGTTAAATTGTTGTTAAATAAAGTCTACATTTATGTCATTGAAAAGTTGGTATGCTTTATACGAGATTTTTCATTTAAAACTAATATTTTAAGTAAATGGGTTGAATCGTGACAGTTTTTGGATTATTTCCGTAATATTTCTGTCAAATGCTGCGCTTTTAGCACCCAATTTGTTTTAGATAATGCAACAATAAAAATACCTTCATTTCAGCTTCCATAATCTATAACGCAAGTCATTGCATAGTTTTTCGCTTTGCAGATATTTTTTTATTTTTCCAATTCTCAATATTCACCTTTTTTCGAAGAAAAGTTGATGGTGGTGCATAACTCCAGGGGCAAAAAAATCTCGAATAAAATGTAGATTTTTATTCATAGACTTCCTGCGAAAGCTGAATGACCTATTCTTCTAGGATCATCTTTAAATGAAAAAGATTTCAGTTCAAATCATTTTCCACCATCCATTTTATACACTTTTATGATTATGCGATTAGTGGGCCAGAGAAAGTTTTGTTAAATTGTGTCACCATTCGAAGTAGTTTGAATGAATTGTCTTCCTTTTTTCTACGAAATCATGCTGAAAAAGATCTTCACCGTATATCAAACTTGTAGACATGTCACTTCTCTATTTATAGCGACTTCAAGCAACACTTGCCATGTCGAGAATTGGCGACTTTAAATTACCATTCTTTAAATTAATTTATGCATCATAAATATTGTGGTTTTACGACTCACAAGAATTGATCAATGACAAACTTTGTTTTGTTTGTCTTGCCTAGTGTTGCTAAAATAACAATCTTTGGTATAGAAATTTATTTTATTTTATTTATCTTCAATGTTGCCGAATGCAACTATTATTTTACTTAATTTTTATTTTTATTTTTTTATTTTATGCATATCCTTCATTCCTTTTCACCTCTATTCTCAATTGAAACTATATAATATATACCAATAATCTAGGTCTGTTTATAGAATTCAAACAATTCACACACGCTCATACATTATGTTCCTGGTGCTGTGTTTGGCGAATGATGCTACTAGCCAGATGATGTAACAATAAAAAAAACAATCATGAATAGTATTTGAAAAAAAAATCACCTAGAACAAGAATCGAACTCGAGTCTTTTGGTTACCTTCCCGACACCTAACCATTAGGCCACATCGTCAGCTGTGGCTCTCTTATTCAGTTGACTTCATCGAGTTGAATTCGCTGCTAGATTATACGGCAGAAAACGCTCATCGTGCCCCGCTTGATAGTGCTGTGTTCGCCTCGAGTCAACAAATTTAAGTGAAAACGCGTTTTAAAATTGATTAAAGTTAAATATCAAAAATTTCATGATGGTGAAAATTGAGAAACCATTGTAAATCATGTTGCAGTGCGTACATTTTAGATCAAAATAACTTAAAGGTCATAAAAGCTTATTTCGTGGTTCTAAAAAATTATTATATTTTCGTCACTTGAGAACCTAGCTGGTTATTTTTTTATTCTTCTGTAAAGATTTGTGGGATATTTCTTTTTTGGTGAAAAATAAATACTATAGGTAGTACGAAACAAGTCCTTTTAAAAATGCGTTTAAGAAAATACGTACTTATGTAGAAAAAAGAAGTGCTTATTATGCCCCGGGTGCTCATTATGCCCTTGTCTCCCCTATCTTTCGTCTCATTTTTTATCGCCTCATTTTCCTAGAGAATCATTTATTTACTAACTTTGGTTTTTCTTTAATTCAAAATTTTCCATTCTCAGCGAAAGCTTTTCAAATCTTAAATTTTAATTTATTTTCTGCATATTCTTCATTCAATCCGAAAATATTCTTATCCAAAGCCATCCCAATTTACGCTTTTCTTGTCACTCTATCTTTATTCACCAAAACCGGAACAATCCGATACATTCTTAGCAACAGCTTTTCCAAAATTGTGCTTTTTCTATGATTTCTAGATCCCCAACTATTCAAAAATAGTCTTAGAAACAGCCTTTCTAACTAGAAGGCCAAATAAAAACAAACAATCAGCAGCAACAGCCTCAAAAATCAGCGCTTCTTTAGTCAATTCCGTCTTTTTCCCCTTGAAGGCTAAATCGAAGCAAACAATCAGTAGAATCAGTTTTAAAAATCTGCGCTACCTAAGCCTATCCGTCTTTTTCCACCGGAAGGCCAAATCAAAACAAACAATCAGTAGCAAAAGTCTCAAAAATCTGTGCTTCCTAAGCCAATTCTGTTTTTCCTTCCGGCCAAATCAGCAGCAGCAACCTTAAAAACCCGCGTTTCTATACCCCTTTTTTTTTACAAATAAAATTGCCTGAAATCATTAATCCAGATTGCTGGAAACCAGCTATTTTATAAAACAACCGGCTGTATTTAGTATCAAATTATTATTTTTATTCCGAATTAAATAATTAAATCTGGTTGTGCATATAATAAGGGGTGTACGTATTTTCAGGAACACGTTTTTTTTTCATATTCCTACATCGGCTCTGGGGTGGCAGCCTTGTGCCAAAGTGTTTATCATCAGCCACCTGAAAAAAGAGTTTTGATCAGTACCATTATTGAAAAATCTACCTGTCCAAAAAAAACTCACTCCTGGCTTGATGTCTGATTGCTAGAATGTAAAGAAAAATAAAAATAATTATTTTAATCTAACCAAAATTCATAAATTAGGGTGTCACCATGCTTCAGCGTGCGAAGACTTATTAACTCCTATTTTAGAACTCGACTGCTGATTTCCCACCAAACTAGCCCAATTGCTGGAAAGTTTTGTAATTTGCTTTTTCAGCAAAAATTTAGATTGCTGAACATTTCCCCCTTTTTTTTGCTGGAAATCGGAAGAAATTCTTAGTGTGCAAGCCAAACCGTCTTTTTCCACCGGGAGGCCAAATCAAAACTAACAATCATTGCAGCTGCCTTAACAATCTGCGCATTCTAGTCCCTCCGTCTTATTTACCGGAGCCGGAACCATTTCTAAACAATCTGAGCATCGGCCTTGCAAATCTGTGCTCATCTTACCAACTGGACTAAAGGGTGATACGGTCAAAATTTGTTCAAGGGAAAACGCGTGTAAATCTTTCTGATCCGGGTTTCGATGTCTTTTATGGTACCACCATCAGGCGTTATCTGGCTACCAAGATACTGGAAGCACTAAACTTTCTCAAAAAAAATTATCACAGCCAATATTATAATTTTTAAAAATATTCAAATGTGATATCAATATAGCTCTTAATAGCTTTGTTTTAGTTCTCATTTAAAATTAGGATAAGATGGTCCCAGTTTTTTATCCACTTTTTTTTTTCAGTTTGATTTTACAGCTGTTTTGTTTGTTTGATTTCACATTTTACGTCCACGACCATATTTTGGCCTAATTAATTTTTGGTCCCTTAAATTTTATTTTTCTTAAAAATAATCTCTTGGAGTATAAGTTTGAATGAAACTTGATTTCGTTCCAAGTAATAACTATTGGGATCCAATTTTATTCTACTAAGATCCAATTGGAGTCTTTATGTTTTCCATATTTCATCTCATTTTAATTTTCAAAATAAAAAAAATCTAATTTTCATGTTTTTATGACTTTCATCACTGGATTCCATACTTGATCAATTTTGAAACATTTTCGCTTCGTTTTGGGATTTTATCACTTTGGCATGTCATTTATGTCATTTTTGTTTTTTTCTCTCAATTTTTATCATGACTTTTCTTTTTAAATTCCGTGATCATTCATAGGATTTAAAAATCACATATTAAACTAAACGAAAAATTTGCTTCTATTGACCTAACAGCTATCCAATTTATCGTTTCCAATTGAAATTCCCCTCAATCTAATTGATTACTTTCAATTAGCTTCACCTCAACCTAGAAATCAACAGCTGCAGCCCGCAAAGTTGCTATCGACTGATAATTTTATAACTTCTACCTTCTAAGTAGGTAGTTGTTTTCTCTCGATCGACGTTTCCACCCGAAGGCACCCACACCGCATAGTTTTGAGAATTCCGGTGAAGTGGCACCCGCTAAAAGGAAATGGCGAAAGGTTAAGTATAAACTTGTAGCAGGAAAAGCATAATGGATCGACCACCGAACCGGAAATGCGCTTCCTCGTCACTTGGTACATCGATGATTGCAAACCACGCTCTTTAGTCTTTAGCCGGGGTGTTTTTTTTTATCTTGCTTCTTGGAGCTTATTTTTCAAAGGAACAGCAGAGATCTGCTGCTACTACACCGAGACTAAAATCGCAAGTCAGATGCAATTTATTTGTAAAATTGCATTCCTCTGAAGGTGGACGTGGGTGGAGTCGAGGTGGGTTATTGTGGGTGATGAATTTTCCCTTTACTACTTATGTGGGTGGGTAGTGGATTTCCTCAACTCGAAGCAATTGCTTCTCCGATGGTGAAAAGTTGTTGGCTTGTTCCAGTTATTAACGAAAACCTGATGAGGTCCAAACGAGGTAAGCGGGAATCGAGAGTAATCCCTGGGCGTTGGGAGGAAGAAATCCAAAGGTCGGACGACTTTCATCCGGGTGAATATCTCTATCGGGAAGAGTTTCCGGAAGGCAGAAACCGTAAGTAATTGAGTAATAGTTTTCAAGGGAATCGACTTCGGGTTTGGGATGGGAAAGCAAAACTTTCTGCAAACATCATTTGCGTCGGATTGCTTAACGCAGTTATTGGGAGAGCTAGTTCGCATTGGAGTGAACTTGAAAGATTTAATGGATTGATGCAAAACTTTCTGAACCGAAATGTAAACCGAGTTGTTTTTTATTTGTCTGAATTGTGAATCTAGATAAATGACATATCAATCCTTATCCGATTTTAAACAAAAAATCCCATGGAGTCAAACTTATCAAGAAATATATGATTCTACAAAAAAGAATTAAAATTGATGGGAAAATCAATTCAAATTTACGCTTCTGTGACAAATAATGTTGAGCGACCACTTGGGACAGAACAAGAAACAACATCAGTCCCCAAAATTTGGAATTTGACACTGACTTCAATTAAAAAACCATTTAATTACTAAAGTTCTCTGCAAATTTTCCATCACCTTTGATATTTTAAAATTTTTTAGTTCGAAGTATAACAAAGTCAAAAAAGGAAAAAAAATGCGAAGAATTCCAAAATTGTTAAAATTGTCAAAATTATCAAAATTGTCAAAATTGTCAAAATTGTCAAAATTGTCAAAATTGTCAAAATTGTCAAAATTGTCAAAATTGTCAAAATTGTCAAAATTGTCAAAATTGTCAAAATTGTCAAAATTGTCAAAATTGCCAAAATTGTCAAAATTGTCAAAATTGTCAAAATTATCAAAATTGTCAAAATTATCAAAATTGTCAAAATTATCAAAATTGTCAAAATTGTCAAAATTGTCATAATTGCCAAAATTGTCAAAATTATCAAAATTGTCAAAATTATCAAAATTGTCAAAATTATCAAAATTGTCAAAATTATCAAAATTGTCAAAATTGTCAAAATTGCCAAAATTGTCAAAATTGTCAAAATTATCAAAATTGTCAAAATTGTCAAAATTGTCAAAATTGTCAAAATTGTCAAAATTGTCAAAATTGTCAAAATTGTCAAAATTGTCAAAATTGTCAAAATTGTCAAAATTGTCAAAATTGACAAAATTGTCAAAATTGTCAAAATTGTCAAAATTCTCAAAATTGTCAAAATTGTCAAAATTGTCAAAATTGTCAAAATTGTCAAAATTGTCAAAATTGTCAAAATTGTCAAAATTGTCAAAATTGTCAAAATTGTCAAAATTGACAAAATTGTCAAAGTTGTCAAAATTGTCAAAATTGTCAAAATTGTCAAAATTGTCAAAATTGTCAAAATTGTCAAAATTGTCAAAATTGTCAAAATTGTCAAAATTGTCAAAATTGTCAAAATTGTCAAAATTGTCAAAATTGTCAAAATTGTCAAAATTGTCAAAATTGTCAAAATTGTCAAAATTGTCAAAATTGTCAAAATTGTCAAAATTGTCAAAATTGTCAAAATTGTCAAAATTGTCAAAATTGTCAAAATTGTCAAAATTGTCAAAATTGTCAAAATTGTCAAAATTGTCAAAATTGTCAAAATTGTCAAAATTGTCAAAATTGTCAAAATTGTCAAAATTGTCAAAATTGTCAAAATTGTCAAAATTGTCAAAATTGTCAAAATTGTCAAAATTGTCAAAATTGTCAAAATTGTCAAAATTGTCAAAATTGTCAAAATTGTCAAAATTGTCAAAATTGTCAAAATTGTCAAAATTGTCAAAATTGTCAAAATTGTAAAAATTGTCAAAATTGTCAAAATTGTCAAAATTGTCAAAATTGTCAAAATTGTCAAAATTGTCAAAATTGTCAAAATTGTCAAAATTGTCAAAATTGTCAAAATTGTCAAAATTGTCAAAATTGTCGAAATTGTCAAAATTGTCAAAATTGTCAAAATTGTCAAAATTGTCAAAATTGTCAAAATTGTCAAAATTGTCAAAATTGTCAAAATTGTCAAAATTGTCAAAATTGTCAAAATTGTCAAAATTGTCAAAATTGTCAAAATTGTCAAAATTGTCAAAATTGTCAAAATTGTCATAAATTGTCAAAATTGTCAAAATTGTCAAAATTGTCAAAATTGTCAAAATTGTCAAAATTGTCAAAATTGTCAAAATTGTCAAAATTGTCAAAATTGTCAAAATTGTCAAAATTGTCAAAATTGTCAAAATTGTCAAAATTGTCAAAATTGTCAAAATTGTCAAAATTGTCAAAATTGTCAAAATTGTCAAATTTGTCAAAATTGTCAAAATTGTCGAAATTGTCAAAATTGTCAAAATTGTCAAAATTGTCAAAATTGTCAAAATTGTCAAAATTGTCAAAATTGTCAAAATTGTCAAAATTGTCAAAATTGTCAAAATTGTCAAAATTGTCAAAATTGTCAAAATTGTCAAAATTGTCAAAATTGTCAAAATTGTCAAAATTGTCAAAATTGTCAAAATTGTCAAAATTGTCAAAATTGTCAAAATTGTCAAAATTGTCAAAATTGTCAAAATTGTCAAAATTGTCAAAATTGTCAAAATTGTCAAAATTGTCAAAATTGTCAAAATTGTCAAAATTGTCAAAATTGTCAAAATTGTCAAAATTGTCAAAATTGTCAAAATTGTCAAAATTGTCAAAATTGTCAAAATTGTCAAAATTGTCAAAAATGTCAAATATGTCAAAAATGGTAAAAATGTCAAAAATGTCAATTATGTCAAAAATGACAAAAATTACAAAAATGTCAATCATGTCCAAAATGACAAAAAATGACAAAAATGACAAAAATGACAAAACTGACAAAAATGACAAAAATGACAAAAATGACAAAAATGACAAAAATGACAAAAATGACAAAAATGACAAAAATGACAAAAATGACAAAAATGACAAAAATGACAAAAATGACAAAAATGACAAAAATGACAAAAATGACAAAAATGACAAAAATGACAAAAATGACAAAAATGACAAAAATGACAAAAATGACAAAAATGACAAAAATGACAAAAATGACAAAAATGACAAAAATGACAAAAAAAAATGACAAAAATGACAAAAATGACAAAAATGACAAAAATGACAAAAATGACAAAAATGACAAAAATGACAAAAATGACAAAAATGACAAAAATGACAAAAATGACAAAAATGACAAAAATGACAAAAATGACAAAAATGACAAAAATGACAAAAATGACAAAAATGACAAAAATGACAAAAATGACAAAAATGACAAAAATGACAAAAATGACAAAAATGACAAAAATGACAAAAATGACAAAAATGACAAAAATGACAAAAATGAAAAAATGACAAAAATGGCAAAAATGACAAAAATGACAAAAATGACAAAAATGACAAAAATGACAAAAATGACAAAAATGACAAAAATGACAAAAATGACAAAAATGACAAAAATGACAAAAATGACAAAAATGACAAAAATGACAAAAATGACAAAAATGACAAAAATGACAAAAATGACAAAAATGACAAAAATGACAAAAATGACAAAAATGACAAAAATGACAAAAATGACAAAAATGACAAAAATGACAAAAATGACAAAAATGACAAAAATGACAAAAATGACAAAAATGAAAAAAATGACAAAAATGACAAAAATGACAAAAATGACAAAAATGACAAAAATGACAAAAATGACAAAAATGACAAAAATGACAAAAATGACAAAAATGACAAAAATGACAAAAATGACAAAAATGACAAAAATGACAAAAATGACAAAAATGACAAAAATGACAAAAATGACAAAAATGACAAAAATGACAAAAATGACAAAAATGACAAAAATGACAAAAATGACAAAAATGACAAAAATGACAAAAATGACAAAAATGACAAAAATGACAAAAATGACAAAAATGACAAAAATGACAAAAATGACAAAAATGACAAAAATGACAAAAATGACAAAAATGTCAAAAATGTCAAAAATGTAAAATAAGTCAAAAATGTCAAAAATGTCAAAAATGTTTAAAATGTTTAAAATGTCAAAAATGTCAGAAATGTCAAAAATGTCAAAAATTTCAAAAATATCAAAAATTTCAAAAATATCAAAAATTTTAAATATATCAAAAATGTCAGAAGACCCCAGTTTTGAACATGTGGTGAACTGAGAAAAGACCAAAAGTGTGCTTTACAATTCATTTGAATTTTTTTCGTTTCTGATTAGGCCAAGAAGTCAGTTAGCATTCATGGGTTTCGTTTTTCAGCTTCCGCAATTCACTGGAACGTTCTTTTTTTTTCCTCGCAAGTGACAACGTGACAAAGCAAAGTGTCCGGCATCCGGGGTGAATCCGATCGCGTAGAACCTGCTGTGACGTGTGGCTTGGCTGGCGTCTCTTGACATGCCGTCGTGACATGACGTGATGGTGTGAGGCGTTGCTCGCGTTTGGGATTCTGCTGCTTGCTATTCTTCTCTTCTACTTGTGATGACCGCCGTTGTCAGTTTCTGCAAACTTATCATCATGTCATGTCATGTGAGGAGGCCGCCTGTTGAGAAGCATGTGTGGAGCGCACGTTCCCGAATGGGTGTTACACATTCATGAACATCTCTCGCTGGCTGGCTGCATCAGTTGGGTGTTTTTTAAGTTTTTACTGCTGCAACTCTCGGCGGATCTGCGCTTCCTTCATCGTCAGTCTGGAGGTTGGTGAAAAATTCGCGTGCGGAATATTTGTTAAACCCGGTGCCGGAAGCTGGGAGCTCTCAAAACAGCGTTTCAAAAAAAAAACCCCCAACGCGTTTTGAAGAGAAACTCCCTGCTGATGGATTGTACTGTAAACGTGTCTAAGAGATTAAAAAATTGTCACAATTAAACATCTTCAGTAAATTTATCCGAAATCTGCAAATTTACTATGGATTTTTTCAAACAAAACAATAAAATGAACAATAAAAAATAAATAAAATTCAGGATTACAATTTCGACTCGTCTTACCCTAAAACATGACTTTGTGCATCCCTAAAAAGTAGCATCGAAAGAGAGACAGAAACATAGAGAGAGACCGGAACGAAAAAGCGAAGTAACTTTCAGACATGGTTCTGATTGCATAAATTATCTGGTTAGTTGTAGATTCCTTCGTTGAATTTAGAAAACCCAACCTTAAGCCAAGCTCTTCTGGTGGGTTTAGTTTTTCTTGAAGTACAGATGAGAGGGGGAAAAAGTAAAAGAAAAATTCAACAACGAGCACCCCCAGCGGGAGAAAAACCCCACAGCATGAGGATGAGTAAAATCTATTCTGGTGTGTTTATTCTATGGAGCCACCAGCTTCCAGTTGTTCTAACTCTGCTTCGATGCAGTTTTTCATTTAGAGAAACGCAGGAAAAAAAACCTTGAAGGGATTCTCCCTCACGAATCCGGGTTCTCTCAGAAAAAAAACCCACAAAGTTTGTATATTTGATTAAACTTGTAAAACACGAACATTAGGGGTTTGTATGATGGCTTCCAGGCGTTCAGTTTTGAGGGTTTTGAGGGGAAGAGAAACGTTTTGTGGTGTAAAGTTTTTAATGTGCAGCAGTTTTAACTAATATGCACTTGCCGGGAAAAAGTTGGACTAGAAAATTCCGGCGACACGACCAGCAGCAGCCAGCGATGATGATGATGAAAGAGATGAGCATTCCGGTGTTGTGTTGGGAAGAAAAACATGCTTTGAAATATTGGAAGTAATTAAGAACACTTTGCTGTTTGTTCTGTTTGGTGACATTTAAACAAAACGTGGTTTGTTTTCGTAGTTATGCGTAAGTCAAAATTTCATGGCTAAGAAAAAGGAAACATATCTAAACGTTTATTAAAAAATTATAACAATATTGTATCTTATTTGTCAAATTTTGTCCTTTTTGGCCTTAAACATTTTGAGAAAATAATTGTAAGTAAAAGTAATTTTTGTCATTTTTGTCATTTTTGTCACTTTTGTCATTTTTGTCATTTTTGTCATTTTTGTCATTTTTGTCATTTTTGTCATTTTTGCAGTTTTTGTCATTTTTGTCACTTTTGTCATTTTTGTCATTTTTGTTATTTTTGTCATTTTTGTCATTTTTGTCATTTTTGTCATTTTTGTCATTTTTGTCATTTTTGTCATTTTTGTCATTTTTGTCATTTTTGTCATTTTTGTCATTTTTGGCATATTTGTCATTTTTGTCATTTTTGTCATTTTTGTCATTTTTGTCATTTTTGTCATTTTTGTCATTTTTGTCATTTTTGTCATTTTTGTCATTTTTGTCATTTTTGTCATTTTTGTCATTTTTGTCATTTTTGTCATTTTTGTCATTTTTGTCATTTTTGTCATTTTTGTCATTTTTGTCATTTTTGTCATTTTTGTCATTTTTGTCATTTTTGTCATTTTTGTCATTTTTGTCATTTTTGTCATTTTTGTCATTTTTGTCATTTTTGTCATTTTTGTCATTTTTGTCATTTTTGTCATTTTTGTCATTTTTGTCATTTTTGTCATTTTTTTCATTTTTGTCATTTTTGTCATTTTTGTCATTTTTGTCATTTTTGTCATTTTTGTCATTTTTGTCATTTTTGTCATTTTTGTCATTTTTGTCATTTTTGTCATTTTTGTCATTTTTGTCATTTTTGTCATTTTTGTCATTTTTGTCATTTTTGTCATTTTTGTCATTTTTGTCATTTTTGTCATTTTTGTCATTTTTGTCATTTTTGCCATTTTTGTCATTTTTGTCATTTTTGTCATTTTTGTCATTTTTGTCATTTTTGTCATTTTTGTCATTTTTGTCATTTTTGTCATTTTTGTCATTTTTGTCATTTTTGTCATTTTTGTCATTTATGTCATTTTTGTCATTTTTGTCATTTTTGTCATTTTTGTCATTTTTGTCATTTTTGTCATTTTTGTCATTTTTGTCATTTTTGTCATTTTTGTCAATTTTGTCATTTTTGTCATTTTTGTCATTTTTGTCATTTTTGTCATTTTTGTCATTTTTGTCATTTTTGTCATTTTTGTCATTTTTGTCATTTTTGTCATTTTTGTCATTTTTGTCATTTTTGTCATTTTTGTCATTTTTGTCATTTTTGTCATTTTTGTCATTTTTGTCATTTTTGTCATTTTTATCATTTTTATCATTTTTGTCATTTTTGTCATTTTTGTCATTTTTGTCATTTTTTTCATTTTTATCATTTTTGTCATTTTTGTCATTTTTGTCATTTTTGTCATTTTTTTCATTTTTGTCATTTTTGTCATTTTTGTCATTTTTGTCATTTTTGTCATTTTTGTCATTTTTGTCATTTTTGTCATTTTTGTCATTTTTGTCATTTTTGTCATTTTTGTCATTTTTGCCATTTTTGTCATTTTTGTCATTTTTGTCATTTTTGTCATTTTTGTCATTTTTGTCATTTTTGTCATTTTTGTCATTTTTGTCATTTTTGTCATTTTTGTCATTTTTGTCATTTTTGTCATTTTTGTCATTTTTGTCATTTTTGTCATTTTTGTCATTTTTGTCATTTTTGTCATTTTTGTCATTTTTGTCATTTTTGTCATTTTTGTCATTTTTGTCATTTTTGTCATTTTTGTCATTTTTGTCATTTTTGTCATTTTTGTCATTTTTGTCATTTTTGTCATTTTTGTCATTTTTGTCATTTTTGTCATTTTTGTCATTTTTGTCATTTTTGTCATTTTTGTCATTTTTGTCATTTTTGTCATTTTTGTCATTTTTGTCATTTTTGTCATTTTTGTCATTTTTGTCATTTCTGTCATTTTTGTCATTTTTGTCATGAAAACTTTAAATTTTTCATATATAATTTGGAGATCTCAACATAGTTAGGTGTGATATCAATTAAAATTATTCAAATTGATGAACTCTGTAAACTTTTATGATTTATAATTTCGATATGTTTGTCAATATTCATAAATAATTTGAAAAAAAAAACCAATTCTTCAATGGCATCTGTCGGCGACAATCACATAAGGTACACCGGGGCAAGTGCAAACGGTTTTCACCATAGTTCAACTTTCACATGTCCTAGAAAAATATGTAAATCTTCAAAAATTATCAATTATCGTTCGTTGCATCATTAAAATGGTTCTCAACAAATTCCCGTAGAAAGTGAAAAATTAAAAAATGTTGGTGAAAAGTAACGGCACTTTTGTGAAAAAATTTCTAAGTTTGCACTTGCCCCGTTTATGGGGGCAAGTGCAAACGCAATGCTTTTTCCAAACTTATTCAAAGATGCGTCAGTGTAACGTTACTAAAACGAATTGATTACATGTTCCGGTATGTTTTATCAACTTTTTTTGATGTATTTGCTGTTTTTCTGCTATATTAATTACTTTTTGGAACTTCAGTTTTGCTGACTGTTGTTTGAAGCAAAAGACCTTCATTTGCCAAGGCATTACGGAATTTTGAATATCCGCTTGAGATACAACACTTTGGATACCTTTTCTGACCACTCTAATATAATGCTGAACCATTTTTGAGATGATTGTTTTTAATGTCTGATGTTACATGGCTTAAAGGTGCGTTTGCACTTACCCCGGTAGTGTCGTTTGCACTTGCCCCGCAGTGTGGGTTGACAGGAGTGAATATTATTTTCACAATTTTTAGGGTCTACTGAAAATTTATCATAAATTTTCTGCTTTCACCTGAATATCAGTCCCAAACACTCACCTTTCGACGAAAAATCGCATTTGAATGCCCTTTTTTGTAGCCAAAAAAAGCAAAACAAAAACACACTTTTCATGTCTAGTACGTACTTGAATTCGTGTGTAATCAAACAGTGCCGTGTTTTAGTGAATAATTGAAAGAAAGTTTAGTTTATCTATGTCAGATTGTTGGTTTTGGACAACAACAACAACTTCTAGAAGAAGAAATATTTTTTAATTTTTTTGTAACAGAGGAAAGTTGATCGTTTGCACTTGCCCCGAGTTTGCACTTGCCCCGGTGTACCTTAATTCAAATTAACATTATGGAAAATTTGCAGCATTTGCTCAAAAAGCGAAAAACACTTTTCAGTTTGTTTGCTTGTTTTTTTTTCGTTAGTTTTGTGGTTTTTTGGCCGATCGCGCTTCCGCCACAATCGTTGGAAAAAGTTACGTTGATTTTCTGCAGCACTAACTCACAGACAGTGTGTCAATTTACGAAATTGAAAAACGCATGTTGCAACACCGTGGACGTTTTTCACCCGAATAAGTAACAACATCCGCAAACAAGGGCTGCAGAAGGTATTGGATCCTTGGTCGAGTTCAACTGAAAGCTTCTGAAATCAAGAGATAGTTTTGAAGAAGTTGTTAGAGCTATTTGAAAGTGAGGCTTCAGAATAAATATAAGGGATTTTTTTTGTATCATTGTTCGATAAATTTTGTCACAAAAAAAAAATTCAAAGTCTCCAAGTATGTTGTTTGAATTGGATCGAATTAAAATAATATAGAAAAATATTCTTTCGACCTAAGCTAGCCCAATCCTCCATTATCGTTCAACCGGGAGTGTCCAACATGTTTGTGAATTGAGCAGATCTCTGCTCAGTAGAAAAAGCTTCCCGAAGCTTTTTGTATCGCGAAATTTTCTAAGAAAACAATTCACAAACAAGCAAGGAAGCAAGCAAACAAACAAAACTGTCGTCGCTCTCCGGGGAAGAATGTCGTAAAATACAGACTTCAAGCCGAGCTAGCAGCAAGTATCTGAAAGCAACTTTAGCTGGGTTTCGCCTGTGTGGTTGGAAGTTTGATAGAAAAGCTTGGGAGAGTTTGCTGCTTTTTGTGTATACCAGCATCAGCGAAGGCATAT
The DNA here is from genome assembly GCF_029784155.1 of Uranotaenia lowii. Classification (NCBI taxonomy): domain Eukaryota; kingdom Metazoa; phylum Arthropoda; class Insecta; order Diptera; family Culicidae; genus Uranotaenia; species Uranotaenia lowii. The sequence continues at coordinate 358,592,386 of NC_073693.1, read as the reverse complement.
TTTTTTGCTAGTTCAACTCACTAGAGAAGATAGAAATTTTGCAATATGCTGCTGGTTACTTTGAATGTTTGCAAGTGAAGTAAATTATACCTGCCGTTTTTATTTGTGGAAAAATCATTGAAATTAAGTATCATTAGCAAACAGTCATTTTTTTGTGAAATCCAAATGTGCTAATGCAATGAAGAGCGACTTTCAGCATTCAATGAAGGCAAATTGTTGGAACAGATAAACGAATTAAACAGCAGTTTGAAATGTTCATAGTGAAATAATCAAAATGCTACCGGCCGCTTCGAATAAAAAATACATAGGTCTAAATATCACTTACATGAATACCATACCTTCACTTATGTATGTATATAATGTTTTCCAATGGACAACATTTTGGAATCGTTTTTTTCAGCAATCGACTCTCGTGAGTCGTTGATCGAAAATCTGGCGATTTCCCTGTGAAATCTTTCAGAAATCATCCAGAATTAGGTAAAATGGAACGGACTTACCAAACCATCTGAGGACCCTGATAGTTGATGATGGTTTCCGCCTTCCTGTCAGATCTGGACCGGTTTCAGCTTTGTACAGCTTTTAAGGGAAACGTTGTTCGCCATATGAGACAAAAAAACTCTCGCACTCGATCACACTTCACGATAACATATAAAAGTCAAAAAACACATTAAACGACGACGAAGAGAAAACAAAACGCGTTGCCAAAAACTCATGACATACTATATGTTTGAGTTACATTGAGAAAAACCGAAAAATATTAATTACTAGCTGATCCCATACGAACTCCGTTTCGCTTTCAACTTGGAATATGCCATGAACAGTTTGTATGAAAGTCAATAGCCAAATATTTTCCAGATGCTTTCCGAATTAATTGTTAAGTTATAATTGCAAAAATATTTGACGAACACCTCTTCTGTCGTCTGCTACTTCATTTGAAATCAGGAATTGATTGCCCGTGTCAAATAAAAAACCCGTGTAAAAATTTCGAGTCGATCGTCGCATAACAACGCAATTATTGCCAAAAAGTTAAAATCCTTTTGGTGGCCTCTTATACAATCTTTGATATCTGAAGTCGATTTTCCGTCTCTGAAAATCACCGTGAGCAAATTTTCATCCCAATCCGATGTATAAAAACGACGATATTTAAAAAATAATGTAAGGTTAATATGGACGACCCCATTGCCGGCCACTTTTTTTGAATTTGATACCTCATTTTTTTACAAACATCATTTCTTAGGAATCTTGAATAGATGTGGCCTAATAGTTTTATCTTCAAAAGATTAAACTGCTTTTTTATCTTTTCCATCCCTTATATAATGAAAATATCTGTTGAAGATTATCCCACTTTTCAATATGGATGATTTTGTTGAGCATGTTGGAAACTCACTTTGCATGTTTTCAATTGCATGTGTGTACTTTTTTCGCTTTTAAATTTCGCACAGTTTTATTATTAGTTTACCTTAAATGTTGGAAGTTCTACTAATAGCTTTTTGAAGTTATTGAAAATAAATCATTTCGTAAACACCATTTCTATATTATGAAAAAGGTTTTTTTTTAGTTCTGTTTTTTTTCATGGGCACAAACATCCCTTTAATGGATGGTAGAATAGACCACATTGGTCATCAATGATAACTCAAAAGTTAGAAATTGATAAGTGAAATCGAATTGGATAAAACTCAAATCCTGAAATTTTATTATCTTATCAATTTTCTAATCCCCCATCAAAATTCCAACTGACGCATTAAAATCGCAGCCTTGAACTTATAAACTCTGAATCTAAAAAATTTTTCTATCTCTATGAGGAATTCGAAAAATATAAAAATGGTTGACCTTCAAAGCCCCCCGGCAGCGGTAAAGAGCACTTTGAAAGCCACTACTATTCTAGTCAATATATTCCTAACAGGCTAGTTGTATTCTTCAATCAAAATATAGGCTTATAATTGTATCCAAATATCTCGTACCGGTAGCATGTGCTTTGAACAGTAGAAGGTACAAAAAACACCCGCCAAAATTTTCACTTTCAAATTTTTAATGCTCAGCAAGCTTCGATTAGCTATCCAGTACATGTGAGCTCTGGATGGTCGTTTCTAATAGCCTGCCCATGGTGATGGTGAAAATAATCCCGCCAACGAACGAACGGAAACGAAAGTCGGTTCAAAAAATGGGTGCCATGACTTTTGGTTCGGGGGAATGAAACCGTTGTTGTATGGACAACCGCCTTCAAAAGGGGTCATCCGAAAATCCAAAAACATTTTTCATCATTCCTGGTCCCAATGAGCACCCATGCCAAATTTCAGCTCTCTTGCTCTTAAGGCAGCTGAGCCTATTGAAGACAAACATACAAACGAACAAACGGAAATTACTTTTTATATATATAGATGTACAGATCGGTTGAGAATAGCCATTTTCAGCGAGTAATGTCAAATTGACACTCAAGGTCTGCTAAGTGAGTTTTTTTTTGTCTGGGCTTCCAGGATGCATCCAAAAAAATAAATAAATACAAAACAAAAGATTTAATGGATTTGTGCGGAGGCCAGACGAAATGTTTTTATTTGGATGCTCCTGAATAAAGATACAAGCCACCAAACTTCCAGTAGTGTCATATTGACACTCAAGAGCGAATTGGGGTCAATGAAAGTCGTTCCTGAGATAAATATTGCAGCTTTAATTGGCGAAAGTCTAAAAAGTCCGATTATCGTAGAATTACCGTAACTCAGGCCAGACATACTTAAGAAAGCTGACATTTCGTAAAACAAATCATTATTTCTTGTGAAAAAATTGGTCATGATATGACATGGTCATGATGGTGTACGCTTATGTCGCCGACTAAAGTTTAGTATCGCATGACATAGACATTCAAGGCCGTATCAAAGTCGACTGACATTGGATGTCTGACACTGCAGCACAAAAACCTCAAATTAGGTGTTAATTTAATACCTAATTTGAGTTTTCTATAAGAGTAAAACTAAAAATTTTTGGCAATGACAATTTTAAACAAAACTTTCTATTAAGTTTATGTCGCTAATGAAATCCAAACTTTAACATCCAAAGTTTAATCAGTATCTTCAGCAAATAAAGCTTCTTAGGATATTCTATCTGCAAAGTATGACAAAATCCAGTCAGACTTTAAGGACCTGAATGTCGAAAATGCTTTCGCAATCTGCTCTTAATACAAATTCACAAATTAGAAAGTCATTTATTCATTTATTTTTCAAAACGCAATGATTTTTGGACTTCCAGTCGTTGGCAACGAAGATCCTGCAATATTGGCCTGCAAAGTTTGTCAGACGATAGGATTTGAGTTGAAACCTGATCAGATCAAACCAGCTAAGAGATTGAATTTTGGAAAATCTAATTCCCTTCCCCCGTCAAAAATAGTTTTCAAAGACGAAGCAACTAAGGGAGCAATCTTCTTCAAAAAGCGTCAGTTTGGAAAACTCAACGCGGCACAAATTGATCCTTTGTTTTTTTTGTCAAAGGAAATCCCAGTAATGTAACCATACGTGATGAGTTAACATCATTTAGTTTGACGCTTTAAATCGTGATTCGAGAATCTCAGGAGCTTCTTGATATAAAATATAGATGGCGCAACTTTCATAACATTCCCATATGCAAAAACAAGCAAGCAAGAAAATCAGCTTTTTCTGTTTTGAAATATATTTTAAAATTGTGACCACAACTTTCAGCATAAACAAAAATTGTTTGATGAAATGTGTTCTAGGTTATCATAACATATTGTAAGACCTGAAATTTTCGAAATTGGGCTATTGGTAAGGTCGGGAGCACAATTTTTATTCGTTATGGGACTGTTATGCGAGCATACTTGAGACCTTTTTCAAATCTACTCGCATAACAGTCCCATGCAGGATATGTTATGCTAAACAAGCTACTTTCTAACACATAAATTTGATCATTTTTGAACTTCTTAATGCAGCTATCTGAAAGAGAAACAAAATTTTGGATAAATATCGTGAATTTCCCATTGTAAGTTGAATCTTTTTACGATTTTTGATGGCATCTGAAAATTTTTCGCTCAGGAAGACATTCCTTCCTTTTTACTGGCCTGCCTTCGAAAACTAATGTGCATAATTCAACATCAAGTGAGTTGAATCTTTATTGAATGATTCAAAGCCATAAATCAGATGAAAAATGGCGAAAATTCATGTGGGACTGTTATGCGAGTAGGGGCAGTGTAGAGGTGGTGCAATTGTAGTAAAAAGGATGAAAACTCTAAAACTTAAATTAAAAAAAAAATAGCAACGATATCGCTGGTCTAGTGTCTAAATTTTTAACCTCTGTTGACCATGCATCAAAAATTACTACTTCTTCACCAAAACGTAAGAGATAATAAATATTTGTTCATACTTCTTTTGTTCTTAAAGACTTATTGATAAAATGGATAGTATACTTCATAACTATAATGATAACATTGATGATTTAAATGCTTGTATTTTAAACAAAAATAATTTGAAAAAAACTAAGAATTTCACAATGGAACAGGAATTTCTTACAAATAACAAATGTTCTAAAAAAATGTGCCATATAAAAAAAAAACAACAAACAAAAATTTTATTTTTCGCATTATTGAATTTTCTTTGATAAATTTAACAAGATGTGATTTGAAGATCTTTTTAATCACTTAAAAATGTTTCTCACATGAAATAATTAAAACAAAAAAATTAATTCTAATATTTCAACCATTTAGGTATAATATAAACTTCATTATGAAATATTTACAAAACAATAATAAACTCTCAATTCTTTTTCAGAAAAAGTTTTCCAAAATGTATGTTATGGGTAAAGATGATCTCTAGAATCCAAAAAGGAACATTTGTTTATTGAATCGGTCGTGATCTTTGGTTATCATGAAATCACTAATGTCTGTCGAATAACTAATGTTTATCCAGTAATTATCTGTTAAACAGGATGTAAAAACTAGAAAATTGCGCCTTAAGGTATGCAATGAGTATAGGGTAGAAGAAAAACTTTCATAATTCTCTTTGTATGATACTCACAAACTGTGAAATGATAACTAATTTGGCAAAAAATTGTCAAATAGTAAAGGATCAAGTCTTCTGTAACTTAAAAACATCACATTTTTTCAAGTCTCACGAAAATGCTTCTAGTTAATCTACGAGTTTATTTTTCTTTATAATTTTTGAAGCATATAAACTTGAAGTTATACGCAGACAGAAAATGCAAAAGCCGGCTAGTTGCTAAATTTTCCTAAAAAGATACGATGAAAATTTAAAAAAAAATAAAAAGGGATCAAGTAACCCCATTCTCCCCTATTGTGCTTATTTAGAGTATTCAGATTTAAGAAGTGATAGTTAGTTTTGAAACTTACTTTGTTTTAGTATCAAGAATTGAGTGCTTTGGCGATAGACATTAAAATTCAGCCCCTGAATTGAAAATACTCACTCACAATACTTATTTATGCCCTTTCGTTATCGTTAACAATCAGGGCGTCAATTTTGTTTCCAGACCATTTACGCGACCGTAATTTAAATAAAAATTGTAATCTAGTTCAGATTTTTCAAAAAAAAAGGTTTATTATTTTAATTGCGATAAAGAAGAAGAAGAAGAATAGTATTAACTACAAAAGATAACAGTTTTTTCATATGTTTTAATCAAATTTGTTAATCAAAGGTTCAAATATTTTGTTAGATTTTGGTACTATGGCTCGTGAAAATTCAAAAATTTACCGTTTTTTCCTTAAATCAGTCCCTGATTGCTGATATTATAAGATTATTAGTATGAGCACCTACATGTAACTAAAAACTTATTTTAAATATTTATATTATCTTTTATTTTTTTAAGGATATAGATTTTGACTAGTTTTCTAAGTTTTAGAAATACAAAGTTTTGAGAATTAATGTTCTTCTGCATTTATTTTTTTATATTATTTATAAAAATAACTTTTTTTGGTGTAACATAAGGACGTTTGAGTGAATTTAATATTAAAGATTTTAATTTATAATTTTTGAAATTATGAAAAAAAATCATTTCGATCTCAAATTTCTTCGAAAGTTTATCAAACTCCTGGGTTTTCATAGGACAAAGTAAAAAAAGAAAACTAAGGTGAATTTTTATCAGAAGTAAAAATTACTCGCAGAAAGTTGACCAGACCATTGATTAAAAGGTTTATTTTCAAAATGTTCAAAACATTTTACAGTTCTGTTATAAAGTGTTCAAATTTGTAAAATGAGTTTTTTTTTATCTATTTCCAAATGTTAGTCTTGAATCTCATAAACGAGAACTGTGAAAACAAAATCAATTGCATATTTCAACTCAGCATTCTGAAATCAGTCAAAATTGGCTCTAAAATTTTATGTACATCGAAAAAAATATGTTTTTAAGCCTTGGGTTATTGAAAAGTAATGCTTCATTTCATGATTTTTCAATTTTCCAAGGAACAAAACTAGCATTTTTAGAGGTGCAAAGAATATATGAGCCAAATAAGAATCATTTTTTTCTATAGCTCTTGTTTTTAGAAAACTTTTGAAAATAGGTTTGAATTAATTAAACAAAAGTGCAAAACTATTATGACAAAACTATTGAAAATAAAGATTTCAACTCAAGAATTAACTCCTTCGACTTTCGACGAAAGATTTTCTATTGAGAAAATAGTTCTTGCTGTTGATTGATTTAAATTCTTCAATATGAAATACTCGAAAGCTTTCTTAAATGATGTCAGAAAAAGTTGTAACCTTATCTATTCCAATTAAAAAAAAAAAAAAAAATTTCGAAGCGATATATCTCCAAATCAAAATTAACTCGACGAAATCTGAATCCTTGATTGAATGATGGATGTAAAATTGATGTAGTATCAGTTTTCAGTTTCCATGTAAGTTTAAAAGTTAATCATTTGTCAAAGCTCGAATTAACCCACAACTGACATATTTCAAAACTTCCACACGCCAAAACTAGAGGTTATCAGCAAAATGTTACTAATATTTTGAACACAAATAGACCACATCTTCCAAAATCAATGAAGCTTAGAAACACAAATGTTGTTACACTCGGTTATTTTTAAAAATCGTTTTGAAAAATAGGGAAAAAAGTGTCCTTTAAGGAATAAAAAAATCACTTTATTCATCAATTCTCTTTTGCCAATTTGTTTCTATTAGAAAAGAAAGGTTTAATTCATTTTGTTTCGGCTGAAAAAAGGCTCAAAATCTAGAACGAGAGCTTGAAACTTATTAGCAAATATATAAAACTATAGTGCCCAAAAGCTCCAAGGTTCAGATTCAAATTTCAATACTTTATTTCTGAATCAAAGATGAATTTAGAAATAAAATTCTTCGGCAATAATTCACAATAAAAAATGAATTGCAGAAAAGATAAAATCAACCTGATATTTACGAATAATTTTTTAGAGAAAGAGAAAAATGAAACACAGAACAAAATAATAAATATAAAATTTCAGAATTTCATAATCAGATTAAAATTCATAGCAATTATCAGGTCAAAACGTTATCCCAAATATTTGCATATTCGAACGCAAATTAAAACTTTGAATTTCTTTGTTGTTACCTTGGCTGATATGAAAAAGATCTAGAAAAATAAATTATTGAAATTCTCAAAATGTTCTGCTATTCAAAAACAAATGTATTTTTGTCATTTTATCAATGACATTTAATACATTATATTGAGGTTGGTCTAAAAACGTAAAATCGAAAAAAGTAAGATAGGAATGATTTCAAAGTAGTCGATGATTCCTTTGAATTCAGCTACAGTATTTGAAATACCCAAATACTAGTATTATACCAAACTGTGTACGCACAGAAACGACTCGAACGTTGCCATCTGGTCCAGGGTGAATTTCCTTAATTCGAGCGATTGGCCATTTAAGCGGAACCACGTACATCCTGTGAGCCACACTACATACCACCGAGCGGGTTATGGTCAACGAGGCGATTTGGTCCGTTCCATGGTACACCAGAAGCTGACCGAGGTTCAGCGCACACTGGACACTAGAGCTGCGTTCACGACGACCCTCCAGCATCAAATCGAATCTGTTGGCGTGAGAAGGAATTCATTCAGTCTTCCACGATCGCGATGAATTGAATCGAAAACCTACCTGGACAGCTCCTGCTGTTCAATTCTGGGCAACATCAAAACCGTCGTATAGGCCACCGTCGATTCCAGTCACACGGGTTGCGAAGTGATCGCAGGTTCGTCATCGATGGTCTCCGTTCCAGCAAACCAGGTGAAATGCTGCCATCCCGAAAACTACCGCCAACCATCTGAGAACTGCAAAAGAAAAAAAAATTACTCTACGACATCATCCTGCAAAACAAATTTGATTCCAATGCACAACAATCGCACTGATTTCTCACTGGAAATTCGTCCCGATGATGGTTTTATCACTCCGTTTGTGCAGCATAACAGCAGCAGCGAAACTAACACCGATAGGTCCCGAAAAACCGAAAATTTGGTCCGCTCAGCAGCTCCAGCCAGGTGGTCCAACAGCATCTAGTCAACACACTAGTCCTATAAGAAAAAGTGAAACGAAACTAGAATAGTATAGTAGGAAATGTAATCAAAACAAAAGTGATAATTACCAGGTAGATCAGGTTTTGAATGTGTTGAAATTATAAGACAGAATTTCAAGGCGGGCGGCAATGTTTTGGTGCCTCATCATAAACTAGTGTTAGTATTGAGAGCGTATAACAGTTAGGCATACGTCAAAAGTACCCATCCGAATGTGATCTAATCGAGCTTTCGGATGGATAGAAGCTCTGTTCACTGCTCGAACAGATGCGTTTTCCTCTCTCAAAACAACACTCAGATAAATTGTACATGTGTTGATAGGAAGAATAGGAAAGATTTTCATGTTTATATTAGTTTCTCCTATTCGCTTCTGAGGCTATTTATAGTAATAGAAATCACTTCAAACCAAACCGCCGCCGTATTCACTTCGCTAATAAATTAGCCCCAAATCGTGCCGAGAATAAAGTGTCGTTTCTAAGTCCGAACAAAGTGGATTTTTTAATCGTCGCGTTTCTACGGAAGTTCCGAAAGTGTTCCGGTGCCATAACATTTGGTCCTTCGAACCTACTACTAACTACTTGCTAGCATACTCAGTGAGTTATCGACTTATCGAAGTCGATAACCTACTGAGGATGCTAGCAAGTAGCTAGTGCAATACTAGGTAGTATTTGAGTCCTTCAAATACTGTAGCTGAATTCAAAGGAATCATCGACTACTTTGAAATCATAGTTTCATTCAGCTAAGAGGTTCTTCAAACCTTTGAATGTATGAAAAGAATAGAAATTGATTTCAAAAATAAACGTCACAAACAAATAATTAAACTTCCAAACCCATTCAAGGAATTTTTAATTTTAAAATAAATTAAAAACTCTCGGCTAAAGATAAATTTATCCGAGAAAAGGAATCTCAATTGAGTAAATGTAGTTGCATCATCTGCTGAAAACGAATCGTGCACAGAAATTTGTCACCAAGATAGAAAAAAAACTATAAAAGAAAGGCTGTGAAAAAAGTTCCGCAAAATTGAATCATTCGCCCTGCGAAATCTCACCTGGTTTCACTCAACTTCCCTGTCCGTGGGCAAAGCGGAAAGGAAACTTAAAGAAGGGGAAAATGTGGGAAGCTTCAAGGTGAATGCAACAAATCGATACCCGATGGAGGTGAAAACTTTTGCACACACTTCCGGTCACCCACCTAAAGGAAAGAAGAAGGATGTGGATGTGGGTGGGCTGAAAGAATGTGAGGATTGTTAGTGAAAATCTTCTTCCAAACGATAGCGTAAAATAGGAAAGTGAAGAGAGGAGAACTCAAAAAAAAAAAAAAAACTTTGAAAAGGAACAAACGACATCTCGCAAAGTGGCTGAAAATGCAAGAGTTCTTTTTTTTTGGTGTCTTAACTTTGGCGGTTGTAAAAAATGCGGTAGAAAAACTGGCGCACTTTTAAGAGTACGCGAAATTTCGTGAAAAATCCATTTTCGGGTAAAGCTGCTGATGCTTCTGGGTTATTTTTTCTTCTTTTTTTTTTTTTTTTTGTTTAAACTCAGCGCGAAAAGATGATAAAACGAATTTTCCTCTGTTTTGAGGGTTGCCTCTAGCTTCGTTCCAATCTTGTCATTGAAGAATCCTTCTACGAGAAAGACGCGAAAATGTTCAGCCAGGAAAATGGGCCAAACTTTTTTAATTTAAAAGTATTACCCGAGAGAGGGACAATAAATGGAACGGTAATTCCTCTGTTTTGATAGTTTTGTGCCCGGCGCTTGTTCTTCTGCGAGATTGTTCTAAGGATTTGTTAGTTTCCTGCCCTTCAACCGAAGAACGGACGATGAATTGAAGGAAGTTCACCGAACAAATGGGAGCAAAAAAAATCATCGCAGCCAGTTTTACGAATCGATCCAACTAGGTCAGTTGAGAAATTTGCGCGCAATGCCAAATTTGACAGGCTCTGTCGACCTGACCTGATCCCCCTCGAGGAACTTCCTTCCAATTCTTCCAGTTTGTCTTTTTCGTCACAAATGTTTGCTGTCATTGAGCGAGAAAAAAAAACTATCGCAGCGAAATTGGCGGGTGCAAAAAAGATTGATTGTTTTTGCAGCTTCCTTCTTCCATTCGGGGGACAAAAGTTCTGTTCTTGTCTCAACTTGTAACAGGTTCATGCAGTTTTTTTTTCTTTCGAGAAAAGAGGGCAGAACATAGAAAAGGGTCACGATCTCCTGCAGGTGACGCTTCGTAGTTCAACATAGCCCCCCATATGTACGAACAAATCTTCCGCATTGACATGAATGACATTGCCACGTGGTAGCGCTGGAGTGAGCAAGTCTTCTTCTCCTTCTCATCCTCCAGCAGACGGTCGACGAGATGGAAACATGTGGTTCTTTGGGGAAACATTTGGCCTCGCCTTCGTCCCCCCTTTCTTTTTTGTCGGTATGTCACGACCATTCAACAACCCACCGGGAAGTTGTAGGGATTGAGAACCAAAAAAAAAACATCATGTTCAATTTATTGTCCTGAGAAGGGTTAAGCGTAAATTTTACGAACTTACGCCAGAATAACAGTAACCATTTTCGACCGCCCACAAAGTGTGTCCCCACCTTTAGGGGTTGGAGACATTTTAAAGTAATGAGATTTACTTCAAGTAGCGTTAAATTTGTGCTGCTGCCGGTGAAATAGATTTGAACGTAAAAACACTTAAATGGTGGAAAACTATGGTGGTTTTAAAGTTTTGTAAAAAAAATTAGTTCCTTTGAAACAAGCTTATTTTATTGATGATTCAAAATCTTTATTTTTAATTAGATAAAAGCAAGGATTTTTTAACTCAGTTCGAGCATTTCCAATTGAGTGGAGCAAATCTTGTTCAGTTTGATTCTTAGTCATCATATGGCAGTTTAATTCTTCCATTTTGATTCCATTGACATTGCTGCCTGACTGATTTTGTTGTATAGTCATTCCAGGCGCGGTCCTATGGGGGGGGGGGGGGGGTGATCGGGGTGATCACCCCCCCCCCCCCCCAAGCGGCAAAAAACCGTTACAAAATACTCGCAAACGCTGGATTTTATATAAAAACTAAGAACTTTTCCTGGAAGGCGTACTTTCGAATTCTCAAATTTTTCCACTCCGTGGGGGTGTTTGTTTAATAAAAGAATTTATAAATCACTTAATAGCTTAAAATGAAAAAAAAAAAATCGGTCCGCCAAACTATAACAGCTGTAACTTGCAATTCCCTGGAACGAATTTCACCAAATAACTTTTGTTGAGGTCTTTACAGCATTGAATTTGAATTTGCTGACCATATACGCTACCGGCCATAAGTTTGGGATCACCCCCTCAAAAACAAGAAAATTTGTTTGATCATATCTCAATCTTTTTATGACAAATTGCATTTCTTTTGATCCCATTCTAAACACGATGATCAAAACCTTTATCGTATGGTTTTGGCAAAATGTATATGTTGACCTCATATGACTTAAACTTGGCTTAAAGTTGGGAAATTTCCAAAATCGCACTTTATATTTAATCTCGATCAGTTCAGGGTTGGGTGGACCGAATTTAAAAATTCGAATTGCATTTGAATCTTTTTTCATAAATTTCAAAACACATTTTTTTAAAATTTTGTACTAAAAATTTACATAGTGCTTTAATCAGAAAAAATAGCTACCTCAATTATCGATCAAAAGTTTGGGCTCACCCCTCAGTATGGTGAATTTGCGAAAAGTTTGGGAGCATGCAGAACATGCGATTTAATTTCGTGCGTATCTCTGTCATCAAACAACGTATCTGATAAGTTATATTTAATGATCATGAGTTGTTTTCGCTTTTTGGATATTTGGTGAAATTATTTTTTCACACTAATTTCGTTAAAACTTTAGCTAAAGTTTGATCATTTTTAGATGAAATTCATCAAATAGATGGTATATTTTCTGCAAACTTGTTTCAACCATAACTTTATTATCTTACGACGAGTTATTGCAAATCGGTTTGGCTCCATATTTGATGGATCAACATATCGCGATTCTTTTTAAAAGTAAAAAAAAAAAGACTTGAGCCTTTAACTGTTAAATTGCCTTTGGGGAACGTTCAGATACCACGTGGACAGAAAATGAGTCCTTCCCCCTTTCCGTGTGGACATTTGGCAACCCCTACCCCCTCCCCCAAATGTTCACCTGGACTGATTCGATTTTTATTGCTTGCATCTAAAACTACATTTCCATTTCTTGGTTTATTTTTCATTGCAAGCTCCGATTTTTACAAAATGCATCTCAATTTGAGATTCTCAGAAGCCCATTTTTTTAAATAAAGATATCGAAACTGTTTAGACAATTTAAATTAAAAAGATGCATTTAATTTCAGAATATTTTTGAAAATAATTTCTTATTTTGGAACGTTTTTGAACAAAATTCGCTTTGATTGTATTTGCCTCGACGTAGCAAAAATGGTCGTTTTTTGATTTATTGATATAAAACGATTCTTCATAATTCAAACTATATTTGGTATTTTTTTAGATAATTAAAATTTCAATTTACATTTTTACGTTTGAAAAAGAAATAAAAATTTTGGATAAATATATGTATGGAAAATGGTCAACACATCAAATTAAAAATGTGTTTTCGAAATAAGTTTCTTTATTTTTTTAAATAAATCATTATCATTTTTTAATAAAACAAATCGTTACGATAATGTTGTTTTGAGACCAAATTATGATTAAAATTATAAAAATAAATTTCAATTATAGGGATTTTATGGTAATACAAAATTACATTAAAGATGACCTTAGATTATTGGTTGAAACTTGATAACAGTTATGCTTCAAATTCTTTACAAAGCACAAAAAATAGTGTTTTTCAACTGCTCTGAATAGTACTTTTGCTTTGCAATTCTATCATCACTTTTAAAATATTACTCACTGCGTTTTTTTGCAGAATATTCGGTGATGCAAACAGTACTTTTAAACACATTTTAAGCGATTATTCATGTTCAGAATATTCGTTTCACCGAATACTTGAAAAGGGCCAATAGTCGGTATTCGGCCGTTCGCACTATTCGGTACATTTTTCATGATATCTTTTCAATTTTCGAAAAATACTGAAAATACTACTTATGAAACTAGAGGTGATGGATAAATCTAAATTCGAGTTTAGAAATTTATTTCCAAAATCAATTTTTAAAACATAGGCTCAAAAACTTGCCTATGTTTTAATTTTTCCCAGGTGAAACTATTCAGTGATCCTCGACTATTTTCTCGGAAACAAGGCAATCGCTTAAGTTGAACTTTCGGAAGACGTTTTTCTAATTTTTTTCCAACGAGGCTGGATCTCAGAATTCACACCAATTATATCACCGATACTGTTTTTAGCTCATCTACACAATAATATATAACATTAAGAGTAGACATCCAGCTTAATAATCTCGGTTACAAAATTCACTTTGAATCTGGAAGTTTGGTTGTTTCGATTGCTATTGATTATGAATTTTCACAGAAATATTGAAATAGTTTTAACTTTTAGAAATTAACGTTTTATTGAATATTATTTTATTTAATTCAAACATTTTAAAAAAAGTTTGAAAATATTTAGAGCATGATGAGAAAATACGACTTTTCACTTTTTTCATAAATAATTCGCTGCAAATTAATAACTTTTTCTTTGGATTCAGTTCCAACAAAATTAAAAATCTAGTATGATAGCTTGAAATTCAAGAAAAAACAAATAAAAATGAAGTTCCAAAAGTTTCATACCTTAGAATTTGATTTTGATGTTCTTATTTTAGAATTAAATTTAAATTTAAAAACTGAAGAATTTTAACAAGAATTAATAATAATTTGATAGTTTCAAACAACGATGCAGCAAAATACTTCAGAAAAACAATTAAATATTCAGTTTTTAATTTATAGCAATTATTACCAAAAACTCTTTTCTCAAATAATTATTTTGGAATCGTTGCAAAATGAGAATCAATAAAATGTTTGTGAGCGTCTAATTCTAGTATGAAGATTCCCAGTAAAAATATTATGGATAACTTGAAGATTTTTTATTACATTTTCTTCTAAGACATTGTGTGTTTAATTTTCATTTGTGAAATGACATTTATATAGAAAACTTCTTTTATGAATTCTAAAATTTATAATTTTGAAACTGCCAAATGTAAAAAATACGAAAATTATCTTTTTATCAACACTTTTTCGCAGTGAACATCTAAAATTCACAGATTGTTGTATGAAATGATATTAAATAATATCAAAATAAGTATATTGAGGAAATTTGTAAAAAGTTTTCACTATTTTTCTTAAAATTCAAACTTTTAAATTACAAACCTACAAAATACGAGGCTTATTTGCAACTGCAATCATCCACTCCCCCTCTCCTCCATCCTCCACTCTGTTTCTCAAAATAAACGTTTTTTCGCCAGATATTTACGATCCTTTTTATTGACTGATTTTTGAAAATTTGGAAAATCAGCCCCCCCCCCCCCCAAGAGCAAACTCTAGGACCACCCCTGAGTCATTCAGTTTAGTAATATTGACTACCAGTCGTTGGTTAGGGGCGGCTGAAATTGATTGCAAGTTAGCAGAATAATCATTTTTCATTATTGCACCCAAGAACGAAATTTTTCTGGAAAAGTTGTTTAAACATAAACATGATCGATTTTTTAAAAGCCTAAAATATGATACAAAATCTGCTGATGTGTTTCGATAATAAATAATGTTTCAAATGTTTTGTTCTTGATTTCATTGAATAATTTCTCAGTTTTGCCCAATTTTACCTGGATATTGCCCAGATTTAAGGTTGAATATTTTGATGAGTTTCAAAATAACTGAAAAAAGTGATTTTTGAATCGATGTTGGACCTATAATATTTATGGTGCTTCATTTTGCAATTTTTTTAATTTCAAAACCCCGGTAGTCTAAAAAGTTTTCTTTTTGGTCATAACGAACCACAGAATTTTTGCAGATTTTTAAAAAGAGATTTAGGTACTCGGTTTCGTTAGAAGTTTTGTATGTATAAACTTTTAAGTTTTTTTTCAGAATATTTTGTTCTCACGCGATGCACATAAAAGTCAATACATGAAGCTTACTGGAATATTCTCTATTTATAAATTTCCCGAAGACGGAAAAGGGGTAGGAGTAGCGAGAAAATAGTTCTAACGTCCCAAACAAAGCATTCTTGTTTTCATGAGAAGAATTTATCAACACTTCCAGATTCTCCTTACAATTTAAGGAAAAAATATTATAACAAGAAAGTTATTGATTTCAGAGTTTTGGGAAGTTCCAGACTTATTTCTACATTTTTTTTAGCTTGGTACAATACTTTTAAGGATTCAACCAATTTTAATGCATCAAAAATTTAATAAGCAATTTAAAAGTCTGAAAAAAAAATTAAATTATTTCGGACACTATTTTAACAATTAATTTATTGAAATAAAAATTTAGTTTTTTCGAATGAATTGCTTTAAGAGTGTCCATTTCCCGACCATTTTATCGTTCTCGGAAATCGAGCAATCTGACGGCCCCTAGTTAGGAATGTTCTTAAATGTTGATGTCTACTATGGACATCAACTTTGATACTTTGACTTTCGGATGTTTTATCACAAGCGCAACACAATTAGAGAGTTTATTTAACACTTTTATTCTTCTAGAGTTTACACTTATTGAAAGCCATTGGAAAGTTCTGCTTAACTCTTTTATTCCTCTAGGGTTTATACTTGTTGTACGCAATGAGAAATATCTGCTTAACACTTTTATTAGTCTAGGGTTTGCACTTATTGCGGTCTAAACTGAACGAACTTAACGAGAACGATTAAGGTACACCGGGGTAAGTGTGGACGGGTTTTCGTATAGTTCAACTTTAAAAAATCATTAAAAAATCAGCAGTGGAGCAATTTTGATAAATTGACGTTCAATGTGATGCAGAACATGTTGTTTACAAAAGCTGAAGAGATGAGCTCGATAGAAGCAAAGCGAAAAAAGTTATCACGTAAATCGTTATGGACGGCTGGTGTCTTCACTTACCCCGCTTTATGGGGTAAGTGTGGACAGTAGATTTTCCCTTTGATTTCTCAGGAAATGTTCAACAAATTTGTGTTTTCTTGGTTGAATACGTTACTTTATTGCTAGAACCGTCCAAAATTTTGAAAAAAGTTCATGATACTATAATTATAGTGTGTAATTTATGTTAAAACACACGAGATCCGATTTTATCGAAAACACAGAACAAATAAGTACTTTACTCAAATTTTCATGATCCGAATGCTAAATATAGCTAAATAATACAACTCATAAAGGATGAAGGACAGAAAATTGAAAAAAATGTGTAAACATCAAGTCTTTTTAAAGCCGTCCACACTTACTCCAGGTAGGGGTTGGAGACAAAATTTTAGTTTTTTGTAAATAAACTCTTTTTTCTTAATTTCCAACCACTGTTTTTTTTCCTAACTGGTTGTTTGGAATGTAAGGATTGATTCAATGTAGAGTTTTTCATCGAGAGCCAGCTAGTTTAGGAGAAATTTGCAATTGAAAAAGATGCAAATCAACTCGACATCGTAGTTGAAAATAGAAAATTCCGAAAAAGTCGCGATAAACATCCGTTATTGTCTGAATCGTATCTTTTTCACAGTCATTGGATAGATTACAAGTAAATTGAACATTCTGCATCAAAAGTTTGAAAAAATAGTGCACAGTATTGTTTTTATAGCCATCGTCCACACTTACCCCGAAGTACCTTATACAACGGACTGAACGGCGTATTTTCTCCTAACTGCCCTTTTATTGCTTAGCATCGGAATGTTATGCGAATGATTAAGCATAACGATTCCCACGGGTTAAGAGATTTGAGACAGACGAAACAAAATGCGCGTTCGGTCGCTGTTTTGTTTATCATCCGACCGGGTGGCGATTTTATGCTGTCGCGAGCAAAATAAATGCGCACTACATAAGTCGCGTTCGTTTCCTAATCTTTATATTTTCCAAATAGGGTAGGCTAACTCCCTTTTCCCTGGAATTTTCAGAATTGCGGAAAAAATTGAAAGTGGAAATTTTATCACAACACTTCATACGAAACCTTATCAATATGATATTTTTAAACATTAGGTATTAGTATTTCAAAAGATTTCAAACTTTTTTACGTTCCCAAAAAAATTTCAGCACAAATCCGGGCCGGACCAGTTTAGGCTATATGATCCGAAAACTTGATACAAAACAAAAATCCGGTTATTTGATTTAATTTTTTTACCGAAACCCGATCAATATCTGGTGAAATACGGTTAAAACTTAGGAATTACTCATTAAATAATCATCAATTATCATAATTTATCAGCAGATTTCAAGTCCCATATTATGCTTAGCTAGCTTAGCTTGTTTGACTACTCATATGCACCTTAAATCATTGAACATTGAATGCTATTTAATTGTTTCGGGGGATGGTAATGCTATTTAATTACGTACTTCATGAGAAAAGATGATTTTTTGTTATTTTTTAACAATTCATGCGCATTTCAAATTCCATGATCGCTGGCGTGGCTAAGCAGAACAAGTTCCACGCCGCCAATGGTTGCTACTTCGTGATTAATCGAGGCCATCAATTTTGCATAAAGTCCAAAAGAATGGTGCTGATTTCAAGTCCCATATTATGCTTTCAAAAAACTTTTCATGATTATTTTTATGAAATTTTCTAAAAAAAAACGATTTGGATGCATGTTTTGTTGATTTTGGTTTGTTTTGAAACTCAAAATGATAACAAACCCGGGATTTTCCAGTAAAACCTGGGAAACCGGGCCAGACCGGACTTTTCCTAAATTTTATATAAATATCCAATCGGGCAACATTAACTTAAACCGACAAATTTGACTGATTCTTGCTGAAATTTAAATAATTGAGAAATGTTTTCCACTATCGGTAAAAGTTGGGTGGCTAGGCTTCCGGTTATTTGTCAAATCTCTAAAAACTTTCAGATAACTATCCCTTTCTTTAAAAATATGTCATTTCTTTGCCGATGATTTTGCTACTGTCAGCAGTTTGTGAAACGGTTGTTCTAAACGATGAGTGTTGCAAAATAGAACATTCAGATTATTTCCGGAGGGTTTCTTCATGGGAATTATTGGTTTTAAATATGCTTTGTCGTTTTTCACTTTTACACTAAGTTCTCGAACGTAATTTTTTTTAATCAAATTCAATATTTCCATTCAGTTTTAAGATTAATTGCTTTTCTGTAACACTAAAAAATTTCAAAATGCTTACTGAGGTAAGGATTATAAACCATGATCATTGATAGCAGAATATTCAAACGACATTTAGTGGCTATAACTAAATGTTTGTTCAGATTTCATGTTTCGGGTTAACTTTGATCACTATGGTTTTAACGTATCTCAACATCTTCAAAATTTTTGTTTCGATGCCAGTTAGCACAGAAGGCTTAAAACATTCATAATAGTAATTTTTTGTTTGGACTCAATTGAATTTTTCAACGTTTTCTTTCAAAAACAATTATATCAAAAGATGGACAATTTTGCTGCATACATTAAGGAGAAAAATTATAAACATTTTTCAATTTTTTTGGCCTCAATAACAAATGAAATTATACCTTCACGCAATTCCCTAGGTCTTCTATGTTCTTTAGGGTTTTTTGCCATTTGTTCTATATAGGGTTACTATATCCTGCAACGCCAAAAAGAGTACATTGAGAAAGTTTTTCAAAGTTTTAAAAACTAACACCATTTATTCAAAAACCATGATGTTTTAGGTCATTCAAATACCACCAATTTGTTGTTGTGACTTACATGACAAATGCACAGTATTTTTAGTTGCATTACTCAAAGTTTGATGAAAACCGCATTTTGAAAATAGTTTTTCATAGAAGGGATTTTTTGTAATTCTTTAAAAAATTATTGGCTTTTGATTTTTGTACTATGCTTTGAGACAAATTGTGGTTCTACATATTGCCTACTGTCCGGGAGTTCATTGCATACTCAAAGGCGCTAATTTTGAACGAAAAATCACGAAGGATGTACGCAAAATTATAGTAATAATCATTTTTTAATAGTTTTTGCTATTTTTCCTTCATTTTCACTTTTTATTGTTTTTATTTAAAAAAAAACTTTCTGTACGGTCAAGTTTTCGTCTATCCTATACACTAGAGTGCCCCAAATGACCCGACTTTTGAAAAAGTTATGTGCTGCAGGCTAAAATTGATCCTAGGCCTAGTACAAGATCTCATGCCAAATTTGGGCCAGATCGAATCACTGGAAGGGGTCGCTCAACGAGCCTGAAGTTTGTATGGGATTTTGAGACATTTTGTTCGGAAGAAACATGAAAAACCAGTTTTTCATCAATAGCATTGGTTCCCTTCGGCCGATTTCTTTTGAAAACAATTTCTCTTAAAGCCTAAATTATGACAAATATTTCATCCGAAGATTGCATTACGATCCGAGTTAACATAAAGAAGTTATAAGGCTTCTGAAATAAAGCTTAGTTCTTTTAGAAATGGGACACTTTCATTTGCTAATAGCTCGTTAACTAGTTATTGGATTTTAAAAATTTTAACAACATTTTGTTGCCTGTAAAAAGTACTATTTGACCAATTTTTTCCAAAATTTAAAATTTATGCGTTTTTGAGATATGTACGATGCAAGAGAAAAAGAAAAAAATAATTTTGCACAGTTTCCTTTAAAATTCGTCATTATCAAATTGATAGCTGACAAAACCGTTGATTATTCAAAGAATTACTGAGTTTTTGTGGTGGATAAGTATGCAAACACTGTCAATAATGTCCACAAAGTTCAAATCAAGCAATGGAGTGAAGCAGATGATCGGCAACAACGGTTAAGGATCATCAAGGAATGCAAGTCTCATACCAGCATTTTTAATTTTCAATAAACGAAAAACCAAGGGTAGATCGCTGATATGTCCAAAACAATTTTCTCCGATAAGCTGAAAGTGTTGCCTAGTGATGACTCATTAAAATCCAACCTCAAACAACCATTTTTTGATAGTTCCAAAGCTCTTAAGCTGTAAAACCGGTACCGAAAAAAAAACGTTCAAAAATGTGGTCAAAAATAATCAAATTTGTTCATTTCGAAACAACTGTATCCACTAAAATGCTTCCAGTTTCCAGTTTCCAGAGAAGTATTGGACCAAAAAGTATCAGAAATTGAAGAAGGAAGGTGAAGCCACCTAAAATATAGATTTTACGAAGTGTAAGTTGGAGAAACTGATCAATACCATGACTAAACAAAGTGTGCGCCGGCCAATGAGAGATACCAAGAATAAAGTAGAAATTTCTTTAACAAAAAACGGTAAATATTTTTTTTCAAATTTTTTCATGAAAGATCATAACATTGCCTTCTTTTTCTTCATAGAAAGTATTTCGTTCAAACGAATGGTTTTTGAGATACAGGCATTCGTAACTGTCCCATTTCTAAAAGAACTAAGCTTTAGGAAAACTTTTATAAGGGTGGTATTCATCACTGTTAATGAGTAGGGGCGGTAGAACATGTTGACGCCTAATTAACATTAATGAATACCACCCTGAAAAACAGTTAGTCATTTTTTGAAGCCTAATTACTTTTTTATCTTAACTCGAATTGAAATGCAGTCTTCGGATGAAATATTTTCCATAATTGAAGCTTCAAGAAAAACTTATTATTGATGAAAAATGGTTTTTCATGTTTCTCCCGAACAAAATGTCTCAAAATCCTATACAAACTTCAGGCCCGCTGAGCGACCCCTTCCCGTGATCCGATCTGTCCCAAATTTGGCATGAGATCTTGTACAAGGCCTAGGACCAATTTTAGCCTGCAGCGCTGAACATTTCACAGGTTTTAAATTTCCCATACAAATTTGGGGCAGTCTACTGTACACTCATACTATTAGAATCGTTGTTAAAAGTTATTGTGAATATTTTTAAGTTATTTTACATAGGTACATTTATTATGTTTAAAACAATATAAAAAGTATTTGGACAAATTTCAATAATCTTTTCAAGAACAATGTTTAACATTTTATAAGGGTTAAAATTTCACTAAGCGAAATAAGAAAAATCATTTATTAAATCAATTCTTGGTTTCTAATTTTTCAAAACTAGACGCTCTTTGTCATAAAAAGCATGGAGTTTGAGTGTTCAAATTGACATTCTCATTCAAAGATATCATACACTCGTGCAATGGACTAGCTTTCATTTTCAACAGGGCCCAAACAAGTGACATACATGTATGTCCCGTTTGCAAAATTCACTCCTCAGCTGCTTACGGTAGTGCTGAAGGACTGCAAAATTCAGAGCAGAGTGTTTGTTTCCCCATAATACCTTCCTCTTCATTTTTTTAGCCAGCAGAGAGGTGGTGCCTTGAAAATCTATTCGTTCCGGGAAATCGAGCGGAATTTTATTAGCATGAATGATTTATTCGTGTGGGGATTATGAAAATATGTTGCTGCCACTTCCAGCATCAGCAGCAGCAGCTGCCAAGTGAATGAGAGAAAGCTAGGGCTGGCTGGCTGGCTAGTGGTTTTCTGGAGTTTTTTTTTCAGCTACATTTTCCCAAGCTTTCCTAATCGAATATGGACGGTTGGATTCATTTTTTGAACTGTGATTGATTCGAAATCGAATTCTTTGCATGTTCTCGTGGATGCTAAGAATGACAGAGCTGGTAGATCTCGGAAAGTGACTTTTCCAGTTTTGAAATATTGTCACGTACACTCTCTTGATTTTTCAATAATTTGACGTTTTGAATAAAAGATGGAGTGATCTTGGAAGATTTTAAATTATTGATTCATAAGAGGAAAAAAAATTAGACTATTTTTTGTTGCAATGGAAATAAATTTGTTTAATTCATTTCATATTTCTATCTCAAACATTTTGTCGGAGAAGAAAAGTCTCCTGGCATTTTCATTGGACGTCGTCAATTATCACAATTAATTTCTTTGCCACAGTCTTGAAGATTATCATCCATTTTTTTTTTTGCTCCGCAATTACTTACGCCCGTAACAAGTTCTTGCAACAAACAGACAGTTTACCTTTCTCAGAAGTCCTGAAAATCCTTTCAAAGCCAAGCATTGTCCAGAAGCAGCATCAGCAGCAACTTCGTAAGGATTCCGGTCATTCCAGTGTGAAAGACATGATCCATATTTATGGAGCTATTTTATATATTCGCCACACTCATCAGGGGCACTGGAATTCATTCAAGTGGCCGAGCAGTTTGCTCTACCCTTTTCTTTCCTGATCCTCTCCTACCCTCTGAACAAACTGAATTCAAGTGCATCAGTCCGACCTACGGCTACAAATGACAGCCAGCCAGCATCGATACAATCCGTTCCATTCTACCTTCCTTTCAACATCGATTTTCATCCCTTTGAACACCACTCGAAGTCCACAAACGGAATCACACTGAATGCATGCATACATTCATACCCACCTACCTACCTAGATACATCCATACATAAATTCAATCTATTGGCACATGTTCAAAACCGATGCTCTTTTGCACATATCGCAAAGTTTCTTATTGGACTTTGAATGACCACAGGGTGACCAGTAGCTGTGTAAGCTATGTATGAAATTACATATACACATATTTGATCCATTCCAGCGTTGCACCACATTGATTAAGAAAAAAATGATTAGTGAATTTTGCTTAAATACATAAGTTGTAAAATTTGACCACACAAACTATCGCCACGGTTTGCACGAGTTAACCTTTAAATTGCAACTGTTGAAACACACTCGCGACGATTGCGGCCGTTGGACTGCGTCCGTAGAATATTGTCCTTAGCTAACCAATTTGTATGACACATTCACCAGATGGACGTAAAAACAGCATTCCTCAATAGTCTATTGGAGGAAGAGATGTATATATATGAGACACAAACGACTCGTTAGACTGCAGAAAAACTGGTATGGCTCTTTACAAGCTATGAAATTCTTGAACCAACGTACAGTGGAGATTTTCGAGCCAAAAATGATACCCAGAAAAATTTTTGACTCTTACGTGTCACTGAAACTGCAACCTTTAAAGTAAATCAACCTGTAATTAACAAAACCTATAATTTTAAATGGTTTTCCTTAAAAATGAACGGAGATTCATTTATTATTACAGCAAATGTCCTGTATAAAAGTTGTACACTAAAAATCAAATGTCACGTAATTTGTTGTTCGACCTGTAAAATTACGGTAAATGTCCTGCTCCTTTTTGTTACAGGACATATGCGTAATTTTACAGGAAATAATTTTTGCTGTGTACCAAATTCAGGAAAGAACGATTCGCTTGATAAAACAACTATTCTTAATGTAAAAAACACTAGGAATCGAATGGTCTACACTGCCTTCTGATAAAATGACTCTAAACCAGGGATGAGAATGTCAACCAAAAGACAGTCGCGATCGTGACAGTCGCATAACATTTTCCAATGACATTCGAAAATGTCGCAATGACATTGACGGTCATCCAAAAAAAATGTTAAACGACTGGAAAAAATGTCATTCGATTTTGCAATGATAGTCGCTCAGAAAAATGTCATCGAATTATTCATCTCGATAACATTTTTGACTTGCGACAGTCGAAGATTCTGTTGGTCCTCTGACTGTCGGAATGACATTTTTGAATTTTCGATTCCGTGACTGTCATGGAAAAATTTTAAAAATGTCATGGTTTTGACAGTCATGACATTCATTGGCCACGGCCAATCTGGCCGGTTCCGAAACCCGGAAAATCAAAATGATCAGATTTTAACTTGCGACACATCATTGGAAAGCTCATGGCCTGTACATGGTGGGAATTGATAGGAAAAGTGGTTCGGGGCCATCTGATCCTGGCCACGGCCAATCTGGCCGGTTCCGAAACCCGGAAAATCAAAATGATCAGATTTTAACTAGCGACACATCATTAGAAAGCTCTTGGCCTGTACATGATGGGAATTGATAGGAAAAGTGGTTCGGGGCCATCTGGTCCTGGCCACGGCCAATCTGGTCGGTTCCGAAATCCGAAAAATTAAAATGATCAGATTTTAACTTGCGACACATCATTAGAAATGATGGGATTTGATACGAAAAGTGTTTCGAAATACTCGTACGGTAAATAAACAGGAAAAAATTTACATACATTTAAAAAAATATATATATTTTTTGTTCTGATTTTTGTCGTTTTACCATCTTTGACGCTCTAACAAATAAATGAATTTAAAAAAAATACTTTGAAAATATATAAAATTCAAAGCAATTCAAAGTATAAATTTTATCCTCTAAATTTTAAGTCGAAATCAATGCTCTGGATATAGGTTACCATACCTACTCTTTTATGAGGAGGGAAAAACTGTACAAGACGCACCAGCGTGGTAAGTAGGCCTGTGCCAGTCTTTCTCAAAATATGCTTTCCTATGGCTTCGAATGATGTTTTTTTTTCATTTTTATTGTACCGTCAAATGGAGTATCATGCAACAGCGGGGTTAGATGCAACATTTATATAACACCACACTGAATCAATTTTTAAATTAATGTATTGTATAAAGTTATCTTTAAAAACGAAGATGATGTAATTTCTCGCATCTTAAGCTAGTTTTTCAAAGTTTTTTAAAGTTTTATTTAATTTGAAAAATCCAGCGATGAGTGTACAAATTTTAATGTTTTTATGCCGTAAAAAACTTTTCCCAGTATGACGGATTGGCTTGATAATATTACCTACAAACTTTTTATAAGTTTCCTCATGCTATACCAACACTGTTGATGTAAAAATATTTTTCGAACAAACACTCAATTTTTTTAAATAATTTTTTTTATAATTCAGTTAGATGTCTGGGGTAATATGCAACAAAATGCAAATCAAAGAAACATATTGTAAATCTTGTTTCCTTGTGCTGGAATATGCATCAAGCGTTTGAATACATTGAAATTTTATTCATCCAAACATTTACTTTTATGATTTCAGCTTGAAGAATTTTTCATATTATTATTAAACCCCCAAATGTATGCAGCATACTTATATTCAGAGAAAATGTGAAAACTCGTTTTTAAAAAACAAAGAATTACTGCATTTGGTATTTTCATGCTGATCTTTAAGGCATCGCAAATATATTTTAAACTATAAATTTTAAAACGTGTTCATAAGATTTTTTTATTAAGAGCAATGTTTGTTGCAATTTACCCCATTTTCTGAGGAGGGTGAAAATCGCATGTTTTTAGAAAATTAAATATAACTAAAGAAACCAATAATTTTTCTTTCTACGCCAATTTGATGTCCCATCATCCTTAAAATTTTTGATGCATAAGGGGTAGGATTAACTGTGAACATAAGTTTTTTTAGAATCCATTGAAGTTGAAAATTGTTGCATGTTGCCCCAGTTGACGGTAGCAAATAAGCTTTTCCATCATGATTAGTTGAAAAGTTCACAAAAAAGGACAATTGTTCCTAGAAAAAGAAGTTTTATTATAAATTTATTATTTATTATTAATGGATTCTGCGTGAAATTTGTTATTTTGCATGGTTAACATATATATGATAATATATGGTAAACCAGCCTGCGAAGTCTGATGAAACTACAGCTTAGCGTTTTTACACTCGTATGCACTTTCGGAAGACTATAAATGGTTTGTTGTATTTTACTAACTACCCACAAATTTTAACTAAAATCAATCATATCAAAATTGGGGCAGAATTCCCGCCAGACCACGTATTTTACGCTCAAATTTAGAATGCTGTTAACCTTTGAGAAAAACCGAATATCAAAGCGAAATGTCCTTATTTTAATTTGCTGGCTCTCAAATTACGATAAGAATGCATAATTATATTAAATTTGGTCCTTTTTCAAGTTTAAAAGGTGCACCAATATTTGGTTCGAAAAATTCAAGAAATAGAATTTCGTTACATACCTGAAGGCGTTTTTTCCTATAAGAATATAAAAAAAAGTATATTTTGAAAAGCGAAATTTTCGATAAGTTTTCCAATAGTAAATGATGTTTCGTCAAAATATAGTTAGTATATAAAAACACGATAAACATGTAATTAAACATATAATGTGTTAATGTTTACATTCCATCTTATCATTGTTCCATTTCTTAACACCCTTTCGGTATGGTGCGTTCTGTATACCAGTTTTGGCATTCTACCCCACGATTTGTTTCCTTTCTGTTTTAGTTTTTTTTTTCAAAAATATAAACAATGTCGTGTTGTATCATTTTTTTTAATAAGACGTAGGGGAAAACGGTACAAGACGCACCAGTTAAGCATAATCGCTATTTACAGCGGGACCAATAATCTAAGAACCAAATTCAAAGTTTACGATTATTTAGGGTTCAGGTTTTCGTATTATCATAAAGAAAAAATATGATAAAAAATAAAATATGATTTCCATTATGTTTATGTAAAAAACTTAAACAGCCAGAAAACAAACCTTGGGGTAGAACGCCAAAACAAGTGGACAGAACGCATTATATGGAAAGGGTGGTGAGAAAAGAACAATGATTAAATGAAATGTAATAATTGTAACAGCAATGTTTAAATACGTGTTCTTCGTATTTTTTATAAAACAACCACACTGTGGAAAAAAATCTTTTATTATTGCTAAAATTATCGGAAATTTCGCTTTTCAAAAAACACTTTTGTACAACCCTATAGGTAAAACGCCTTCAGGTAGGCAACGAAATTTATTTTCTTGCCTGATATTGCGGCAAACATGGCGGCGGATATCTTTTTCGAATCGAATATTGGTGCACCTTTTTAACTCGAGCAAGGACGAAATTTGTACAATTATGCATTGTTATCGTAATTTGGGAGTCAGCAAATAAACTAAGAACTGAAGTCGTTTTTGTGAACTTTTTATCGATTAAATGATGGAAAAGCTTTTTGGCTACAATAGAAATGAAGAAAAACATCATTCGAAGAAATAGATTAGTGTATTTTTGAGAAAGAATGACATGGGCCATCTTCCCCCGCTGGTGCGTCTTGTACAGTTTTCCCCTAAATCAGATCCCTGAATCGTCGTATACTTTCAATTTGGTTCTTAGGTTATTGGTCCCGCTGTAAATAGCGATTATGCTTAACTGGTGCGTCTTGTACAGTTTTCGCCTACATGTTCTCTTTTTCGATTGAGAAATGTGCGTACTCTTCTTTTTCTGAAATTTTAAGAAATCTACACTGTTTTTGAAAGACATTGTAATAGAAAAGTGCTTATTTCTTACAATTTATGAAGTTAGTTTTCCACATCTTATACAAAAATCACCGAAGAAATACAACTCACAACAGTTTACTTAATTATCCTTTTTTCATGGAGGCATCTTCAAGTCGAAATTACCAGAGCGGGAATAGCGCCTTTAAGAATGCAACAAACTATCAGAGAGCGGAAAACTATCAATCCGTAATCAATATGACAAAAGAAACTTTCTTAAATGACTAATGCACCAATAACAAATGCACAAATCTAAAATAGAGTTTATTTAAAAGTAAAAACGCGCGTCATAATTAATAATAGTATTTTATCATGTTTGGTGAGGTTTATCAGCTTAACACCGAACATTACTATCCCTTCGAATATTCCAGCTAAGAATTTTCAACCCCAGACTTTTCGCTTTTCAATAGTAGAAGAATATTCTAAGGAAATTTTTTACATATCTTGTAAGTTAAACATCTTCCAGAAAATTGGCTTTAGTTGAATAACTTTTAACATCTTCGTTTTTGATTATATAAACGTTCCTCCGAGCGTTCCTCTTTTGGGGAAAAAAATCTTGATGTTCTCTTTTTGGTGCTGCAGGATATGGTAACCCTTCTCTGGACTCAATTATTTCCTAAACACAAAAAAGTCTGTCCCAGCCGTTAGCGTTCTATTAATTTCAAAATTTCAATACACCGCATCATCGGACCAAGAGCTGATAGACAAAATCTGGCAAATAACTCGAATTTAAGACGCCTAAATCATACAAAAACAGTTCTTTAATCATAAGCATCAAAAGTTTCCTATTTTAATGCCACTGTTGTAGAGCATGTAATTCTTCTCATCATGAACAGATCAAAAGCTTTCTATTTATGTGTCCCAAGTTAAAATCTGATCATTTTGATTTTCCGGATTTCGGAACCGGCCAGATTGGCCGTGGCCAGGACCAGATGGCCCCGAAACACTTTTCCTATCAATTCTCATCATGCACAGGCCAAGAGCTTTCTAATGATGTGTCGCAAGTTAAAATCTGATCATTTTTATTTTTCGGATTCCGGAACCGGCCAGATTGGCCAGTCCACACGGCAAAGTCAGCAAGGAACCGTTTTGACTGTCGCGACTGTGATTCTGATGAATGTTACGATTACATTCTGTGACATTCAAAATGTTAAATGTCGCCATAACATTTGCCATTCTGAATGTCATCGAAGCAACGACCGACATTCATCAGCTTATCGTAACATTTTTTTCCCATGACTATGACAGTCTCGATGCAAGCTGTGACATTCGTCCCAAATGTTATTTGACATTTTTTCGAAGGAATTTCTTAGCGATAACATTCACAAAATGCAAAAAGGACATGACTGCGACAGTCGTTTTCGTACTGATGAATGTCGCTCTAGGCTTCAGAAAAATGTCGAATGACATTCGGACAGTTATCATCCCTGCTCTAAACGTATCAGTTTGCTCGATTACCTCTATTTTTTTTAGTGTAAAGGTATAATACGGATTGTAGCTATCTGCCTTGCTACTGAAAAGCCATATAAACCATATATATTTATGTAAAAATGATGGCTGAATCAATTGGTGTACCTTAATTTTAGTTTTTATTACGACAAGTGGCCTAATTTACTTATTTTCCCCAAAACTGAAGAATTTTTTTTTGAAGAAGTGCAGTGAATTCTTCTATATGAAAATCGAGGTGTTTTCCTTGTAACACCATCGTGTATAAACGGTCGATCGGAATGGAGTTAAATTAGGTATCCGAGAAATTTTCTGGTCAGAGATTATTTGTATAATAATTTCAAGAATCTCACTTTTTAAGGAAAGGGGGTCCGCATTCAAAATCAACTTTAAATGGGACAGAAGCCATATAATTTTGTTATGATTTCCACAAAAATTGATTCGCAAGCACGATGAAGTTAAGGACGTGTAGATGAAATAAAACATTTATTACGATTTATTTAATTAAGGGTAACACGAAGTTTACCGGGTCTCCAAGTTTAGCGATTTCGGCTGTGAGGTTTCGGCTTCTCCGAGGCTTTCGAGGACCTTAGAACTGTTAGACATCCAGCCTCTTATGTTGAATCCGCCCTTGGTATGAATCAATTTGACTTCACCCGCTATTCGTGACGCTTCTTCCTCGTTCTTAAAACTATATGCGTAATCATCAACGTAGGTTCTTTTAACTATTCCCTCTACTGCCCTGGGGTATTGTTTTTCGTTTTGCTTGGCGTTCAGAGTCATAATGTAGAGCGCAGATGCGGGAGAACAGGTGGAACCGAAGGTAGCTACGTTCATGGTATAAACTTCTGGTTGACCTTGTGGATCAGGGTTCCAGAGGAAGCGCTGAGCTTGCCTGTCCTTTTCGATGATTCTAATCTGGTGGAACATTTCCGCAATATCCGCTGAAATGGCCACGGGAAATTGCCCGAAACGACACAGGACCCAAGGTAGATGATTGAGTTCGGCAGGGCCTTTCAATAGCATTGTGTTCAGGGAAATTCCGTCAACGGTGGCGGAAGCGTCCCATATCATGCGCACCTTCTCCGGCTGTTTTGGGATTGATGACCGCTCCAAGCGGAAGAAACCAAGTGCGTCTCGGGTCGGAATCGATCAGCTCCTTTTCAGTTGCACGGTGGGCATAGCCCTTTTCGATGTAGTTCTTTATCTGCAGTTCAAGATTGAGTCGCAACTGAGGCTGACGGTTCATTCTACGTTGCAAGCATTCCCAGCGTTTGTATGCCATCGGGCGACTGTCCGGAAGTTCAAATTCCTCGAATCGCCAGAGTAGACCCGTTTGAAATCGATCACCATATCGTGACGTTGTTGTCTGCAGAATACGCCGTGCTCTTGTGTCAGCATCTGACTCTATCTGTATTGCAGGTGATACGTCCTCTCTTCTGAAATAATCCCGAACTAGATCGTGCAAAGAATTTTCGGCCGTACATGAACAGGTGTAGTAGTTGACCATGGATTATGAGCTATTCTCCGCTACTCCGCCATACAAGCACCAACCAAGCCTTGTTTTTGCTGCTGTAGGCGCTCCTGGGTGGCCTTCTTTAATGCGCAACGGGACAGCTAAGTTGAGATTGTTCAAACCAATGAGCAAACGAAGAGTTATATTGGTATACGAAGCAACAGGAAGCCCTTTTAGGTGCGGAAATTGTTCGGAAAGATGCGAAAAATCGAGAGTTTGCTTGCTCAGGGATAAGTTCTTGACGGTACGTGAATCTTTCAAACAAACTTTCATGTTGTTCTGGCCGGAGATAGTCAAGTCTAAGACTTCCGATTCTCTATCAGTTCGAGATATTTTGCCTGTCCATGTCAAACATAAAACTCGTGGAGTTCCCTTCGCACCTAATTCTTTAACAAGAGATTGCTCAACAAGTGTGAGAGAGGATCCTTCATCAACAAAGGCATGTGTATCAATTGACTTTCCTGAACCATGAACCGTTATCGGAAGTATACGGAAGAGAAACTTGTTTTCAGGACTACGATGTGTTAGACATTCACCGGATACTGGTGCTTTCTGCACCGGAGCTGATGGAGATTTGATCGACTATTGGAAGTTGAAGCAGATGACTTGTTTTGGAAGGAGTGATTTGAATGGAGCAGAGGATGATGACGAGTTGTGCAGCCTTCAATTCCACACCGACTGTTGCTGCGACACGTCCTTCGACCATGGTAGTTTAAACAGTTGCTTGTCTTCTTTCACTATCGCCCCACGATACTTCGTCACCTTACCGACATGCTTGACCAAATCCGACATGAAATTACCAAATTCTCGTAGACTGACACTCGCCAAACCACTGCTGTAGACTGCCCACTGATATGCAGCAAACGCCGGTAATTTAAAAAAAAAGTTCCGATAAGAGAGAGGGATTGTTCATATGTGCTTGTTGATTCGCTGCTTCAATGTGGTCACAAAGATTCTGCACCTCCATTCCAAAGTCGGCCAGTGATCCCAGGTTCTCGGGTTTTGGAGCTGGTAAGACGCGGATCTTTTCCAAGAGGAAATTGATAAGCGATTCGGGACGACCGTAGAAGGCGCGAAGAGTCTTCATGATGAGCGGAACAGCATCAGGGAGCATGAGCTTGCTGCGAACGGCTGCTAAGGCAGCACCTTTCAAGGAGCGTTGTAGACGGTTTAGATTTTCCACGGGAGAGTAACCGCAGGCGAGGGTGGTGTTGGTGAAGGTACTCACAAATATTGGCCAATCAGAGGGATTGCCATCGAAGATGGGGAGATCGCGGGCCATTAATTGTCGTGCCGCAAGTTGTGATTGAGATGGTTGGTAAGTATTTATAAATGGGGTGTATTGTGGGCGTTCATTTGGCTCAAGGCCTAAATGGTTCATTAAGGGCTCGAGGGGGTCATAATCAGGGGCAGACATTTCATTTTCAATTGGGGCATACATTGGAGCAGTCCTACCTTGTATGGTGATGTGATCCCTGAGGGGTGGTAGTGGTACCGTACTTGTTGCTGGCTGTTGTCTGTTGTTGATCGGCTGAAACGGTTCCTGGCCGAAATGTTGTTGATGGCTAGACTGATTTGGCACACGATGCCCGAAGTCGGTCGGTGCCCCTGGATTCGTCGACGGTTGCGACGGGTTTCTTCTCGGCATTTCCGGCTCGAATTGATCCGGGGGATTAGCTGCTGGTGTGGTCCGAGGAACTGAATGATAACTGGATCTCGTAAAGGGTGGAATTTGTCCTGAGGTACCGGTGGTAAGCCCCGCATCGACCTGGGGGGCAAGCTCAATTGGAGCGGCAACAGGTGGGGCCGGCGGGACTAGTGATGGGATAGTAGGTCTGGATTTTGCTGCCCGGCTGACCGCATTTGGCTGGTTCGACGGCTGATATTCAAACCCTAACTGCTTCGGTATCAACCCAGCACCTGCGTTGGCACTTCCTGTTGAGTGTTGTTGTATACCAAACGATTTGGTTTTTGGGACGTCCAATTGCACGCGGCCTTTTCGGAGCAGGACGGATTCCCACTGATGGACACCCATAACGGACCAGGAATTCCATTCCTGGTTTTCTGGCCACGGTTTGATAGTTTGATTGAGAAATGCGGATGGATTTCTTCCTGCGCTGGTTTTCGGATATGCGCCAGTACTTCGACCTTCCTGCTGGATCCTCGTGAGGACTTCCCTCGGTTGTTGCTCGGTGATCGCGCTGCTCATCGGCGGCTGCGGCTGACCACTTGTCAGGCGCGGTGTATTTGCACTGACACTTGGACCTTGTGTTTTGTCGAGCCAGTTTTCCACTCGCAGACGATTACCCCTGCGACTGCCTTGGCTCCGAATGCTTTCTTCTTCGTCGTCGTCTTCGTTGTTTTCTTGCAGCAAATTGTACCGATCCTGAACACACTGCTGGTCTGCGGCAATATCGTCCAGTTTCGCCTGGAGTTTTGCTTTCCTGGCCTCGCTTTCCAAAGCGCGCTGAACATCGAGCTGCTGCAACTTGAGGGAGGCCTGGCGCGCGCGTGGTGATTTTATAGAAGGCGCGCTGCCAGCCGGAATGCAGTCCCGACAGCTCCAGGGGACTTTCTCAATCGAATTCGTCAAGCCGGCACAGAGCTGGTGCCACCACCGATCGCAGGTGTCGCACTGCACCATGTCACACATGGAATCCGGTTCATTGCAAGCGACGCAATTGTACTGCTCAACTGTTGGCACTAGAGTGCTGGTCCGGACGGTGTCGGTGAATTCGGCCATTGAAATTCTTGAAGAATTGTTCGGGACGAAATGAAAAACTCGCTGACTCTTGAGAGCGTGATAACAGCTTCAAGCTGTAAATTGTATCTACTTTGTAAATTTTAGGCATATTAGTAAATTATGACCTTTTACTCACAATTTCAGTTTAATTCCTAGTTTTTTCGCCCAAACAAATGGCAATGCCTAGCTTATTCGCCCAAACAAATGGTAAATGTATTGGAAAAGGTATGTAGTAGCTGAAATCGGAGATTGAGGTTAGGATAAGCTTCAATTAGGAACTAACAAATATACCTTCGTGAAATTGCTGCCTGGTTTAAATCACTTAGCTCGACTACACTGTATTTTTAAAAGATGGACTGTATAGAGCTGAATATTAATAAAGAAAATACTTTAGGCAAACTAATCTAAATGTTAATTATATAATTAACCTTCCCATGCCGTTCGGGTCAATATGACCCGAAGCGCACATTTAAAATCTCTTTATCATCATTCCAATATACTGAAGAACTTGTAATTTTGACAGACCAAGTATGTTCTATGAAAAAAATGATCAAATTACCGTCAAAAAATTGAAATTTGAGTTTTGAAAATCGGTTCATTGGGAAATGAAATACAGCTAAGCAAAGCAAAAATTGGATATCGTTTTTTTAAAGTTAGATTTTTTTCTACCGGAAGATCTGAGATAGCGGTCAAAACTTTCATTGGACCCCAACGTATCTATACACTGTCAGATATCTGGATTCTTGACGATTTCAAACATCAATGAAACACTTGAATACAGAAAAGCTGTCAAAAGTTATGAGCATTTTAAAAATAAAATTGATTTTTCGGACTTTTTACTTTCTGAACCAGTTTCTGATAACTTGGTAATACATATCAACTTTTTTTTTTAAATTTTGAGTAATAAAAACAAATTACCTACACAATGAATATAATATCATCAAAATCGGTTAACATTTACAGCCAGGAGAACGAAATCAAACTACAACTCAAATTTCCCCGAAACGGATATTTTGCGAACGGCATGGGAAGGTTAAATACCACTCGTGGCCACGCCGGAAAAATGCTCCAGATCGCTCGATGTTGAAGAAGACGAATGAATGGCTTAAAGGAAAACGTCACTCGATAAGCCACTGAACCGTATTTGAGAGCGCCCTGTCGAAAAGTGCTTAGGCAGGGATGCCAGTTTCCAATACTAGGTTTTTGTTTTCAAATTAAGTACCTTCTATAATTTTAAAAGTAATCTATTTTCGCAACGTTACATTTCAATTTTTTTTTTGCAATAGGGTATTGAGCCTGATGTGACGCAATAATTTATGTCAATAGGGATCGTTGTTGAAGCTTGAATTGAGACAAACCTTCCACCCAAAACTGCACCTTGATAGGAGTTCAAAAAAATATATTATTTGTTTAAAAATTACCTAAAATCCTACAGATGTTAATTCATTAAAAATGTGCAATGTGTATCACGAAAATGTGTGCCTAAAAGACGGATTAAAAATACGAATACGTAAAACGAACAAACAATTTTTTCGAAAACACAGTTTTTGTTATGTAACATCGTTTCGTTTACCCCTATGTAGCTTCTTTATTTTTAATTCTGTTTAAATTCTGTAAAAAGCATTGAACGTGGCTTCTGAAATTTGAAGAACCTGACTGAACCCTTTCCATTTTTTCCGTTTCGTGACTTTAATTTTAATTTTGTTTGAAGAGATATTCATCCTACGGAATGACGATTCCCAATTTAATGCAGTTAACAACCCATTTTTTGTTAAAACTGTTTTAATTCATGTCACAGCATAAAAGAGGTATAACTTTGTTTTTGCCTGCAATTGATTCCTGTACATCTTGTTTAAAAAAAAGATATATCTATTATATCAAACGGTTCTTTATCAAACGAGTTTGAATAAATATTTTTTTAATTCAAAAAGAGAGAGTAGTAATTTAAAAAAAAAATAGAAATCATATGACTTAACTTAAAATAGTATAAAATGCAATGTTATATTGTTTTTGGGTTAAACTTCTTGCGAAGTCTCGAACTGATAAAAGATGCCAACCCTAGTCACACCTCCCGGACTTCGGACTTGTGTGGAAAGCTTATTTCTTCGATGCCCAAATCTGGCAGGACTTCGTTTGAAAACCGGAAGCTGCCAGGATAAAGGGAAGCTACAAAAAAAACTGTACGAACGAACTTTCTATAAATAAACAACTTTTCAAGGGGCTACTTTTTCACAATCGGACGGATTGGGGAAAGTGCACTTGCCTCTCCTGAGCTCATCCTTCTTCTTTTTGCCTTTAAAACAACCAACAGAGTTAAGAGGACTCTAGTCCTTTAATTTCGGTTGGAGTTTTTCCCGGGATATCCCTTTCGATATGCAGGAAATTAAACTTTCTCTGTCTTGCAAGTGTCTGAAGGAAATTTTCCGAGATGCTACATTAAGTCCCAGTTTCAGTCTCGTTCAGTTGTTTCGAATCTTATTGAAGGAACCCCGGTCGATAGTAAGTTGTAAACAACTTCGAGAGACCAACTTCTAAAGATTCAGCCACTCGAATACCAGCGATTGATGGGAGAATAAAATAGCTACATGTGCCAATTTTTCACTGTGATACAAAGAAATTTGCAAAATAAACTTTCGTCCTTCTGCTTAACTTGAGCCCATTATTCGTCGAAGTCGAAACCAATTAGCAAACTAGTATCGGAGTTTGATCTTGTCCTGATTGTTTTAAACTTTTAAGATTCTTTCTTAAATAGAAATTGAATTTTTACAGAGCTTTTTCTTGAATGGATTTCTTAAATATTTCAGCTCATAATATTTAAATCAAACCGCTTTCACTTCGAAAATTGATTTGACAACTTATTGCACGGCAGCGTGTAGAATGGATTCCATATTTTTATTTCCGCTTCGTATCGATCGCAGCCTCATCAATCAATCTGTCCAATTTTCGCCAGCATCGGCGTAAGAAATGAAAACAGCCGTCAGATTTAGATATGAGGATCCATCACGTACAGACTCAAATACCCATTCTCACATTCTCAGACCGGCAAGTTTCACACGATTTCCATTTTATATCTCGCGCGCATATTACTTATCAGTTTGGACGGAATGGAAGCAACGATCCGAAAAGGAAAAAAAAGATGAAAATAAGGGATGAATATATCGACAAGAAATAATAACATCATGACGGAAAATCCGTCATGTCTTCTGCCAATAATGGCGGGATTTTTCTGCTGCTGGCAAAACATATCGCTGGGCTGAATTGCAAAATATAAAAGAAGTAGAGGAAAAAAATTCTGAAGCGAAGAATATCCAGAGCAGGACGACACAGTCTGCCACTCATTGGCATAATCATATGATGGATGTAGGGAGGCTGCCATTGCTTGCTTGCATAAACCACGAGAAACAGCATCGAGAGCCCATCGTTCCTCTTTTTATCCCCCCTATCCAAGTTTTCCCCGACTGATAACGCCAATCATGGATATGGAAGTTTAATTTCTTCGAAAATGAAAGCCGCCACTTTTTTTCCATGACTTTCGACACACTGAAAACATGCAAAAAATTGAAAATTTTGAAAAACATTGACATTTTTGAAAATTTTGACAACTTTGGCAATTTTGGCAATTTTGACAATTTTGACAATTTTGACAATTTTGATAATTTTGACAATTTTGAAAATTTTGACAATTTTGATAATTTTTACAATTTTGACAATTTTGACAATTTTGACAATTTTGACAATTTTGACAATTTTGACAATTTTGACAATTTTGACAATTTTGACAATTTTGACAATTTTGACAATTTTGACAATTTTGACAATTTTGACAATTTTGACAATTTTGACAATTTTGACAATTTTGACAATTTTGACAATTTTGACAATTTTGACAATTTTGACAATTTTGACAATTTTGACAATTTTGACAATTTTGACAATTTTGACAATTTTGACAAATTTGACAATTTTGACAATTTTGACAATTTTGACAATTTTGACAATTTTGACAATTTTGACAATTTTGACAATTTTGACAATTTTGACAATTTTGACAATTTTGACAATTTTGACAATTTTGACAATTTTGACAATTTTGACAATTTTGACAATTTTGACAATTTTGACAATTTTGACAATTTTGACAATTTTGACAATTTTGACAATTTTGACAATTTTGACAATTTTGACAATTTTGACAATTTTGACAATTTTGACAATTTTGACAATTTTGACAATTTTGACAATTTTGACAATTTTGACAATTTTGACAATTTTGACAATTTTGACAATTTTGACAATTTTGACAATTTTGACAATTTTGACAATTTTGACAATTTTGACAATTTTGACAATTTTGACAATTTTGACAATTTTGACAATTTTGACAATTTTGACAATTTTGACAATTTTGACAATTTTGACAATTTTGACAATTTTGACAATTTTGACAATTTTGACAATTTTGACAATTTTGACAATTTTGACAATTTTGACAAATTTGACAATTTTGACAATTTTGACAATTTTGACAATTTTGACAATTTTGACAATTTTGACAATTTTGACAATTTTGACAATTTTGACAATTTTGACAATTTCTGCAATTTCTGCAATTTTTAAAATTTTCCGTTTTTGTTATTTTTGTCATTTTTGTCAATTTTGCCGTTCTTGTCAATTTTTTCTATCTCAAAATCTTTATAGCGATTTATATAGCTTTTGAGCCTTCTTTTTCAGAATTTTCGTTTTTTCATAACTTTTATTTTAAATAATAATTTCCTTTTCTTCTTTTTTTTGTATTTTTACTTCTGCCAATTATCATCAATTCCTTAGGCCATTCCGTTTCAAATATTCACTTTCATTCGATTCAACGGAAATCGATAGCAAAAGAAGCCACTTTTCCGCTGTTTGTCTCATTAACAACAGATGGTTTCCGCAAACTTTTCCCATGATTCGCAAACCTTCATTATTTTTTAACCAAACAACAACAACAACAACCAGCAAGTCAGTGGCTGCAAATCGGAGCGGAATAAGTTCTGCATATTTTTGTCTAGATAGAAATCGAAAGGAATCGCTACGACGAAAATGTGTGAAGGAGGAGGAGCTTAACCAAACCAAGCGAAAAAAAATCTTACCCTTATAAAAATATTCAACTATTCATGCCGCAGGACCAACTTTTCCGCAATAAAGTAATTATTGGCAATTATTTCTTCTTCTTCTCTTAGGATTGCGCCATTCGAGATGCTGCTATTTGAAGTGGCTTTCGCCGAATGAACGACTTGCTGATGCTGTGGCTCCTGGGCGGAAAATCGATGGACAACATAGAATGGCCGGGTGATTTCCATTTGCAACCAACCCACCAATGAGCGAATTCCCCGATGCGAGTTGAAAAAACCGGGTTAAGATTCCTTCTCGTGAAGAGTGGGTCGGTAGATAATTCCCTATGGTTGTGGAAGCGATGGAAAAAAATCCTCTCTGGGGTTCCTCTAGGCTGGCTGACGAAAACAGATTCGATGGTGGAAACCAATCGACAAACTTTTATTAGCAAATTCTTCGATGGGCCTTCCTTCGATTGATTCTGTGATGCTGCAGCAGCATTTCTGTTTGAGGAAATCCCCACGGATGCTGGAAAGCTGGGTGGGTTGATTTTCCTTCTGATGAAAGTTGAGACAGCAGTTGGAACAGTTGGAAAACTTCTGAGGAAAACTGCGGCAATTTGACGAACAGTCTTTCACTACAGAGCGTCATCTTGACTGATGAATTAGGTCTGGAACGGTGCTGAAACGACGCAGCAAAAGTCGAAGTCGGAGCCCGGAATCGATAGTTGGAAAATGTGTTGACTGGGAATTGGAAAATTAGCGCAGAGTTTAACTTTTCCGCTTCCTTATGGATCAAAGAACATCAGTAGCAGCAGCAGCATCATCATCAGCATCGTTTGATACCGACCCGATAATTGGGTGCTAAATAAGTTCTGTCTATTGGAGCGATTGACGCACCGAAAATTAAAATAGTTGCTGTGAGGAATGATGAGCTTCCCGATTCAGGGTGGGTTTTTGATAAGAAAATTCGGGTTTAGCCTTACAAGATACCAGGAAATTTTGAGGAGAATATCCCAAGTAACAACGATTGTTTCATGAAGTTCTTCAGAACCTTAACACTGCAAGTATCGGTACCGATTTTAACGTGCTGCTTTCGGTTTTCGCAAATCCAAGTGTTGGTCCGATTTATGGACGTTAATCGAAAGGATAAGATCATGAGAATGGGTCGGCAAAAACTGCTGAGCTGTATCAATATTGGATTGAACATCAATCAACGAATCTACTTCAATCATCGAATCACGAACTTAAATCAACGTCTTCTAAGTATTGCAAGGATATTCAGGAAAAATAACAATAATAAGTTTGTTTTGTTTTTTAACGGCCACGTTTTCTCCTTTTCTTCTTTTTCTCCTTCTTCTTCTTCTTCTTCTTCTGCTGCTCCTTCTTGTATGCATCCTGGAAAATGAAAACCTTGCGTTCCTTTTTTTTTTTTTCAACAAAACAATAAGAATGAATTTATGCATTGCAGATACTACTACGGCCAGACCAACCATGTGATGGAAAACGCAAAAAAAATCAGGAAAAAGGAGCAATAAAACGAGGAGTTCCCTACAAAACGCTTAGTTTGATTATAAGTATAAGTTTTGTTGTAAAGTGCGAATGATTAATTTGTAAAGATAAAATCATTAAAAGAACAAAAAAAAAATGGATTGTACGATGCTAACAGAAACAGTCAATGCCATCTTTACCACTGTAAACCTTTTAGCAGCCAATAAGGATTTTTATGATGATATTGCCTTGCTGGTATTTCTTTATCACGTTTATATTTCTTCTCAATTTTTATAAATGTTTATAAACTTTCACTAGAATTTCACATTTTTCGAACTTCAGCCACGAAAAAAAAACACGTGCGTTTTCATTAGGTTAACGCCTACTTCATGATTCTTGAACGGTAACTTTTTTTATAAAAAAAAAATGAAAATTCCAGAGCATTGAAAATAGATGATATCATGGTGTCTCTGTATAGAACAATCTTAATTATCGAAAATTAGCACTGTTTATTTTCTGCACCATTAGAAAGCTTGGG
Source organism: Uranotaenia lowii (assembly GCF_029784155.1). Classification (NCBI taxonomy): domain Eukaryota; kingdom Metazoa; phylum Arthropoda; class Insecta; order Diptera; family Culicidae; genus Uranotaenia; species Uranotaenia lowii. The sequence goes on along the minus strand of NC_073693.1, from coordinate 358,551,940 downwards.
TTTTTCCCTTTCATTTAAGCTCAAATTTGAAATAGTCCATGGGGAATCTTAATTTTTTTTGAGATTTTTAAACCTTTTAAATGATTTTTAGGACATAATCATGCTTATAAATAGCTGTTAAAATACTTGTTTTACCTTTTGCGTTATTCTTACTTCATAAGTCAAACCATTATCTTATAGGGAAATTTTCTGGCTACAACTTTTTCGAATACAAATTGAGAGAGTTTGAATGTCGCAAACAGAGTGATTATTATTTCATTTGAACAATATGCTTTAACTTCTCATCACTCCTACCAAGACCAAAAATAGTATCGACTTAGACGACTTGAATTATTGATTGCAGAGTGTTCAAATGTTCAGGATGTTTTAATTACATTAAATATCAAGCTTTTACATAATTTTATTCAGGAAAATTTTGAGTAAAAAGCATTTATGGGATTTAATTGTGTAAAAATGTCTCCTGCTTTCCTTAAAAATTGTGTTACATATTGCATGCGTAGAGCAAAGCAAAATCTATGCAAATAAATGTAGAAAAATTATTTTTAGCTTTTCAAGCCACTGTTTCCCGAATGTTTGCAAAGTTCGTTAAAGAATACTTCCAGATATGAACAAGGGGGTTTTATAAATTTCCTTCCAGGAAATTTTTTAAATAAAACAAATATTTTCGTTAATTTGAACAAATTTAAAACTTTTAGAAAACAAATTAAAAATTCGCAAATCAATCTGATGAATTCAAACCCAGTCAACCAATTAGAAGTAAACTGAGAAAATATTTTAGAAAAATTTTGTTAAATCACATCAACCAGTTAAGCATTCTTGTGGTAACCGTGTCTAATCGATAAACAGTGAACAGTCGAAGATCATCAAAAAGATTGAAAGATTTCTAACAAAGATATTTTGTTTTGATATTTAAATGGATAGATTTGGGCATAAATGTAGCAAGAACATCCAATTTCTTTCTTTGTCCTTAATATAAGTTAAAAAAAACTTCTCACTCAAACTTAACTCAAAAAATTAACTGCTAAATTTTCAATGAAAACAGGTGTTTTTTTTTCATGATAAAACTCATGGGGTTTATGAAATTATGAAAAAATAATTCTCCTGATACTTTCCTTTTGTTTTTTTTTTTTTTTGATAAAATTTATGTTATAAACTCAAAAAATTCGTCAATTAGCCTTTCTTGAGACATTTCCGCCATTTCATGAATATTAAATGTGAACGAACATCACAAAAGGGCATATAATCAATAAATCACATTTTTTTTTGTAGCTTGGAAATTGTTGAAATGAATAATTTTTATTAAAATTTCAACTCAGAACAACTTGAAGCTGTCTAGCAAAGGATTGTTTTCGAAAAGGGTAATTTTGTTTACTTTAAAAAGTTCGACCACCTGTATTTACTTACCACGAATAAATTACTCATTGAAAGTCAGTTGAACCAATTCATGAATTAAATATCTAGATATACTCAAGAATTTGAATAATTTAATGCTTAAAAGATATACACAATACATGGAATTCCAATTTTTTTTAAATCCGATATAATTTTAACGGATATTTGATTCATATCTCGCGTGAGCTTTCATTACGTCGTATGAAGCATCTTAAGAATTCACTGAAAACTGCTGCAAAAGTTATCAAAAAAAAATAAAAATTTATATTTCACATATAAAATATGTTGTCCAGGTTACAAACATTCTAAATGGAAAGTTTTTTTTATTTTTTCGCAACTCTGACTCCCTGATATTCTATAGTTATATGCTCCAGACATTTTTAAGATACTATATCTCATAGACAAATATAATAAGAATGATTGTGGATAAAAAAAAGTGAAGCTTTGGAGTAAAATCTTCATAATTTCTTCAGGAAACCTTAAGCATTGTGAAAAATGCTGTTAAATCATAAGATCATCGACGGTACATCTGATTTTTTTTGCCATATTGTTTTTCTTGAGTCACAGATTTTGAGTCTTGGAAAAAATCGGATCCAGAATGTATTGAGAATTCATTTTTTTTTCGAGTCGTTTGTTTTGCTTTGTTTTAACCACTCTTCGGTGTCAATGGTCAAAGCAAATCTGACTTATTCTACAGAACAAATTCAGGAGGCTTGGAAATTGCTTTTAAGTTGTCTTCAAAACCCATTTGTGAACGGTGGATAAAAATAATGCAGAAATATGGCAAGGTTTTACAAAAAAGGTTGTATGTATAGACAGTTGTGTAGTTTTGACCTTTTACGAAATTCAGAATCATTGTAGTCTAGAAAGTTTCCTTTTTGGTCAAAACGAACGACTGATTTTTTGAAAATTTTTTGAAAATGAGATCTAGGCATTTGGGTTTGGATTTGAGTTATGTATTTTGTTCTCACTCGTGAAAAGGAAATTCTAATATATCTATTATGCCTACGGAAAAATCTTTGGCTACATTTTTGCCCAAAAAGACAAAGCAGTGGTGTAAGCTAGAAATTAGTTATAACGCCCCAAATAGATCATTCTGAGCAACACTGACAGATTTCCCGTTCAATTTTCAGAAATATTATTTTTACAAGATAACTAATGTTTTTAGAGCATTGAAATGTTCTGATGAAAATGATCTTCATTATATTTTCTATCATTTGCAAAAAAAGTAAGAGTTATCAAAAACTAGGAGTGACCAGATGCCGTGATTTTGTCAAAATTCAACTAAAAATGAGTGGTGCTGCCTTTTTAGTTGTTCGAATCACATTTCGAAAAAAGTTTGGCCATTTCCAATGGTGCAGCTTGTTGCGATCAAAACAAATCCATGTATTTTTTTTTCGAAAGAGTAAACCTTGTATGTAACCTCCAACGCGCTAGATTCCCTGGCTGTAACATGGCCAGTTTGGTACTTCAATTTGGCTGCTTTGAATTTCTCGTTTTCATCAGATGTTAATGAACAGGTTAGTGATGTCTCATAAACGTAACTATACATCAATCGATCATATTTTCCAACGTGTTAGCCGCCTCATTGATTATTGGAGTTTTTCTTAGCCTGCCAGAATTATCGTCTTGGGGCATTTTAGTTTCTTTTCTCACACTTTAAATTTGATCTGCAGCAAAACCGCATTCCCTCTTGCGGAAAAGCATGACATGGTTCACTAGAAGTTTCGATGCAAGGTATTCTAATGCAGTTTATTTTTTATTTTCATTGCTGAAGAATTAATAAAATATGCCATGAGATAGCCAAAGTATCAAGCGGCTGGATAAGATGGTTTCGGTGGCCTCGGACAAGCTTATTTGAAAAAAGTCATGAATTGGTTCGATCACAACAAGCTGCACGTTTGGAAATGGCTGAACTTTATTCAAAATTTGATTTGAGCAAGGAAAAAAAACAGCTCCACCCAATTTTAATTTTTTTTTTTGCCAAATCAGGGCATCTGGTGATTCTTAATTTCTAATAACCTTAACTTTTTTTTTGCAAATGGTAGAAAATCTTATGGAGATTATTACAATGCTCTGAAATCAAAAGCTTTCTTGTTAAAATAATATATCTGAAAATTAAAATTGAATGGAAAATCTTTCAGTGGTACTAGTTTCTTTTCATGAAAAAAGAATGTTCTGTTTGGGGCGTTATAAGTATTTTTACGCTTCTTTAACTGCTTTGTCATCTTGGGCAAATTTCCAGTAATCTTCATATATTAATTTCAATTGCATCCCATGAGCATAAAATATTCAAGAAACCCCCAAAAAGTTACATTTTCCGAACACATTTAATCGTTTTCTGTACAAAATCAAAACCCGAGTGTCAAAATCTAATTTAAAAAATTAGTAAAACTGTCTGTCATTCGTGATGACTTAAAAGGAAACTATTCAGACCACAGGGTCTTTGAAATTCGAAAAAAGGAACAAAACGACATACTCTATGAATTGTATAGTCGCTGTGAAGCTATCCTAGAGATAGTTTATACTTATAATGGATTTGTTAAAAATTTCTTCAGAACCATCAACTCTTGCTGAATTTTTCAAAAAACCTTTCCTTAACCATCAAGAATAATTAATGTTGGTTTGGTAGGTTCAACTCTCACTTGTTCCTGAAATTTTTACCCGATAAAGTCCCTTAAGTTGACATCTAACACTCTTGACTAAGCCCAATTTTCGTCTTTTGTTTCACAGGCAATTTTCACAAAATTTATAGTTTAAGAAATCTCGTAATGTAACTCAAAAATGTTTTTCAGACATTATTCACCAACAACAATTCAATTTTCCGAATAAACATGCTTCGGAAAAAGAACTGTAGTACAGCTGTGGTATGCAAAAAAAAAGTTCACTTAGTGTCCTAGAAAGCTAAAGCTAGAAACTATACTAAGGTTGCCAGATTTCCCGGTTTTATCCGGATTTATTCGTATACTTATCACAAAATTTGGGAAAAGTCCGGTCCGGCCTCGTTGCCCGGATTTCATTCAAAACAGCCCGGATTTTGCTCGGATTTATTCACTTTATTTTCCAAATCAAACAATAAAAACAATTGTGTTGCCCTTTTGTTTATTTATGCTTCTTAAACTAAACTTTTGAGAAATTTTGTAGAAAAATAATCATGAAAGATTTTTAAGAAGCCTAAAATAAAATATAAAATATACTGATAAATTTTGATGAAAAAATTTTTTTTTGCAATTTTTATTTTTATTTTTGTTGAGTTTATCCTAGGTTTTGACCTAAGGCTATGATCATTTAGTATCCGGGAACTTTATTTCGTTGATAGCTACGTTACTAGAGCTCGGATATGCAAAACTTTAGTAGCGTTGTGTTGGTTATGAAAAGGACTATCTTGCCTATTTTTGATAGATTTTTAAGTTAACGTGTGTTTGAGATATTTACGATGCAAAAAGACATGTTAAAAATAAGTTTGCACAATCACCTCGGAAATTCTTCATTGTCGACTTGAAAACTCATAGACTGTTGATTTTTTCTAATTTTTTTTGGCTCAAATGGTCAAGAAGAATAGGGAGCTACTTTAGGATGCTCACGAAGTTCAAACCAAGCATCGGAGTGGGACCCTTGATCTCAAATATGGGTAAAAAGACTTTGGTTATTAAGAATAACTAGAAGTAGACCGCTTAACTATGCAGTAAATCCGTTTCCGGCTGGCAAAAAGTGTTGCTTGACTAGTAGACACCGAGTAAATAACTTATAATGAGCAGTTCCATGGATCGCAATCTGTGCCGGTTTTTACGCAATGTGACAGATGTGTTTTAATGGACAGATAAATTAATGATACAACCGAATTTAAGAGGTCCAATTTTTCGAGATGCCTACTGATGAAAAGGTTCGAACCAGATCCAATTAGTTTTTCCAGGTGAATTTGTGTTAAATATCATGATTTTGCAAAGGTTTTGATTCTGTGGTAAAAAAAATCAATACATTACTGAAAAAAGTGTGCAAAGGTAAAAAAAGAGATTTTATGAAAAAGTTAGAGTATTTCTTGAAACCATTTATCAATTTTTTTAAAATATTTTTACAATAAATTTCATATTAACACCTTCATTTCCTCCATAGAAAGTTTTTCGATCAGATGAATAGTTTTTAAAATACACACGTTTGTAACTGCCCGGATACTACATGATCAAAGCCTTAATTGGCCCGGATATTGTTCTAAATTTTAATCGAAAATTTTGACATTAAATGCCTGGATTTTGCCAGATTTTTAGATAAAATAGCCCTTATTTATCCGGCACGTATATTTTGGTGCTTCAAAAAATTCTGGCAACCTTAAGCTATACGTTGCTCTTGTATTTTGTACTTCGTTCTACTTTTGCAAAATTGAAGATTTCAAGAATTCATTAAGGGTTCCCAAAGAAAATTATTTTTTTTTGATGCACCCGAATAAAGTTAAAAGCCATGAAAAAGTGGATTAGGGTTAAATTCGAGGTAATGCGCTTTTTGCTTTTCGCCTAATATAATACTGAGAGTGAAAACAAAAAAAAACGGTACATAAAAATTAAAATTAATAAGTACCACTAGCTTCAGTTTGGTTTTTAACCCTTTCCTTCCCACGAGGTTTTTCACGTTTTAAAAATAGAAATATTGATTAACAACTAAAGTTCTAGAACAAAAAATGTATTGTTTTAGTTTACTTTTATGATCCAGTTGATAAATTTAGGTTTTGAGGTGGATAACAACACAGAGGGTGTAAATGAAAAATAAGAAATATCGGCCAAAATACAGGGAATTTCATCACCTTTTTGATCACAAACTAAAACGACCCTATGTTGTGAAATATTTCTTGTATCCAGCCTTCAAAAGTCAAACTATTAACATTTCTTAAATTTTCAGTTTTTCCTTGAACAATGGCCGCCATGACACTTTTCGCCAGAGAAAAAAACCCGATTTAATACACTTGACAGTGGATTGTAGCCTTTCTTTCAGCCTGTAAATTACATTTGGGTACATATAAAACAAAATGAATTATGAATTATGATAAATGAATTTCATACGCAATAAATCCAAAATGAATTTAGGAATTAAAGATTCAAAGTTTTTATTAGGATAAAATTATTTTTATATAATCATAATTTTCATATAAATAACCTTATTTGCAACTAGTTGGAGATTTTTGAAAGACTAGATTCTGGAATATCATGTATGATTCCGTTTCTATGACATTATAATCTAACTCAATTTACTCCTTTTGGAGTTACAGCATATGACATCTTCAAAATGGAAGGGGTATAAAAATTAAGAATACAATTTGAAAAAAGATGCCTGACCATGTATTTCAAATAATTCAACCTCTCAAGTAGAGGAATCAAATACATAGATAAAATCATTGGAACAAAATTTCAATTGCTAGAGTAAAATACGATACCAAAATGCAGAAAATCGGTAAAATAAATTTTGAAAATTAAAAGTATTGAAAACTTTGAAAGCGTAGTATTTTTAATTTTGTTATTTTGAGATTTTTATCCTGTTTTGTTGATTTTGTCTATTTTGTTAATTTTGTTAATTTGGTCATTTTTTCAATTTTGTCAATAATGTAAATTTTTTCAATTTTCATAATTTTGTCAGCATTCTTAGTTGATAAATTTTGTCAATTTAACCAATTTTCTAGATTTTGTCAATTTTGTCGATTTTAACAATTTTCATGATTTTGTCAACTTTTTCAAATTTGAAAATTTTGTCAATTTTGTCAAATTTGTCAATTTGGTCAGTTTTGTTAATTTTGTCAATTTTGTCAATTTTGTCAGTTTTATCAAATTAGTCAATTTTGTCAATCTTGTCAATTTTGTCAATTTTGTCAATTTTGTCAATTTTGTCAATTTTGTCAATTTTGTCAATTTTGTCAATTTTGTCAATTTTGTCAATTTTGTCAATTTTGTCAATTTTGTCAATTTTGTCAGCTTTGTCAATTAAGTGTATTTTGTCGATTTTGTCATTGTCAATTTGGCCAATTTTCTCAATTTTGTCAATTTTCTTCGATTTTGTTAATTTTGTCAATTTGTCAATCTTGTCAATTTTGTCAATTTTGTCAATTTGGTCAATTGGGTCAATTTTGTAAATTTTGCCAGTCAATTTTGTCAATCTTTTCAATTTTGTCAATTTTGTAAATATAGTGAATTTTGTCAATTTTGTCTTTGTCAATTTTGTGAATTTTGACAATTTGGTCATTTTGGTCAATTTGGTCAATTTTGTCAATTTTGTCGATTTTTGCCAGTTTTATCAATCTTGTCAATTTTGTCAATTGAGTGAATTTTGTCGATTTTGTCATCGTTAATTTAGTAATTTTTTTTCAATTTTGTCAGTTTTATCAATCTTGTCAATTTTGTCAATTCAGTGAATTTTGTCGATTTTGTCATCGTCAATTTTGTCAATTCTGCCAATTTTCTCGATTTTGTCAAATTTATAAATATTATCAATTTTTATGATTTTTTCAGCTAAGTTAATTTTGTCAAATCAATGAATTAAGCCAAGTTTGTCAATTTCGTCAATTTGGTCAATTTGGTCAATTTAATCAATTTCGTCAATTTTGTCGATTTTTGTCAGTTTTATCAATCTTGTCAATTTTGTCAGTTTAGTGAATTTTTTCGATTTTGTCATCGTTAATTTAATCATTTTTATCAATTTTCTCAATTTTGTCAGTTTTATCAATCTTGTCAATTTTGTCAATTTAGTGAATTTTGTCATCTCTTTTGTCAATTTTGTTAATTTTGTCAATTTTGTCAATTTTGTCAATTTTGTCAATTTTGTCGATTTTGTCAATTTTGTCAATTTTTTCAAGTTTGTTAATTTTGTCAGTTTTATCAATATTGTCAATTCAGTGAATTTTAATCCAGGTTTTCATCGTCAATTTGGTCAATTCTGCCAATTTTCTCGATTTTGTCAATTTTTTAAATTTTGTCAATTTTATGATTTTTTCAATCAAGTGAATTTTGTCAAATCAATGAATTATGTCAAATTTGTCAATTTCGTTAAATTGGTCTATTTAGTCAATTTTTTTTTCTGTTTCTTCAACTTTGTCAATAATGATTATTAGCTTTTTAGCTTTATATGCATGTTCCAAAAAAAAATCCCAAATGCTTCAAACTCTACTATGGAGGGTTTGGTGGCGCTACTGTTTGGTTGTCATCTTCCACTGGCTTCAGCAAGTGAAAGTTCAGATTGACCTCCAAGCCGTCATCGTTTTTCTCTAGACACCAACCCCAACAACAACAACGCAACGTTAGATCTGAAGAGAGGAAGAGAAAAGGGAACAAAAAAACAAGCTCGAGAGCTTAAAGCTCGAGAGGATTCAGTAGCATTTGTCTTATTAGATTTAATTTGCTTTCACGGGCGAAATACTCTCCTGTCGTTGCTGCTTAAGAAAAAGCTTCGTAAGCACGAACGGCACGTGAGAAGATGAGAGGATGTGCATACATCGTCCGCGTACCCGTGTTGTTTTCCCCTTCTCAGAGCAATCTGTTCCTGAATATAATGTTGGGCGAAGTTACTATCGCTTTCGTACCATGCAGTGTGGGCATGACGTACTCACCAACGACTTCACAAATTTCGGGGTCGTACCCCATTTTTATGTTCTATAATTCGGAGCTTCGGTTCCGAAATTTTTGAAATGGTTCGGTTTCAAACTGAACCATTAAAATGAAAAAATACAACCATTAGCTGGGAAAGTTAGAACTGTCGTCTTCCTCCTACACGGTTTCTGTCACGATGACATCAAACCTGAGTGGGAGTGAAGCCTTCTGTTCTCCCTTCCACACATCGACAGATCCATACTTTTAGATAGCAAGCGCGTATCTATGACGTCACGTATAATTTGACGTCATATATACGATAATCTTGATTTTAGTGATTGCTGGTTGTGGCTAGCAAGGCCAATTGACACGTTTTTTGGAGTGATGATTTGATGATAATTACTATGAAAATTTATTTTTCAAACTATTTTGTTTTTTTTTTCTTTCTTTTATACATTGAAGAGGGAAAAAAATCAAATTTTTTAAGACAAAAATCATTTTTATTGTACTGCCCAGTTTCGCAAAAACGTAGTGACAAAGTTTACAAAAATTCACACCAATACATACAAATACACTGACATCGTCTGAACTCGTCGAGCTGATTCGATAGGTACCTATAAAGGTATATCTAAGACCCATAATTAATGATCTCCCAAATCGACCGATAACTATACCTTTCTGAAAGAAAGGCAAAAACATGCCGTTTTTCGAAAAAAATCACGAGCTTTTGCAAATATTATGAGACATGTGGTCATTTCAGTAGATGAAATACCTATCCTGAAGAGAAAAAACTTTTGACGGAATGATTCTCATCAGTATTGATAAAAAACTTAGCAAGATGAAAAGTACCTTTTGTTCCCAGTGTATCACCTGTGATCCACTTTACTTATTCGAAAATTTATATGATTCAGTGCAAATTTTAGCAAACCATCATTTGATTTTGTTTACACAAGCAATTTTCTGCACGTCAGTATTTTTATTTGAGGATAATTATGAAAACTTGTTAAGTTATCGAACATCAAATGACGACTTGATTTGAATTTCAAAAAAATCCACCTTTTTCGCAGCTTTTGATCTGCCGAGCAAAAACTAGTGAATCGATTTTCTTCAAATTTTGTGCAATAATTTTTTATTCATACTTGCACATTCGATGAGAAAATGGTGTTTATCCAAAGCGCCCAGTTCAAATGCGAGCTATGCGAAGTTGTGGATCACCTGTGCTACCATGGGAAGGAAAGGGTTAAACTCATGTATGTTTTTTGTTTTGCAGAATTTGCAGAGTATATATGATAAATTTTTTTTTCAATCTGAAACCGACAAAAAATATTAATTTTCAAATTTGAGCTTTCTGAATTGCACAAGATATTCTCTTCTCCACCACCAAGGGAATAATTAGATTTTTTTTCTTGTTTTAACCAAAAACTCAAATTTTTCTTTGCCAAAATATATTTTTGTGAAGCGGACCTTCCCGGTTCAGTCTGCTTGCAGAAATCATATCTTGCAATATTGATTATTGTTTTCTGTTTGTGCTTCCTACATGACAAACTAATGTCCATTTTCATTGTGAAGTTTTAAGCTTAAAAAAAAATTCTAAACCATCCAATAAAATGCGAAATATTTCAAAACCACCAAAGTTTTCATCGAGATTTATTCTGCCATTATTTATCCCAACTCCACAAAAAACGCGTCGCCGGGCGTGCCCTTGTTAAATGCCAATTATTAATAAACGACATTTTACAGCTGCAAACCGGGGGAGGGGAAGGGCTCGTAAAACTACCCCAATGCAGGAATGTACATTGGAGCACACCGGCTTGACAAGGGAGGTAAATTTAACGACCGTTTCATCCCCGGAACGTCAACGGAACAGAACACGGTAACACAAAAGTCGCCGAATCGGCCGCCAAAGTCGTAAAGTTGACGGGCGCGCGATAACAAAGCCATTAACAGGCACTTTCCCGGAGCTAAAATTTTAGTTTTGGCGCCCCCATCAATGTGTTTGGCGGAGCAGCTTCCCACAACAGCTTCCTAGATCTGAGTTAGTCAGTTGAGAAAGATGAGAAAGTTGGCAACTAATAAGCTATAGATCTCAGAGGAATTTTTCCGTTTCGGCTCCAAAACTAACTTTGGATGGGATTGAAGAATAAGAGGGAAGAGTTTGAGGAGACGATTCGGTGACCTCGAAGAATTTAATTAATTTTAAACCAACTTTGAGCACCTGGATGACTCTGATCGTGAAACTAGATATGATGGTTAGTGTTTGTGGATTGGAGAAATTTTATAGAGTTAGTACGACACCTCTGGTAGTTAACGGTTGTTGCTTTAGAAATGAAAGTTGTAGATATTACAAGACATTTCAAAATGATTAAAAACGGTTGATGGAGTATCGAAATGTATAACTTTTCTAATTTATCTATTTTCGATAAAAGGTTTTACTGTCGGGAATGCAGAAATTTTTGTTAACCCTCTTCTTCATGAACCGTTAATCCGTTGAGATTGTTTTGTCAGTGAAAACAACACTATTGAACTCTTAATGTGCAACTTATGCCAAAATTCATTTAATTTTTTTTACCTTTTTTTCGGGTAGAAATTTATTACAGTGTTAAAGAAAGCTAAAACATGCTAAACAAAATGTTGAGGACATACATGGGCTCGTATGCAGTAGAGCGTTAATGACCCAAGAGAAATGCAATTCAGCTATAAATATGGTTGATTGACTCTGAGCCAAAAATATGCTTACTGCTTACATAAGACAGAAGGGAGTATGCAACGGAAAGAATGATAAAAAGATGGTTCAACCACGTTCAAGTTTGATTGATTTCCAATTGAAATTAAGCTTCCATCATTTCAATTGTAGGCTGATTCAAGCATTTATCAAAATATATCGATTTTTTTCAAAATAAAAGAAACGTAGAAGTTTTTCAAATGTCATTTTTGAAAACTATGAATCGAGGTGTAAGGATTAAGACCCAAAACGTCCTAACGCAGTTGAGGACAATCAACCAAACCTTGTGAATCCAAATGACAGTCAACGTCAACAGCTGGCCACGATTCTGATGGATCCAGCGAGGACATTTCAACGTTCCGGGCGCCAATCTATTTTTTCTTTGCCGCTTGGATCTTCCTTCTAATCCCAAGCTGAATCCTGGGGCCGAAAATTCTTGGACAAATTTCGGGCTTTCCCGCTTTTTTTGCTGTTCCATCTACACACAACATCCGCAGCTGTCCAGGGTAGCTCTCGGTCGGCCACATTCGTTCATTTTACGGATCCTGATCTGGTACGCAGAAAAACTTCGAGATGCAGAATGTATGTATATGAATGACGTAATTCTTGCGGTTCACATGAAAGAAATGTTCTTTTTTGCGGGGTTTCTCCAAAATTGCTGTGGGTTTAGAGATTGAGCGAAGAATTTTCGTGGATGATAGGGAAATGACAATTTTTTTTTTGCTTTTCATTCAGACTAGATTCCAAAACAGATCTTCGCCGTTAAGGTGGATTACCGATTCTCGAGATTATCGGTTTTTGGCAATTTCGTAAGAAACGAAGGATAATTGCTGTTACGGTTTGTGTTCGAATTAGGCTGATGGCATTTTGGAAGACGCATAGATCTGCAATGATTGATGGGTAAGATGAGCAATGCAGATAAATAGGCCTATACAAACTCATAAGAAATTAAATTGAAACGGCCATCTTAAAAAAAGGCATAAAACAATTCGAATTTTGCTAAAAATGTGGAATTCTTTCTGTTGTAGTCAAGGTTAAACTCGAAGAAAGACACCAACAAACTAGAATCGAAAATATCCAATCATTCAAACTGCTAGAATTTTTTATAGGAAAGGTTATATATTATAGGTTCTATAAAATTATCAAAATTATCAAAATTGTCAAAATTGCCAAAATGGTCAAATTTGTCAAAATTGTCAAAATTGTCAAAATTGTCAAAATTGTCAAAATTGTCAAAATTGTCAAAATTGTCAAAATTGTCAAAATTGTCAAAATTGTCAAAATTGTCAAAATTGTCAAAATTGTCAAAATTGTCAAAATTGTCAAAATTGTCAAAATTGTCAAAATTGTCAAAATTGTCAAAATTGTCAAAATTGTCAAAATTGTCAAAATTGTCAAAATTGTCAAAATTGTCAAAATTGTCAAAATTGTCAAAATTGTCAAAATTGTCAAAATTGTCAAAATTGTCAAATTTGTCAAAATTGTCAAAATTGTCAAAATTATCAAAATTGTCAAAATTGTCAAAATTGTCAAAATTGTCAAAATTGTCAAAATTGTCAAAATTGTCAAAATTGTCAAAATTGTCAAAATTGTCAAAATTGTCAAAATTGTCAAAATTGTCAAAATTGTCAAAATTGTCAAAATTGTCAAAATTGTCAAAATTGTCAAAATTGTCAAAATTGTCAAAATTGTCAAAATTGTCAAAATTGTCAAAATTGTCAAAATTGTCAAAATTTTCAAAATTGTCAAATTTGTCAAAATTGTCAAAATTGTCAAAATTGTCAAAATTGTCAAAATTGTCAAAATTGTCAAAATTGTCAAAATTGTCAAAATTGTCAAAATTGTCAAAATTGCCAAAATTGTCAAAATTGTCAAAATTGTCAAAATTGTCAAAATTGTCAAAATTGTCAAAATTGTCAAAATTGTCAAAATTGTCAAAATTGTCAAAATTGTCAAAATTGTCAAAATTGTCAAAATTGTCAAAATTGTCAAAATTGTCAAAATTGTCAAAATTGTCAAAATTGTCAAAATTATCAAAATTGTCAAAATTGTCAAAATTGTCAAAATTGTCAAAATTGTCAAAATTGTCAAAATTGTCAAAATTGTCAAAATTGTCAAAATTGTCAAAATTGTCAAAATTGTCAAAATTGTCAAAATTGTCAAAATTGTCAAAATTGTCAAAATTGTCAAAATTGTCAAAATTGTCAAAATTGTCAAAATTGTCAAAATTGTCAAAATTGTCAAAATTGTCAAAATTGTCAAAATTTTCAAAATTTTCAAAATTGTCAAAATTGTCAAAATTGTCAAAATTGTCAAAATTGTCAAAATTGTCAAAATTGTCAAAATTGTCAAAATTGTCAAAATTGTCAAAATTGTCAAAATTGTCAAAATTGTCAAAATTGTCAAAATTGTCAAAATTGTCAAAATTGTCAAAATTGTCAAAATTGTCAAAATTGTCAAAATTGTCAAAATTGTCAAAATTGTCAAAATTGTCAAAATTGTCAAAATTGTCAAAATTGTCAAAATTGTCAAAATTGTCAAAATTGTCAAAATTGTCAAAATTGTCAAAATTGTCAAAATTGTCAAAATTGTCAAAATTGTCAAAATTGTCAAAATTGTCAAAATTGTCAAAATTGTCAAAATTGTCAAAATTGTCAAAATTGTCAAAATTGTCAAAATTGTCAAAATTGTCAAAATTGTCAAAATTGTCAAAATTGTCAAAATTGTCAAAATTGTCAAAATTGTCAAAATTGTCAAAATTGTCAAAATTGTCAAAATTGTCAAAATTGTCAAAATTGTCAAAATTGTCAAAATTGTCAAAATTGTCAAAATTGTCAAAATTGTCAAAATTGTCAAAATTGTCAAAATTGTCAAAATTGTCAAAATTGTCAAAATTGTCAAAATTGTCAAAATTGTCAAAATTGTCAAAATTGTCAAAATTGTCAAAATTGTCAAAATTGTCAAAATTGTCAAAATTGTCAAAATTGTCAAAATTGTCAAAATTGTCAAAATTGTCAAAATTGTCAAAATTGCCTTAATTGTCAAAATTGTCAAAATTGTCAAAATTGTCAAAATTGTCAAAATTGTCAAAATTGTCAAAATTGTCAAAATTGTCAAAATTGTCAAAATTGTCAAAATTGTCAAAATTGTCAAAATTGTCAAAATTGTCAAAATTGTCAAAATTGTCAAAATTGTCAAAATTGTCAAAATTGTCAAAATTGTCAAAATTGTCAAAATTGTCAAAATTGTCAAAATTGTCAAAATTGTCAAAATTGTCAAAATTGTCTAAATTGTCAAAATTGTCAAAATTGTCAAAATTGTCAAAATTGTCAAAATTGTCAAAATTGTCAAAATTGTCAAAATTGTCAAAATTGTCAAAATTGTCAAAATTGTCAAAATTGTCAAAATTGTCAAAATTGTCAAAATTGTCAAAATTGTCAAAATTGTCAAAACTGTCAAAATTGTCAAAATTGTCAAAATTGTCAAAAATGACAAAAATGACAAAAATGACAAAAATGACAAAAATGACAAAAATGACAAAAATGACAAAAATGACAAAAATGACAAAAATGACAAAAATGACAAAAATGACAAAAATGACAAAAATGACAAAAATGACAAAAATGACAAAAATGACAAAAATGACAAAAATGACAAAAATGACAAAAATGACAAAAATGACAAAAATGACAAAAATGACAAAAATGACAAAAATGACAAAAATGACAAAAATGACAAAAATGACAAAAATGACAAAAATGACAAAAATGACAAAAATGACAAAAATGACAAAAATGACAGAAATGACAAAAATGACAAAAATGACAAAAATGACAAAAATGACAAAAATGACAAAAATGACAAAAATGACAAAAATGTCAAAAATGACAAAAATGACAAAAATGACAAAAATGACAAAAATGACAAAAATGACAAAAATGACAAAAATGACAAAAATGACAAAAATGACAAAAATGACAAAAATGACAAAAATGACAAAAATGACAAAAATGACAAAAATGACAAAAATGACAAAAATGACAAAAATGACAAAAATGACAAAAATGACAAAAAATGACAAAAATGACAAAAATGACAAAAATGACAAAAATGACAAAAATGACAAAAATGACAAAAATGACAAAAATGACAAAAATGACAAAAATGACAAAAATGACAAAAATGACAAAAATGACAAAAATGACAAAAATGACAAAAATGACAAAAATGACAAAAATGACAAAAATGACAAAAATGACAAAAATGACAAAAATGACAAAAATGACAAAAATGACAAAAATGACAAAAATGACAAAAATGACAAAAATGACAAAAATGACAAAAATGACAAAAATGACAAAAATGACAAAAATGACAAAAATGACAAAAATGACAAAAATGACAAAAATGACAAAAATGACAAAAATGACAAAAATGACAAAAATGACAAAAATGACAAAAATGACAAAAATGACAAAAATGACAAAAATGACAAAAATGACAAAAATGACAAAAATGACAAAAATGACAAAAATGACAAAAATGACAAAAATGACAAAAATGACAAAAATGACAAAAATGACAAAAATGACAAAAATGACAAAAATGACAAAAATGACAAAAATGACAAAAATGACAAAAATGACAAAAATGACAAAAATGACAAAAATGACAAAAATGACAAAAATGACAAAAATGACAAAAATGACAAAAATGACAAAAATGACAAAAATGACAAAAATGACAAAAATGACAAAAATGACAAAAATGACAAAAATGACAAAAATGACAAAAATGACAAAAATGACAAAAATGACAAAAATGACAAAAATGACAAAAATGACAAAAATGACAAAAATGACAAAAATGACAAAAATGACAAAAATGACAAAAATGACAAAAATGACAAAAATGACAAAAATGACAAAAATGACAAAAATGACAAAAATGACAAAAATGACAAAAATGACAAAAATGACAAAAATGAAAAATATGACAAAAATGACAAAAATGAAAAAAAATGACAAAAATGACAAAAATTAAAAAAATGACAAAAAGTATAGTGATGTTAATTTCTTCAAGAAATATTTTTGCAAATTATATTTGGAGTTTGTTTCCAAAAAATTAAATAAAACAAGTAAGTTTAGCAATGCATGCTTCCAGCAAATTCAAACCGATGCTTACAAATCAGAAAGCAAGTTTTAATGGTTGCCTTCCTCGAACCAATTGCATCCATTGCTCTACGCCTACTTTTCTAATTTCTCGAAACGTCAACTTCAACAAATAACTAATCCCCGCCAGGATACTTCCACAGGGATATGGCGCTGAAGCTTCGAACAGCCTTCTCGGATGACACGCAGTCAAAAACTTTGAGCCCTGCAAAAACCACTAACTAACTAAGCAACTGTCGCCGCCTGCTCAGTCTCTGTTTACCATTTTTGGAGCCCGCTATGCTTCGTTTTGGTTTTTGGCTTGTCAAAAGCTCTATAATTCAGCTTCGAAAAAGTTTGTCCCATCAAGTTGTTAGTCTAGATGTGCTCGATAAGACGTAACTTACGGCTGCCCTCGTTCCACTTTTTCCCCAAAAAACCTTCCTTGAGAGACCGATACGCTCATAAATTATCCACGCACAAGGTACAAAATGGGCACATGGCGGCCAAAGTTTGCTGTTGAAGCTTTGCTCTGAAAGATCCGACGAAATGCGACCGTCAACGAGAGTCAAAACATTGTACATCCACCGAATAGATAGATAGATACACACACTAGAAGCTCTGCTACATGGCTGATGTTTAACCACCAACTTCCCATGTCCCAAATCGACCGAACCAAAGGCAGGCAGAAGACCAAAAGTCAAACTTTGGCAAAGCACTTTATCATACACAAGATTCGTCGTCCACCCACCCACCTATTCACGCCCTTTTACTTTGACGAAACGGGAACGGGACCATTTTCAGCGGAAGGGCAGTGCTGCCAGATGAAATTTTTAAATTCAACTTCAACTTCTCAAGATTTGTTTCACAAAAAATCCTAATTTTCTAAAAATGATGACACAACTTTAAAAATAATAACAAAATAAAAATGTAACTCTGGCATCCCTGACTTTGATTCCCACACCTTTTACTTCACTCCCCATGATGAATCTGGTCAAGCATGAGGAAAAGTAGGTAACGTGGAAGAGGAAAAGTCTCCAAGCATAATTGCCATCTGTTACCCTTGTCTAGTTTCGCTTGTTGTGGAATCGCGTCACACATTTCTGGAGGCCCCGGCACAGCTATACTTTTCCATGTTTTACCGGCAGAATGTATCCATAAAAAGTCAAAGTTTATCCCCTCTTCTTGTCCCCATCCTTGTTACTTTCTGGATGATTCCTTTGCCCGGAACCGATGAAAGTTTAACCGGAAAAACCGTCACACCACTTGTAAAACCTAGAGACAGAATTAGGAATCTATTGGTGTGCTTTCGTTTTGTCATCGTTCGTTCGCGAGTTTCCTCTTACTTCTAAATCAGCTCCATCCACGTGTTCGTTTTTTATCGATGTTTTCGATCTATTTTCCGGGGATTATTGTTTTTTTCCACCAATATGTTTGTTTCTCAGGAACAAACAGAAACAATTACTGTTTATTTGTTTCCTGTTTTTTTAAACAACTTGTATTAAATGCTTTTTTTTAATGCTACTCTTTAGTTATTTTATTTTCATGTTTTGATGACTAGTTCGAATAATGAGTATACAACTTCACAGGCCAAAAATAAAAGGCCTGCCTACGAAACCATTTTCTGGTAGTAAAGTATATAATTTGCGCGCGTAGAAGTTGTCGAAAACGATCTATATTTTATTTTCGTCACATTGGTTCTATATGTCATCAGGAGGCAATATTCCTTTATTTATTTGAGAGATAAATGAAGGATGCCGTAGGTCGTCAGAAAGTCGTAGAACGTCCATAATCCTTAGATCACCAGGAAACCGTATACCTATAGGTTTCAGAAGGTCGGAAAGTGCCAGAAGATTATAGGAACAAGTACATCTTAGGGAGGTCACGGTGGTCAATATTTTATTTCAAAATTTTGCTATCGGGAAAAATCATTCTGGTCAATTATGCCCGCTTTTTTCGGCCTCACTTATGAATTAACTGGAGTTAAACCTCTGCTATTTCAAAATATTCTCATGGCACTCGTTTCAATCGAGTCGAAGGCCAATTAGAATAAGTTAAAAAAAAACACATGAAAATATTGATTTTATGAAATTTTTTTATCTTAATATGTACTACATCCCAGCAAACATAGAATCGCATAAGGGATAACTCAAGGAAATAAAAACGTTACTGCGAATCGTAATTCCAACTAACGCAAGTAAAAGGTCGTACAAATCGTTACTCGAAATCGAATTAAATAATTTAAATCGGATATGATAGAAATTCCGCCATGTTTGCAGATTTTGAAGACGAGTTTTGTTGTTCTCTCTGCGAGCAGCAGTGCAACCAGATTGTTAAAAATCAGATGGTGTATTTGCAAGAACTGCCCAATGACAGAAGCAGAAAATATTGTCGCTGGCAACAGTTCGCATGCGTTGAGATAAAAAACTTGTACTCATTTGCATTCTTTCAGTATGTATGAATATGGTATCGAATATCGTCTTGTTCGTATATTCTTATCGCTTTAGCCAGAAGTTTAGGGTAGGCTGGGGGTTGGGGGTAGGCTTAATAGCGGCACGTTATCCAAACATACGGGAAAATTGTGCCTAGAAGTTAAAAATATGTTTGTATATTGCCTCCACTTTGGCAGGTGAATGCTGTTTTTTTTTAGTTTCATACGATCATTCTAAAATGTATATGAAACGTATAACAAAGTTTTTAAGATATATACCTACAAAAATGTTTGCTGGGATGTTTGTTAACATCAAGAAATACGATGATTGTGTAATTAAAATGATTGAACGTGAGTTCATGAAACGTAAATAAAACCGACCACTTATCTCATGATGTACGTTTCCAAACTAGTAATAAACGTAAACAAGTCGACATCGTGTATGTGTACCTAAGCAAATAAAATTAAAGTTCATGCTTTATTTACATAATTCTTAATCACACACAATAAAGATAGAAATACACATTCAAATTCGACTTGTAGTCAATAGCTTCAGCTTTCTTGATCATTGTTGCTTCAACATATATCAAGACATGTATTGAAATGACTCACAAATATTTTCCATCTGTAGGGGAGATAAGGGCATAATGGCCACCTTATGGAAAACCTTTTTTTAACCATAGAAAACAGTTATAATTTGTGAATTACACCATTGTTTTGTATTCAGATACTAAAAAAGTCTATTTCCTAATTGGCTGAAACTTGGAAAAGTAGAGAAAAACGTTTAAAAATGCATTTCAATTTTTTTTCTGCCGAAATCTGAAAACTAGTCACTGCAGGGGCAGAATAAGCACCATTAATTGAGGCACGATGATCGTTTACTGCTGGGGAATCGAGCAGCGAATTCAACGTGATGAAGTCAACTGAATAATAGAGGTACAACTTGACTTGTTTCATCTGGCGATTTGTCTTGGAGGCAATGGGCGCGCTCGCTATCCCGGCATACGATTTCTCATGCGTTAAACAGAAAAAGCAATGGCCTTCACTCCAATTTCACTTCAATTAGCTGTCATTCTGTGTAAGAGTAAAGAGCAAAATTTATTCTTTTTTGCGGGCCCAAGCCCAATTGGATGGTGTTGGAGAGATAATCAGAGGCCCAATCGTCAGATGTAAACTAGTCAAACTATAGCTCTATAATTCAGTTGATTACATCGAGTTGAATTCGCTGCTTACGGCAGAAAACGCTAATCGCGCCCCGATTGATAGTGCTCTTTTCACCCCGAGTCAACAAATTCAAGTAAAAACGCGTTTTAAAATTAATTAAAGTGAAAAATCAAAAATATAATGATGGTGAAAATTGAGAAACAATGTGTACATAATGCTACAGTGAGTACATTCAAGATGATTTAAATGTCATAAAAGCTTTTTTCGATGTGCTTAGAAATCGTTATATTTTCATCACTTGAGAACCTAGCTGAATATTTCTGTAAAGATGATAAAAACATTAATTTTTATGGTGAAAAATTAATACTATACGAAGTACGAAACAAATCCTCATGAAAATTTATTTGAGAAAATACTTACTTTAATTGAAAAGAGGAGAGCTCGTTACGCCCTTATGCCCCCTAGTATCTAATAATTATCTGAAAACAATATAAACCAATATTTTTTTAGGTTACCATAACATCGAGCATATTGTCTGGTCGTGTGAGGTCCATCTTGTCGCCAGAGCGAATTTCATAGACTCCCTTCGGGCCCGAGGAAAACCACCTAACGTGCCAGTGAGAGATGTATTAGCCGTGCTAGATTTGGACTACCTGTTCGAAATCTATCTTTTTTTAAAGCCATCGCTCTTCGTTGTCGTATCCTTGAACTCCTAATTTTTGGTCCAATACCGCGTTTCTATTTTCGGAAACGTTTGGAGCCACAACTCATTCTAAACACGTCACTCCTAAAACTGACGAGACGCTTGTTCGCGTCCTTGTTTACCGTCCGAGAATCGAGACGAGAATTTCTCTCAACCAAGCTCTCTCCCTCCCCTTCTACGTTCGTCCGAAACCGTCTTTCGTCAAGTTAATCTTCAATTTACTATGAGTAAATAATGATTGTGCTGGAGGAACGCTGCAGCTGCAGCACGTTTGATACACAACACCGAGCTAAATATTCATTTTGAATTTACCGACTATTTTGATTTCACTATTCCGTCGGCTTATCCTCTACATTCGTCTATAGTTCTTTTTATTTTCATATTTCCCTTTCTATCTTCTGTTTCTTTAAAAAAAAAAGTGTTAAGCTAAGCAAACAGTTGTAAAAACAAAAAAAAAAGAGTTTGGCTTCTTAAAACCAGAAGTTACGAGCCGTTTCAAATAAAGATTTACAAAAAAAAGGATTTCTCAAATGTACAATATTATACGCTCATGGCCGTATGAACAATACCAAGAAGGGGGGGGGGGGGGGAGGGTTTGTGTAATAAACCCAAGGAATTCCAGTGGAGAGAGAATTCTTTGCATTTGGAATGATAATAATCAAAATTCCACAACTGCATAACAAATTGTAACAATTTGCAACATTTGCAACAATTAGCACATTTTCGCTCTCTCTGAGTACCGGTTTCTCTCATTTTAACTGAAACCTTCTAATTCTTTCTAACAAATTGCAACAAATTATAACAAATTCAATCTACAAAATTTGTTTGATCATTGACGATGATTCTTCCCCTGAATAAACCCACTTCCCCCATGAGGTCCCACCAAAAGCATGCAAAGTATTCTACTCTACACTCAAAATTTGTTATTCTTAATCAAATTCGGTAATGGAGTGAAGTTATTCGATAGTAACAATCTTGACTAAGAATTGATGTCAAAACCTCGAAAATTAATCCTAGGTTCTGAACCAGGGATTAGTTTTTGAGATTTGGCATCAGTTCATCTGCAGTTTTTCAAAATTTTCTCGCATATTGACAACTCAATTTTAAATAAGATTCATCTCATTTCAGAGATTCTGGTTTCTTAAAATCAAAATCGAAATTGTATTTGTGTTTTCATATTTCGGATAATGTTATTATTAGCTAACCAGAAGGGCCTGCTACAATAGCCCTCGAATCCCAAGTCAAGCCAAGGGGATTCTGGCGAGGGTGTGACTCATGCGGCCTTTATTTGGTTGACTTTACGGAGCAGAGTTTACGGAGAACCTCGGGTCGGCTTCTGACAAGGAAGTGACACTGGACCAAGGAAATCAAAACACCGATCTTTTTAGTTTAAACGTTTATTGTCCTTCCTTATAATTTTTTATTTTTTTTCCTCGAACAGGGAAAGCCCGCTGGAGTTAAGCTTCTCTCAAGCCACTCCAACAGGCACAAAACCCTGTCAAAACAATTTTTCTCAGCATTTTCAACTGTGTGTAGTGTAGTGTGTGGGGGTGGCCGGCCAACTGGAACTGCTGCTGCGGGATATCTTGGGATTCGTGTGATTCCACGTGGCAAACGGGAACAATAACTCAGGATTTTTCAGAGACCTGTGGCTGTCTTCGGCTATCGTTGTCGCACAACCTTACACTCGCCGGTCAACCTCCGGTAAGTGTGCTCAAGGTTGTACAGGGCTGTACCGGAATTGGTTGTTGATGAATGACGGCAGTCGGGTGTATTGGGCGACGAGCAGGAGGATGCGTCCTTAAGGTGGACCTGGGCAAGTTTTCCTTCTAGCCGTAGCGTAACAGACTGAACGTTGACGGCCTCTCGTCGATTGGATCTTGTTGATCGGTGTCGTTAACCCTTACACACGCCGAGCAATTTCCAGAGCTGTTGCTGGTTAACGATGGCAGGAGGGTGTGTTTGGCGACGGACCTCAATGTGGCCTTACCATAAGCTTTGGCGAATGAGCTAGCCTAATATTAATGGCTCCTAAGGAATCGAGAGCTAATAGAGATTTTATCGCACTACCGGGAATATAATGTAAATTTACTGAATCTTTATTTTGCTGTCAGAAACACAGAATTTTTTCACGGAACCTAACTGTACCTGGCGAAAGTCAGATTGGAAAAGACCTTCCCGATTTTACGCAATTCCCTTTTCATGCCACATTTTCCAGTTCCTTAGCGATTTTTCTTTTATCCTATTAGTTTTTTTATCGTACTATCTTCTTCACGTTTTATCCCTCTATTCCAGTTTGTGTATATTGTGTATTGTGAAATGTGTTTTCAAATTTATTGTGACCGTTAGGAGTCTTTTAGCTATTTATTTATTATGCAATTTTAACAATTTTAACCTTGAATTTCAATAATGTTTATTATGTTCAATCTTACTGTACGGGACATGCAACATAAAACAAATAAACATTCAGGCGTTTTATACAGGATGATGAGTACTCTTCGTGAGTAACTGACTCATATGATAACACTGTTTAGTATGGACAAACTGAGAAACCTTCCATTACAGACCACAAGCTGCGCTAACTACGCTTTTTATATGATTAATGTGAGGCTGCCATGATAGTTTGGTGTCAAATATCAAACCAAGATGTTTGTAGTTATCGACCTTTTCAATAATAGTAGAGCCAATTGTCAACTCTCGAACCTCTTCGATTCGCTTTCTTGGTGAATGAAATATAACGTATTCGGATTTTGACAAATTCAGTGATAACAGGTTTTCTGAGAAGAATCCCATTAGTATCTGTCAATTCACTAGTGTCTCTCCAACGTAGGTCAGCGATGTATCGTCAGCAAACAGGCGGGGATTTCCATCAAGAGCAAGCATCGGTAGATCATTCACGTATATTAAGAAGAGGAGAGGTATTATGTTACTTCCCTGAGGTATACCAACTGACATTGGTTTAAGGGCACTTTCGGTATCATTTCAACCAACGTACTGGAGACGATTGTAGCTCGAAAGCATTTACCCAGAATGATATTTCAACAGAATAAAAAATACCCGAAATCAAACCCCAGAATGAATCAGCGTGCCATTTAAAAACCATTTTAATATATTGTTCTTCAAGTTGTCGCGTGCGGACGGGGCTAAACGATCACCCCTAGCTTTTAAGCAGACCTAGGCAGCCCGGCAGACCTATTCAGTTTGAATGAATATATTTTATTTTTGAGAAATGGTTCATTCTGGTGGGAAATCAATCTAGGGAATGGTTCATTCTGGTGAAAAATTTTCAGGGAATGGTTCGTCTGGCGAAAAAAATGTGGAAAAGTGTTTTATGGTAATAATAATTCTGAGGAATTTTCATTCTGAGCAAACGTATTCGGGGAAATGGAGTACAACCGCTGGAAACAGTTTGATAGGTAACTCTTAATAAGATCGTTCGATTGCGTTGTCTTTAGAGTTTCACTAGTTTCGTCTGGGCAGAAGCTTGTATAGTTTTGGTCAACCATATTAAGGATGCATAAGAGAGTTTGGGTCTTATAAAAGCTTTAAATATCTCATAGAAAATATTTTATATGAAAAGCAAACTGGCCTCCTTTTCTCAGATTTGAAAAAGGCAATCGATACTCTAGATCACACCATCCTTCTAAAATACTGGATTTCCATGGACTACGCGGACAAGTTCATATCCTCATATGAAGCTCCCTGTCAAATAGAAACCAATATTCGATGCTTAACGGTTTAAAGAGCGACCTCCGACCTTTCGAAGTAGGAGTGCCACAAGGAAGTAATTTCCTCATATGAGTAATTCCTCATATACGTGAATAATTTGCTAAATTTGAAACTGTAGTTATGTATGCAGATAAACCACCATGGGTGCACGGATTCACCGCAGTTTCGCCAACGTATGCGCTGAATTGCATTGTTTAGATTATGAGTTCGGCAAATCTTCAATGCATATCACCACATAACCGACACCATGTTTTCGTGTGAACTGTCATGTAATGAATGTGTTTTGTGCATGCGTGAGTCTTATTTGGAGAACGAGATAATCAGTATAAGATTCATAACATTTTCAGTCTAATGAATCTACGACAGGTATTCCGCACTCGTGTATATACCTGGCCAGCTGGCAACTGATTGAACATTCTTAAATATAACAGAAAACACATCTTACCTGTCGACCACTTATGGGATTTTAACCCAAAAGTTTTCGTGCCGATACCGGGAAATGAATCCAGTACGCTTGGCATATCAAAACCAAACTCGCGTCAGCCTATCCACTAAACCACATCGGTGCTTGAAACAAAAAATATCCGGTGTTATTTTAAAAAAACAATCACTACATCGTGACCAAAAATGAAAAAAATAATTTGAATCTACGCTCAAGCTTGCAACTGTTCTTTCAATAAGAATGTAACTTATGTCCAAAAAAAACATCAATCAGAAAAATGCCGGACACACAGGCATAGATCTTTTCGGCGCCTCAATTCATACATTCTTCTATTAGTTGAGTAATTCCTCGTTTCCCAAACCATCATTCAGTGAATGGGACCAGCCAGTCGAGTCATAAAAAGACATACTACTAGAGACATTTTTCTGAAGACGACTTCTGTCAGTATAGAGATAGCCTTTGGTGGTCGAACATAAAGAAGAGATAGTGTCGACAGTCGTATAAACGTGTATTCTGCCTCATGCTTCCCGGTCATGTGGTTTAGCCTTGGTCCGAAAGAATTCTTCATGATACTGCTTCCTGAAAGGGAAAGTGGAGTACAGACCAAAAAAAAGCACAACTAGGAGACGGAAAAATCCACCCCAAGTCTAACAAACTCATATCAGTTTCATTTGTTTATTTAGATGTGCATAAGCAAACAGCAAAAGCTCATTACACATCTCGAAAATGGTCCAAACGGATGCTGCCGCACAACTGGTACAATGTATCAAATTTTCTCTCCTTTTATGAGTGGAATTTGTATCCTTTTTTTGTTTTCCCCTTTTTTTATTCTCTGCTACTGGTACTGGTTGACGACGAAGCTCACAGTCCGAAAAAAAAATCTTCTTTTACCCAAAAGACCCGATGCTTCTGGCAGGTCGGAAAGTTGGCCCCACAAATCGTCCGGTCTGGCACGGGATGGCCAAGCAGAAGCAGCAGGGGAATCCCGAACCAAGGCCGGCCAACCGGAATTTTTATGTTCCTGTGCTTTTTATTGCCCAGTCAGTCAGCCCCCTTTCGTCATTTTTCTAGAAATCTAGAGACAGGAGAAAGAGATGAAAAAAAACATAGCAAAATAAATGCCGGTTGACGATGACCAGTCCTGGATTTTCTAGGATTGTAGGACCTAGGAATGATCAGAGCTTATCTGAATTTTGGTCATTACTTAATTCTTAAATAACGTTGCTTTGGGAATGAAAATCAAATGCATTGTTACAAAAACGCATCATTTTGATACATAAATTTGTGCAAAATAAAATTTTGGTTAGAGGACCGGAGTCGTCCAAATGGAGTATTTTTTTTTAGATATTTTCAAAATTTCCTAAAAATATGCCACCCTAGTCATGTTGAAGATTTGTTAAAGTTTTAAACAAAATACCCTCATTGTAACAGATTTCACCCTTACTTTGAGGTGGGAATGTACACTTTTTTGTTTTAAACAGATAATCATGTCGAAATGAGCATATATTTCAAACTTTAAAAATGTAACTCAAAAACTATTTGAGTAACGAGATTTACGATATAGTACTTCCATAGATGATTTGATTTACGTCCCTCCAGCGTTTAAACAGTAGATTTGCCGTTTCGTTTAAAAAAACGGCTGATTTTTTTTTCAAAAATTTCAGAGCATTAAAAAGCGCGTAGAAAAACACATAAATATAATAAAATCAAAAAGTCAAAATCGTCAAAAATGGATATACGTCACTTCGGCATATCGTAGCAGGATGGGACTGAGTAAGCTTTTTCGCACTTGTTTATGGTACTTTTGGTTGCATGGGAAGAAAGCTTAAGAGATGGATACACAGACTCAATTGCTAGACGCCGGACGATAAATTTCGACGCCATTTTGAAATCAGAGATAGAGGCTTCAGCTAAACTTGAATATGTTGTGAATGACTAAAAATTGCTTGGAAGAAAAAAAATCTAGCACAACTATATTAAAAACATTATATAAATATGATAAAAACATGACAAAGATATGGTTATCATTTCTAAAATATGACAAAAAGATCAAAACATGACAGACGTGGGTTAATTATGACAAAAACACTAAAAAATAACGACAAAAAAAAACAAATATTTGACAAATTTAACAAAAAACTTATTTCGACCAAAATATGTAAAGAATGATTAAAATATGCCAAACTATGGCAAGATAAATATAAAAATATGACAAATATAACAAAATTATGATAAAAATTAGTTAATAAAATAAATCAGATCGGAATAGTCAATGAAAAAATATGACAAATTTATATCAATTTTTTTTTAATAAAATGGTAAAACTCTGTGAAATCAATGCAAAGAGTTTAACAGAATTATGACAAAGTTGTGACAAATGTGATGACATGACAATAATTCCGCAAAAATTATAAAAATATTGCAAATTTTGATAAAAAAAATTACAAATTACAAAATTTGTCAATAAATTGACAGAAATCCGAAAAAATGTAAGACAAAAATATGACAAATGTGATAAAAACATGAAACAAAATAGGTAAAAAAAAAGACAAAAGAGATCAAACTATGATAAACCTATGATAAAAATAATGAAAAATAATGTGATAATATAAGACAAATGGTGAAAAGAAATTACTGACCCAAGTAACCGTAAGCACTTAAATATAGCCCTTAATCAACACTATATTCCCATATATAACTCTGAATTAATGCTTGTTTTGCACTATATGCGTATATAATGCAGTTTTAACGCTTTAATAAGCATTACAAATGCTGAATTAGAGCACCATTGAAACGTCATTTTTCGCCAGCCGTTTTAAAACATTAAAAATGAATACTTAGAACATCTTTTAATTTTTTAATTGATTGAATTTCAAATTAGGAAATTCAATTTGGAAATTATTCTTTGATTTATTAAATTGAAAAATTAAAAAATAAAATCATTATCTACAACATCAATCAACCTCCTGAATGAAGAATTATGCTTGCTTAATGAAGTGTTCTATGAAATGAGAAGTGATTATAATTGAATTATGAATTACTTTTGATTTTTTTTTTGTCATCATTTGGTCATTCTTTTGTTTTTTTTTTCAAGATTTTTGGCATTTTTCAGCACATTTGTTATAATTTTGTCAATCATTTCTGCACTTCTTCTCCTCTGGCTCTGAGAGCCTCATATGACATATTTTTGTAGTTTTTGTTGAATCAAAGCAATCATTCGATTGTTTCGACTCAGTAGAATTGTTCAACGAAGTAGGCTCACAACAAAAATTAGAGTTATTTTTGTCATATGTTTGTGCTGTTTGTCATATTCTTTGAAGTTTTTATATTTTTGTCAAATATTTTGATATTTGTTCTAAGGCTTGTGATATAGCTCAGTTGGCAAGTCTGTTGTCTCCTGAGCCGATGTCCGCGAGTTCGAGCCCAAGAGTAAACATCGAACACAGCTGTACCGGATAAGTTTTTCAATAACGATCCGCCAACTGCAACGTTGATAAAATCGCGAATGCCATAAAGATGGTAAAACGACTATAATCGAAACAAAAAAAAAAGATATTTGTCTTATTTTTGTGATAATTTTGTCAAACTGTACACAATTACACCACTCCATTTCCTTTTTATAAAATTTTTCACATGATTTCCACATATTTTTGTGTTGTACCTGTCCTATTTTCTTGGCAATTATCATAATTTGTGATAGAATTGTGAATTTGTGTGATATTTGACTAATTTCTATCATGATTATGTCATATTTTTGTCATAGATTTTTGTCATTTTATTGTTATATTTTTGTAATCATTTTGTCATATTTATATCCCATTCATCATAGTTTTGTCAGATTTTTGTCTTTATTTTGTAGTTTTTTGTCATCATTTTGTCATTCTTTTGTTTTTTAATATTTTTGTCATCTCTCAGCACATTTATTATATTTTTGTCAAATTTTTGTTATAGTTCTGTCAGATATTTGTCAATATATTGTGAAATTCTTCTATATGATTCTCCATATCTTCATCATATTTCAATTTGTAACTATTTTTTCATGATATCCGCATAATTTTGTTCTATATTTGTCATATTTTCTTGGTATTTGTAATAACTTTGTTTGACTTTTGTCAAATTTGTGTTATATTTGACTAATTTCTACCATAATTATGTTATACTTTTGTCAAAGATTTTTGTCAACTTATTGTGATATGATTGATATTATTTTGTCATATTTTTATCCCATTCATCATAGTTTTATCAGAGTTTGGTCTTAAATTTGTCATTTTTTGTCATCATTTTGTCATTCTTATGTTTTTTTAAAGAATTTTGTCATCTTTCATCACGTTTGTTATATTTTTGTTATAGTTCTGTCAGATATTTGTCAATACATTGTGATTTTTTTTCTAAATAATTTTACATACCTTTATCATATTTCTACTACATTTGTCAAAAACTTGTAATATTTTTGTCATATCTTTGTCTTTCTGTTAAAATTTTGCATATTGTTAAAAAAAATCAAATATTTGTCGTCGTTCTCATAGTTCTGTCACATTTTTTATGTCTATTTATTTGTCAAATTTTGGTCATAAATTTGTTCCAATTTTTATCAAATTTTTGTCAATTTTTAACTAATTTGTACAATTTTTTTTTGACTTAACTCTGTTAGATTTTCGTTGCATTGTTGTCAATATTTTTGTCATAGTCAAAAAACTTCAAATAACATTTTGTAATATTTGACACATTTCTTACTTATGTTAAAAAAAATTGTTATCAGATTTTTATCCAATTGTAATAATTGTTTCAAGGATCTTTTCTTACATGAAGTTGTATTTTTTTCATTCGTTGTTTTTTGTCATATTTTCGCCCGATTTTTAACGTTTAAATGTAAAATTTTATATATTGTTTCATCACGATTTTGTCATATTTTGAATTTTGTTAGTCATCACATATTTCAGATTTTTTGTCATATGTATGTTTGCAGCGACATTTTACATGTCCAGTAGAGAGGAGTGAAAATACATTTTGATATTACCAAAAACTGAAAACAGTAAATTCGAAAACTTTGGCGTGATAATGATTGAGACTGCCTTTATTTACGCCATAATTTGTTTTAGTTTAGCTTGAAAATACTCTGAATGATTTTATATTAGAACACAAAACATGTCGAAGCAATCAAAATTTATGTATTCAATGAAAGTGTTATTGTGTCTATTAAGTTGTAGCCAATCACTATCAAAGTTCCGTTCATCGGAATTTCATAAATGTGTCTCTACTTTGCACAATAAGCCGTGAATCTCAAGAAATTTTGAAGAGGAAAAAGTACGAACCACAAATGGAGCAAAATAAAAGTACACATGATATACAGGGTCCACCAAAATACATCTGAACAAAAAGTTTTTACTTTTTAAAAAATACACTGGAATCATCTGAGCATATTTTTGTTATTACAATCATCTGCCGCGCGAAAAATTGCCCCAAACATGCTGAGAACTGGATTTTGTGAATCTATTGAACATGAACACTTAAGGAAGAACACCGATTTCGCTCAGTTCGTCCATGTATTAGAAGCATGGCCGTAGGAACGGGGGGGGTTTTGGGGGTTAAACCCCCCCCATGAGTGTCCAAAAAAAGCAAGCGAGGTATTCTACTCTACACTCAAAACTTTAAATTCATACTCAAATTATGAAAGTAGAGCAAAGATATTCAAGAGTAACTATCTGGACTAAAAACTAATACAAAACCCTCAAAAACCCATTTCAAGTACAAAATTCTGCTACAGTTTTTCAAAATTTTCTCACTTGTGCATAGAATAAGTTTGTCAGATTTTTTTACAGCATGTATCCGGGCCGAACAAATGTTTTGAATCCGTGTATTCGATTTAAAAATTGTTGACCAAATCCAGGTAAAACCGGGCAATTTTGGTCAACACCCAGAAATAACCCATAAAAAATCTAGAATGATTATTCTTTCAAACTTGATGCAAAAATTTTGAATACATAAAAAAAATTACAATACTATTTGTTTTTTTCTAAGTTTCATTTGAGAATGAGAATAAGGACAATCCCGGGCAAAATCCGGGCATTTCCAATGAAATCTGGGCAATCGGGTCGGATCGGACTTTTCCCAAATTCAATAATAAATATCCGGGTCAATCTTGGCAACCTCATATTAAATATTAAATAATATTAAATATTAAATTTTAAATTTAACCCATTTTGGAGGTTCTGGTTCCATATTCCTATAACCAGAATTGTATTTCGTATTTCTTATGGTGTATCAAGCTTGGGATTCTTGATTTTCAGTTCGAATAATCATAAGAAAGTAGGAAACCCGTGTTCGATTTCGGTTTTGCATTCATATGAAATTTGAATCATGTTTTTCGAAGATCAAATGCATTTTCAATATTTTGATGATAGTTTTCCGAATGTGGAAAAAGAAGAGATTTGTTCTATATTCAAATTCGAAGTTCTTAAGTTTTTTTCTAACGCAAAATTTCAACATTAAAAGCTTCTAAGAGGCGATTCAAAATTGAAAACCAGATTCAGATTCATCATTAGAAATTCTCATTTTCAATCAGATTCATAAAACAGATTAAAAATAAATGATTGAAATAATGAATTAAGATCAAAGTAGGACTAGAGAATTTCAATAATAGATCCATGAATGAGGGCTCTAAGATTTGGCTCATGAAATTCTAATCTGGAATTATGATTCCTAAATCGTATTTTTTGTACATTTCGAAAATCGTATAGAAATTCAGAAACAGATTCAAAGTTTAATTTTTGGATTCAGGTTTAAATTCAGATTTAAAATTCAGAAAAAGATTCAGCTTGTGAATAAGTTTTTTAATCAACATAAAATTGTTGAGAAATTCAAGAGAACATGAACTTAAAAAATTGTCAATTCAATTTCCAGATTTCAAAGTTTTTAATCAGAATTAGTATGTACATACAATTCAGCTGAAAATCACAAATATAAAATACAATTTGAATTAATTTTCTAAGTTTTGATTCATGCAAAATATTCCAAATTATATTTAAAAAAATCAAACATTTATTCTTTATGAAAAATATTTCCTGTTTCAGAAACAAGAACCTGAGATAACTTAAAAATCTGCACAATTTTTTTTATTTACATGGTGTATTGTTCAACATTATTAATATAATAGCTTTTTTAAAGCCAAATTCCAAACTAAAATCATAAACTTAGTTCAAATTTGCATCAAGCAAATTTGATTCGTATTTTTTTTTCTCTTCCTGTTTTTTTTTTTGGAAAATTGTATTTATTTTCATCAATCAATTTGGAATTTGCAAAAGAGTTTAGAAGATTGGGCTTGTTTGATTCGAGTATTGAATAAGTTTATTTTTAAAAAATTGAGGGCTACCCTAAAAAGAACTTATTTTATGATCAAATCATACAACTTTGATCTAAAAGACTTTTAAATAAATTCAAAAAAATTATCCATCCATGGAAGCAAATTTCATATTTTGTTTTTAGAGGTTTAATAAAAAAAAAGCTCACCCTTTAGGCTAAGACCACTTTTCTAAAGCTACTTTTTTTAAAGGTTTTGTCAATGACACTTTTCCATCCTTGTGGCATTCGTGTCTTTTTTCGAGTTACCATTTCATACGTAAAATATTAATGAGTACTTAATAATGAATAATCATATAGTTACAAACATAATTTGTTTTAATTTTTTTTATTCCTGAGTTGTTAAGTAAAAAAATCATAGGTAAACATTAGTCACCAAAACCCCCCCCATGAGTCGGTTCTTCCTACGGCCCTGATTAGAAGTGAACATGGAAGCTGCTGCTGAAAACCAAAATTGATTTAAAATAATTTTTCACTTGACTTTACGTAGAAATATGGAGTTTTTAATGGTCGTACTTTTACCATACATCATTCGAAACATTTCCCCAGACGTGGAATAAAGTACGTTTCGAAAGCAGTTAAGCATTTTCACTACAGCTATTAAATCCTTCTTTCGATTATCTTCGTAATTTTTTAAAAAGAGAGATTAAAGACTAAGGAATCAAATGCTGTTCTTGTTTTTTTTTTTGGAAAATACAACTGCAAAAATTTCTAAAAATAGGCTAGCAATAAGGTCGTTGTTCAACCCCCCCATACTCTACTTATTCTTCCAATACCAATCTTGGTTTTCAAGATGGCGTCAGACAACTACACATATTGTGGGAGTTTCATGCTTCTGGTCTTTCATTGCCAATCAGAACTTGTTTTTACCGAAAAATTATAAGAACATTTTCTCTCTGACACCGCGTTAATCGCGAACAAACGCGTGAAAAAAACATATAAACCGCGTGAGAAATTACCTCAGTGTATTCAAAAATTGAAAAAAATAAAACAAATTAATGTTGCGACTAAAGAATTACTCATGATAGTTTTTAACACAAAAATGCAGGGGAGTAAATTACTTTGAACACAGACGTTAGACCTAGAAGCTCATGGATTAAAGTCTTCGAATTCTGTTTAAAATTAACTTTAAATCAAATAAAGCTTTTTAAATTCATTAAAATTACCACCTTTGAATGTTTGATTGCATTCAATTCAGCTACAGTAACTAGCTCCTTCTACTTGAAAATATATGCCCAAAGTAATTTCACCGCCCTGGTTTAATGTCGAGCAGTGGAAGAGGATCTCTTTCACATATATTATTCAACATTTTCCCTTTAGTTGGCTACTTTTTGTGGAGATTTTTTTTTCATATGGGTATCCCTCAAAGTAAAAAACCCTCAAAGAGAACCAACTATCAAAAAGTCCTGCGGCCGCCAAGGATTCAGGATCATTCAATGTTTCATTAGTCTGCTGGTTTTGCATTAATTTGGCCATGTTTCCCAACAGCCTTTGGTAAGAAGTAAAAAAAAACGAGGAAAAAAAACCTTGGCAGCAAAAAGTTCACTCTCATAACATTTGTGGGCAAACATAACTCTCTCGGTGTGTGCTTTACAAATAAGTAAAAAGCTTTAAATTAGCATATGAAAAATATACACCGAGTGTAGTAGAATGTGTAGAATTGCATGCAAAGGCAAGCAAGGATGCTGGTCATGGAGCAGTTTTTTTTTCTTCGTTTCTCGCTCGTGTTACAAGTCTCCTGGAAAGTTGAATGGGTGGCTGCTTTCTGGTAACTAAACTAGATGGAATATTTTTTTTTTTGGTCGGTTAGTGTCTAAGTGTGCCATCTCGTAAAAACTGCATCAAAACGACCGGGACTGACTCCGGTGCCTTGGATTGGTCCGGGGATGGTCCATGGGGCCAAATCAGAACCTCGGACCAAAAGTAGGATGGAGGTTGCATACACATTACACATAGAGAACATTCGACAAAGCACGGTGCCAAAGGGTGACTCCCACACGTGTGTTCCGGCACATGTAGCTCGATGTTCGTCCTGTTCCTAGTCGCTGTCTGGCATCGGGACATTTGGCCAGTAGTCAGTTGCTAGTGGCACACGCTTGTTGAAGCTTTGCTGTGGTTTCTCCGTTACGGTTCTTCTTAGAGGAAGTAGGGGTGCGGTCCTGTTGCTGCTATTGCTGATGTTTTGTTAGTCAACGGAAGGACAAAGCCACTGGTGCCCAAGGGCCCCTCTGTTAATCTTTTTTTTTCTCGTTTCTATGTTTGATGACAGACGACGACTGTTAACGAGAAATTCACATGACATCTGCATGTCTCGTGGGACGGAAATTTTTGAAATAAAATTATTTAATCAATGAATGAATGCATATTCGAAAGTTTTTGAAACCAAAAGACGATTTCAGTCATAGCTGCGATAAAAAAAACTTTTTAATCTCTTTGAACAGATACACAGGAAGAGTAAATAAAACTTTTAGAAGATTAAACTCCTAATTATTAACAACAACGAATCACGCACTTTAACTTAAAAACAACTAATTTCCCTCAAATGCGTTTTTTTTTAAATTGAATGTGCTGTGTATCGATAACCATTACAAAATTCTACTGTTTGACACTTCCAAGTAACACTAACTAAAAGTGATATACTGGATTTTTTTAAATCGTGCTTTGCAGATAAGTTAAGTTCGTAAGCCAAGTGTTGCCATCAGTGAAGAAACAAAACGATAACAGATGTATGCTACTTGATCATGAATGTGTTGACAAAATCTTTATAGAAATAATAATAGAATCAGAAGCTTTCTGTGTAATAGAAACCAATACGTAATGCTGAACGGATTCAGAGTCATCTCCGTCCCCTTAAGTAGGAATGCCTCAAGGAAGTAATTTAGGCCCCTTGTTATTCTTAATGTACGTAAAAAACTTGCCTTACTTGCTGCTTTTACGGGAAACCACGGTTAGTTTTCTTATGGTACCTTCTTGTTGTATACCGGAGATAATCTCAACAATTTGACTGTTGTGGCCATGAAAAGCCATTGGTGGACTGTGGGTGCGGCGCTTGGCAAAACTACCACTGGTGGGACTCATTCCCCTCGTGGGAGTGAGCCTCTCCTAGACAACTCCTGGTGGCTGTCTCACCAGTGGAGGCAAGTCCTCGGACTGTACCTGGAGGCCAAGGCCGCGTCGATGTGAGCGCTTGGGAAAACAACCACTGATGGCCCGTTCTTTTCGTGGGATTGGACCTTGAGAGACAACCACGCATGGTTGCCCCATCAGTGGAGGCAGGTCCTTTTGACGCTGCCTGGCGGCCGAGACTCGGGGGAGGATTTCGGTCGCCTAGTTGACCGAGATCCAAACTCTTTCAGATGGAGGCTCTGAAAAGGGCCGATTGTGGCAGCTGGACCCGGGAGCAAGGCGTCTGAGCGAAGCAACGAAGAAAGGAGGCAATAGTATCGGCTAAAACACTATTTATTTCTCTATTTACTTTTCTAATATTTACATTTTATATACAACTTTGCACTATTTACACTTCCGCCGATCTTCACGGTTTGGCGGTTTAATAACGAATGACGACATACGTACGGCAGCGCGCGTTTTTATACCTTCGGTTTATTGGCTGCTGCTCGCTGATTGGCCCACGACTGTTCTCTCTTCTCTCGCGCTCTCTTTCCAACTTTCAGTCCGCTCGTCGGACTGAACATTGACCATTGACATTTTACCGATTTTTTCTGCAAATATTGAGGTCAACGTCTGTCTCGTCAATACTTTGGTCATCCTGAACTGTCTTGCCACACCAATTTTCCACACAGCTGTTGATCACATAATTTCACTCGGTTTGACGAGATAGGGATATTTTTAACTTGGTTTTCCTACTGGTGTAAGTATGCCTGACTTTCCGGTCCAAAGTTTTGTCCACTGGACCCGGTATATGCCCAGATTTTTGTGTCCATGATTACGAAGCTGCTTTCCTCTCTATACTTCTGCATCGTATTTAAGACCGCCTTAGGCTGCATCCAATTAGCAACCTGTAAAGAATATAGGAACAAGGTTAAATGAAAGTATTAAAAAATATGAGTTTGAATAACTTATAAACTTATATGTGATATGTGATTCACAGTGAAGACGTACACACAAAATTTTCGAGGCCCGAATTTAGCAAAATTTTGCTCAAATTTGACCAGCTGGAAATTTAGCAATCAATTCAGCAATGTTTTTTCACTAAAATTTTAGCAAACGAGTAAAAAAGTTAGCCGCCGCAGTTTTTACTCAAATTTCTAGCAAAATCCAAAGAAAGAGACCGCCCCGAATTTTTATTTACAAAATTTATTGTTTTTCTTTTCAAAAAGCAAGAAGGTTATAAGATTTCAAATAAAAACACGAATTCTTTCACTTGAATTTATTTTTTTAAACTTTTTCTGGATATCCACTTCATTTCACAACACTTTTTAAAGCTTTGCCAATAATTTCTTCCTGCGTCTGTAGCGGTTTGTTCCGGATGTGGGTATGTTGAACGCTGGTTTCCAGATGTTTTCATCGTCGATCAACATGAATCAGGTTCCTTTTTCCTAGACTTGACAACCTCTTGGGTGAATTCCCGGTTTTGGTTTTGTATTCGCTGGGAGCGCCAACCTGGTGAAAATAGAAAATTTAACACATAAAAACTCGAAAAGTTTATTTGCGTCTAGATTATGGTATTTACCTGTTTGTTTCCAGTATAGATCTACTGCTTGGTCGTCATCCGCAAAATCATCGCTAGCATCGAATTCCCGTAACCCAACTTATTGTTTTCTTTTCGGCGGTAAAGGCGGCTATTATTCAAAAGAAAGCGGCCAACAAAATTAGTTTTTACTTAAATCAAGCAAATTTACCTTTTTGCTAACTCAACAGTAAAAAAAATATTTTGCTAACGGAAAGTAATAGCAAATTTTTGCTAAGTGGAGCCCCGAAAATTTTGTGTGTATGTTGTCTGTGAAATCAGGAGCTAATCCAGATCAGTATAGAGCTTTCTAATATTGAACCAGTATCCTCACTAACACTATCTCGGTAAACGAAATCGCTAACATGCGACGTGAGAGATACGATAGCGTTTATATAATTTAGATCGAAGAAATGGAACTTAACGAAACGAACGTGTGACTGTGTGTGTGTAATCGAAGCGGAAAAATATTCTCGCTTCCCGAACCAAATCGTTGATAGAAGTTAGTTGATAGAGTATTGCGTTGACGAAAAGTTCGAACGTAAGCGACTGAGGAAAGCATTTCCGAAAGCGAGATCAGAAATGAATCCTCCGGACTCGACACAACCTATACCTAAAAACAGATAAATGCATTGAGAGAACTTCAAACTACATCTATCCCTGCATCCGCGCGCAATCCTTGATTCCTCATCATACTTCGAAACTAATGCCTTGGAATATGTGTATATTTTTTTCTCGCCACACCGCCCTCCAGGTAACAATGTACCGCATACGCCATAAAGTCCACCTGAAGACTGACTTTGATTCTCACCTCGAACGGTTTAACAAAGTCCTTTAATAATGGGAGGTCTTTTGCGCTCCAAGGCAATACTCAATTCAAATCCACTTTCGTCATGACTCGATGCACAACCTTTCCCCTAACGAGTTAAGATCTGACATTTCATCGTGTTAAAAGGGGTCCACAGTTTAGTGCAACAACTTGCTTTGTAATCTTGGTCCAGAAAATCAAGAGACCCAAATCGAGTTGTCGACGACACTTGTCTTGTACTGAGCAGGTTCGATTAGTATGGTCAAGATTGGTAAGTTCTTCGCAGCAACATTCGATAAACACCCAATGATGCCAAGAGGATAGTTGAGCCAACCTAAGAAGACCTACCATAATCAGGGAAGCAAATCGAGGAGATCTGATAATGATAACTTATTTTTCACTTGTTTAACACTTAGCAATAAATATGACTTCTCGTCCGTTTCAAATGACGAATAAGATAACTTAAAACTTACTTAATGATCCCGCGCCGATCCACCGGTACATAGGGCCGTGGTAAAAGTCCTCCACTGTTGACGATCCGGAGCCAGCGTCTCCACCTGATTCCAGTCAAGATTCTCGTCTACAGTTCGGATTTCAGCGGCTAGGCTTCGCCGCCACGAGTTTCTGGGTCTGCCTCTTCTTGGATGACCTCCTGGATTCCAATCCAAGAAGATAACTTGTTCGAAAATATGTTTTCTCAGTCAGTTTTAGTTCTGAGAATATTTTCCGACAAAGTTGGAAGCGAACAAGAGAACAAACGCACAAAGAGTGCTTTTTCCAGCTACTTGCGTCCATTCTGACTCTCCGTGCACTTAGTTAGTGAGACAAGAAACTATAAATTTGGATCGGAATGCACAACTTATCGAGAGCAAAATTGAAATTGATAAGCACTAGTTTAGTGTTCTTGCGGATGAAAATCTCTCTCACGGGTGTTTTGATCGGCAAATTGTATCAGAGCCCGATCAGAAGGGAAAAACAAAATTATATCAAGATGAGATATTTTGATACAAATTTTTATCTATCAAAATGAGTTATAATTCAGTACTCGTAGGATGTTAAAATATATCAAATTATAACAAAAAATCCATACGATCATAGCTAAGTTATATCAGTTTTTTATATGCTCATATCACGATTATATCTCATTCAGATAGCAAAGTTTGATATTGAGCAGAGCGTAACCTTACAAAATTATAACTTATCAAGATATGGATACTTCGAAAAAAAAATTCTAGGAGGAAATCAATAACCCACATTAATTGTTATAAACATGCTCCATTTAAGGTTTCCCAAAACTGGATTCAATTATATGACTCTGTTGGGCGAAACTTATTAAAGTACGATTTGGGCCATTGACTTCGATGTCCGTGTTTCATGGAAAGATGTATGCATATAAAAATAAGATAAGAGTATAATATTTTATAACAATTTGAAACAAATTCTTTATCGTTGCAAACCCGATCAGGAGAGCATATCAAAATAATGACTCAAACGTATCTCACCAAGATATTTACATTTGTTTCAGTTATAATGAAGTACTCCAAATTTTCGATTTAAAGTTTCTCCAATCTGAATTATATCTTATTCTGATTGACAGACTTGAATGGGGCTGAGCACATTTTCAATGATAAAGATTTTTTTCGGATTGTCCTAAAATAAAATGATTATATCTTATTTTGATATACGTGCAACTTTTTATGAAACACGGACATCGAAGTCAACGGTCCAAACCGTGCATTAATGAGTTTCGCTCAACAGATCCATAAAACTGAATCGAATTTTTGGGAAACTAAAAATAGAGCATGGTTTAAGCAAATAGTGTGGTTCACTGACATTCCACAAGAAAATTTTGTCGAAGCATTCATATCTTGATAAGTTATAATTTTAATAGGATTTGTTCTGCCCAATATCAAACTATGCTATCTGAACGAGATATAATCTTGATAGGAGCATATCAAAAACTGATATAATTTTGCTATGATCGTATAAATTTTTTGATATAATTTGAGATATTTTAACATCCTACAAGTACTGAATTATAACTCATTCAGATAGAAAAAAAAATCAGTATCAAAATATCTCATTTTGATATAATTTTGTTTTTCACTTCTGATCGGGAATGAATTCATTTCGTTTCAAGAATGTCAATCAAAATAAGATATAATCCAGATTTAAGAAACTTATTGTCGACAATTTTGAGTACACAATTGTAACTGAAAAAGATATAAATATCTCGTTGAGATATGTTTGAGTTATTATTTTGATATGCTGTCCTCATCGGGAGGATAACGATTTTTGGATTCCCTGACTGTAATCGACCTCGGCAGCAACATCACACAGCTACGTATTGCTGCCTACATCAGCCTACAGATGCGGTACAAGGTTAGATACTAAGTACTAAGCAATATTCACCACAATTCACCGGTGCTATTGACTTATCACAATGGAAAAGGCTGTCGGATACGATCAATTCGCAGCTGTGAATCACAACCCTTGAAGTGATGATCACAATAATAAAGCTGCACAAAGAGATCCGGGTATGACAATATGGATAGCAAAGTTGCCTTGCTCGAGAACGGTAGTTTTTTTTCGCGGCAGCATTTCTTCGGCAGTCCTTAAATTACATTTTTGTTTTCCTTTATTAAGATTTTTTTTCGAAATTAGTCATTGTAGTGAATGATAAACATAAAAATAATAAAAATTCTTGGTTTGTTGGTTAGATAGTTTTTCGGGAATACTGGCCATAGAAATCGATTTCAATCCGTGCACGTTTTGTTGATTTGTCAAGTGAAGAAGTCTATTCAGATCTAAAGGGTGATACGGTCAAAACTTGGTCAATATCAACTTGACGTATAGAAATACGTGCTTGAAATTGAAAGAATTCAATTTTGCATTTAAAAAACCTGAACACCCCTCATTTGTGGTATGTGTGTAGAATGTTGCTCCTATTTTGATTTTTGAATTCACTCTTCACTTGTCAAAATGCCGTCCAAGGAAGAAGAGCAGCATATCAAAATTTTGCTCGCACATCGCGAAAATCCGAGCTACTCGCACGAAAAGCTTGCAAAATCGCTAAAAGTTGCCAAATCAACCGTTACAAATGTAATTAAAGTGTTTGGGGAACGTTTGTCGACAGCCAGGAAGTCTGGATCGGGGGAAATCGAAAACCGGAAGCCGCTGAAACGGCAAGAAGAGTTTCGGGTAGTTTCAAGCGAAACCCTAACCTCTCTCTCCGAGATGCCGCAAATAAGCTGGGTGTATCGTCTACAACCGTGCATCGAGCCAAAAAACGAGCCGGACTATCGACTTACAAGAAGGTAGTGACTCCAAATCGCGATGATAAACAAAATACAACGGCCAAAGCGCGATCCCGGAGGCTGTACACGACTATGCTGACGAAGTTTGACTGCATGGCAATGGACGACGAAACCTACGTCAAAGCCGACTACAAGCAGCTTCCGGGACAGGAGTTTTATACGGCAAAACAAAGGGGAAAAGTAGCAGATATTTTCAAGCACATGAAACTGTCAAAGTTCGCGAAGAAATATCTGGTTTGGCAAGACATCTGTACCTATAGCTTGAAAAGCAGCATTTTCATAGCATCCGGGACTGTCAACCAAGAAATTTACGTGAAAGAGTATTTGAATAAACGTCTGCTGCCTTTCCTGAAGGACCACGGTTGTTCCGTACTGTTTTGGCCGGATTTGGCATCTTGCCATTACGGTAAAAAGGCCATGGAGTGGTACGCAGCCAACAACGTGCAAGTGGTTCCCAAGGACAAGAACCCTCCCAACACGCCAGAGCTGCGCCCAATTGAGAAATACTGGGCTATTGTCAAGCGGAACCTAAAGATGACCAAAAAAACTGCTAAGAACGAGCAGCAGTTAAAGGCAAACTGGCTTTCTGCGGCGAAGAAGTTGAACAAGATGGCTGTACAAAATCTGATGGCAGGGGTTAAGCGTAAGGACCTCCAATTCGGATTTGGAAAAGCGGAAGCCTAACTGAATATTTTTCCTGAATTTTATACTAACTAGTTAAACTTGAAAAAGAAATTTAATTTGATTTTTTAAATAAACGATTTCACCAATTTACACGCGTTTTCCCTTGAACAAACTCTGACCGTATCACCCTTTAGGTGCCGAAAACGCAGCAGCACATTTTTTAATCAAGAATGGTGGAATGCCATCTGGTCAAGGTCCTTTCGATTCATCCAGTGCAGCTATCTTACGAAAAACATCATTCGAGGAAAAATTCAGCATACCCAGGTTGAAATCGTGACTTTGCAAACTACTTAAGTATGGTTCAGACAAAGGAGGTGAGTTATTACTTCACACGCTGTAAAAGAAAGACGAGAATAGATTTTCAGCCGTATACGGTGTCTCGGTGGTGGTATCATTGAGCAATATGCGAACGCAATTTGTTCGATATTCTCAGCGTCCTTAATTACAACTTCGGTGCTGGTAAATTACTGTTTGACTGCAATAAGTACACCCCCACCACGCTCACATTGGCTTGTGTGAGAATTACGATCGCATTGATAGAAAATTTAACAGCTCAAATTTTAAATTTTGTCATTCAACCAGCTTTCAGTGAAAATAATTATATCGTACTCACATGAAGCTAGGGCGAAAAACATTTTATTCGTTTTTGTTCTCAATCCTCGAACGTTCTGGTAGTACACGCTAACGGGACGATTCAGATCAGGCTGGGCAGGGTACGGAGTTCTAACGGGCTATTAGTTCGGCCTTGTTCCAAAGATTCGTCACTTGGGCTGAAACTCGAACGAAAAAGGAACTTCCTTGTTGCGATCAAACTGGAACTCGCGGAAAGAAATTCCCTTCTGCAATGATGAGCTAACGAGAGCGCACCTGCACATCAAGACCAACCTTGAACGAGACAAACGAAAGTTCGACAAGATTTCTACCTTTGGGAACTAATTTTGTTACGTTCGGCAGTATCGGTCTGAAGATTCATCTTCACCAGCTCGGAACCTTGTTACTTGGTTAAACTTGGGTCGAAACCAGATAGATCTAACGTTACGATAGTAACTGGCAAATCAGCTTCTTTGGAAAGAGCGTAAACTACGTAGTGGAATAAATGACGAATCAAATAAGAAGGCTATAATTACTATTTATGATATTAAATACCTTTAGTAATGCACTACAGAATTTATAAAAATAAGAAAAACCGCAACCCAGAAGAATTTTCTGGGGAAAAGATACCATAAATATTTGTTTAAAAAAAACAATCCATAATATTTGTAGGATATTTGGGAAACCCTGCTTGCACTATAATGACCTCCAGATTCACTCGGACGCGTTCATGCTTGGGATATATTCGGTAGGTAAGTCTATGTAGGAACCTAAGTATTGCAAACAAGACACACAACCAAACCGAGAGCACGCCGAGCCTAGCGGAACTAATAATAAGATGTAGGTAATTATAATTACTTGGCTATCTCTCACTCTCAGCAAACGACGACCTCGACTGGCCAAAGATGCAACCCGGAGGGCCAAAGCAAGTGCAGTGAGTAACCAAACACTGGTCAGGTTTTGGATGAATAACTCAAATCTCCGGAAGCCGAGAGAATGAAGGCCAAGAAGGATGAGCTGCTGAACTGTAAGCGGTAAAGTTGGAAAATGTCGGCTTTCCGGAAAATGGAGATTAACTTACCTAAGTGAGTGGTTTTCCTGAACCCGATTTGACGCTTCCGGACAAAAGACCCTGACCGCTGGCTAGCTAGCTAACTACACAGGCTGATGTTGGCCGAGTCGACTGTTGCTCTTAGCAGCACTGGACCAAGTTTGATTGGATGCTCCGGCCGGTGTTTGTATGTGAGGTGATGAGAGGTGTCTTTCAGCATCAGTGGCTAGGATGCTTGAGGTAACAGTTAAACAATATTTGAGATTCGGAACGGCATTATCGAGTTAGAGACAGGAAAAGGATCCATAACTTTACACGGCTACAAATGGAGAAAAATAAAAAAAATACTTAAGTCATTACCGACTTGATGGAAACAACACGAAACAGTTCAAAAGTTGACACATATGTGACAAAAAAAATGATAC
Source organism: Uranotaenia lowii (assembly GCF_029784155.1). Classification (NCBI taxonomy): domain Eukaryota; kingdom Metazoa; phylum Arthropoda; class Insecta; order Diptera; family Culicidae; genus Uranotaenia; species Uranotaenia lowii. Next base: position 358,507,726 of record NC_073693.1, on the reverse strand, counting down.
CGAATTCCAAAAAGATGGAAAAAGAGAACAAAAATTGAAAGACAAATCACAAAGAGTATACATTAGACTGAGTCGATTTGGGGTCATTTTCGAATTTCTCAAACCCTGGGGTCTTAAAAGTTTCGTTTTGTGCTAAAACTCATCCATGATTTTTTTGCCGAATTTTTAAGTAACGTTTACATGAGTAAATTTGGACTTTTAGGTTTGTATGGGAAAATTTAAAATTTTGTACTGAAAAACAAACATGGTTTTTCTTTTTACTCTGGTACCAAGCCATTCAACCCTTTATGTGCCAATTTATAAATTTCTTAAAGTAAATTTTCCGCTTAACAACATTGCCGAAGACCGTAACTTATTATCTCTCCAGACAACGAAGTTATAACCAATTTAATGAAGGTATGTCTTTTGGCATTGAAGGCAATTCAAATAAACCTGCAACACTGCTGGGTACAAACGAGAGATTGCTTGACTGATTTGCTCGTAGATGTTTTCTTTCAAATTTTATCATACTAGTTTCTTCGGGGCGATTGTTGTTTACATTAGGAGCCATCTTTTGATGGTTTCTATAAATAAAAATAACTATGCTTGAAGGGCTGGCATTCAATTGATTGCAAGCGCATCAACATTTCACATAGAACTGGAACAGCAAAACAACGAACCCCACACTCAGTATTAAAACCACCTATAGTAGAATCGTTGTCGCTCGGCCTGTTCTTGACCGATATTCATAAACAGGATATCAAAATGAAGATAAAAGATTCGTTTAGCATTTTGTTAAACAAAATTTGAGAACCAAATCATGAGGTCTTGAGAAAAGCTGCTTCAACTGAACGCCTTTTGCTGAAACATATTCCCGCGGGTAACCTTAAAACATAAATATGCAATAATTAAAAAATCAGATATTTAATGTATTTAAATTAAAAGCGAATACCTATAATGTATCTTTTTATTATTAGAAACTCAAATCTTTTTTTCGATCTAAACTCTGGCATTTGTTTTCAGCTAGCTTGTTGGACGATAATGTATTCATGGCGTTTTTCGAACTAAAAGACTTAATCTTGTTAATCTTGATTCCAAAATTTGTTTAAACAGAATTGCACCTATAATTATTATTTATTTTGTTCCAAACATCTAAGCAAATTGAAAAGAAAAACAAGTCATTTGGCGATAAATCAGTCTGAACGCGAAAATCCCCGAACATAAACATAAACGCAACAAATTTGATCGATTTTATTAGTTGGAAGGATCGTGTATATGAACCGATACTGTCATGTGATTTGAAATTTGAAGAAATTGAAGTTTTTAAACTCCAGCCGATGGAAGTCCCTAATTGGCCTTGCCACGGCCAAGGTGTCGAAAGATGTGTTAAAATGGTGTCTGAAGCAGCAGATAAGGTTTTTCGTTCAAAAAACGCCATAAATACATTATCGCCCAACAAGCTGGCCGAAACAAATGCCAGAGTTTAGATCGAAAAAAAGATTTGATTTTCTAATAATAAAAAGATACATTATAGGTATTCGCTTTTAATTTAAATACATTAAATATCTGATTTTTGAATTATTGCATATTTATGTTTTAAGGTTACCCGGGGGAATATGTTTCAGCAAAAGGCGTTCAGTTGAAGCAGCTTTTCTCAAGACCTCATGATTTGGTTCTCAAATTTTGTTTAACAAAATGCTAAACGAATCTTTTATCTTCATTTTGATATCCTGTTTATGAATATCGGTCAAGAACAGGCCGAGCGACAACGATTCTACTATAGGTGGTTTTAATACTGAGTGTGGGGTTCGTTGTTTTGCTGTTCCAGCTTCATGTGAAAAGTTGATGCGCTTGCAATCAATTGAATGCCAGCCCTTCAAGCATAGTTATTTTTATTTATAGAAACCATCAAAAGATGGCTCCTAATGTAAACAACAATCGCCCCGAAGAAACTAGTATGATAAAATTTGAAAGAAAACATCTACGAGCAAATCAGTCAAGCAATCTCTCGTTTGTACCCAGCAGTGTTGCAGGTTTATTTGAATTGCCTTCAATGCCAAAAGACATACCTTCATTAAATTGGTTATAACTTCGTTGTCTGGAGAGATAATAAGTTACGGTCTTCGGCAATGTTGTTAAGCGGAAAATTTACTTTAAGAAATTTATAAATTGGCACATAAAGGGTTGAATGGCTTGGTACCAGAGTAAAAAGAAAAACCATGTTCGTTTTTCAGTACAAAATTTTAAATTTTCCCATACAAACCTAAAAGTCCAAATTTACTCATGTAAACGTTACTTCAAAATTCGGCAAAAAATCATGAATGAGTTTTAGCACAAAACGAAACTTTTAAGACCCCAGGGTTTGAGAAATTCGAAAATGACCTCAAATCGACTCAGTCTAGTATACATATCAACGACACACAGGATACCAGGAAAATTCTAAATGTAACAAAAATGACAAGAATTACAGAAAAAAATAGAAAATCAAAAATGACAAAAATGACAAAAATGACAAAAATGACAAAAATGACAAAAATGACAAAAATGACAAAAATGACAAAAATGACAAAAATGACAAAAATGACAAAAATGACAAAAATGACAAAAATGACAAAAATGACAAAAATGACAAAAATGACAAAAATGACAAAAATGACAAAAATGAAAAAAAAATGACAAAAATGACAAAAATGACAAAAATGACAAAAATGACAAAAATGACAAAAATGACAAAAATGACAAAAATGACAAAAATGACAAAAATGACAAAAATGACAAAAATGACAAAAATGACAAAAATGACAAAAATGACCAAAATGACAAAAATGACAAAAATGACAAAAATGACAAAAATGACAAAAATGACAAAAATGACAAAAATGACAAAAATGACAAAAATGACAAAAATGACAAAAATGACAAAAATGACAAAAATGACAAAAATGACAAAAATGACAAAACAACAAAAATGACAAAAATGACAAAAATGACAAAAATGACAAAAATGACAAAAATGACAAAAATGACAAAAATGACAAAAATGACAAAAATGACAAAAATGACAAAAATGACAAAAATGACAAAAATGACAAAAATGACAAAAATGACAAAAATGACAAAAATGACAAAAATGACAAAAATGACAAAAATGACAAAAATGACAAAAATGACAAAAATGACAAAAATGACAAAAATGACAAAAATGACAAAAATGACAAAAATGACAAAAATAACAAAAATAACAAAAATGACAAAAATTATCAAAAATTTCCAAAAATGACAAAAATGACAAAAATAACAAAATTGACTGAATTGAAAAAAAAACTTTAAAATTTTCAAAAATTTAAAAAAAATCAAAAATCTCAAAATTGAAATATTGAAATTTGTCAATAATAACTGATATCAAATTATGAATGAGTGTTTTTCATCTGGAATTTAATTGAAAGAAATGACCGAACTTTCACATACCAGAATTTGAATTTTTGCAATTTCTTATTGGCTGAGGCATGTTTCTATCAGGATTTACTCCTTCACAAACATAAAAAATCTGTCATTGAGTGCATTCTTTGTACAAACCTCTCGTTTATTGCAACTGTACAACGTTTGAGTAGGAAAAACCCCGCAAGAATTCATATTGGAAGCCATGAATCATCGCCAGAGGTCAGCTGCTGTTGACTTCTAAACATTTCGAAGCTGCAACAACAACTGGTCACAAGAAATGTAGCGAGTAGTGCATGCTCGACTGCACTCATAAGTAGTGGCAACGTAAGTAAGCAAGCAGCCTCCCAAATACCCACTTGTAATTAAAACCAACTCACAGCGAGCTGGCCACAGCGAATGGGAAAAGAATTCATAAAAAATATAATTCTCGGTATAGTTGGGTATTTGGAAATGTCCAGAAGAGCACTCCAGTTGGGGCCAAAAACATTTCTGGGATCAAGAAGAAGCACCCATGTCGGAGGAATGCATCCAAGTGGTCAACAATTTATGATTTTAATTTCCCGCTTCCTTTCCCGACTCCCGGTGTCAAGTGGTTCATTCGGATTCCTTGGTCCAGCCAGAGTAGTTTTGTTTGATGCCACTACTCCACTGACGACGGTTCTTCGGGTGGTGCCGATTCTGACTTAACTCCCCAAAGCCTCGAGAGGAAATTTTTCATTATGCAAAAACAGACATAAACACAAACACATAAATGCCAAGTCTCGAGAGATTTATGACACATATACATTTATTTGTGAAGTGGCTGGTGGAGGGAAATTCATTCACGTGCCGACTGCATACTTTGTTGACTTGTTTTTTTTTCAAATTGTCATTTCCATTTCCTCCCGGTGCAGTGACTGCATCCAAACGTGGAGGCAAAGTAGGCTGCGAGGAAAATTTTAATTGACGAGAGAGCTGACTTTTGCCCAGTCGGGCGAGGAAAACGAAAGAAATCCAAGCAAGGAGAAGAGCCGAAGTCGAGAGGATAACCAACCATAAACAGGCCATTTGCAGATTTGTGGGATTCGCGGCAACGCCCCTACTTCGCTGAACTGGAATGATGCAGCAGCTGCCGGTTACCGGAATGCTTGAGGTGTACAGCCTACTACGACGAAGGCCCAAAGTTGCTACAAATTGCACCAAATGGTCGGTTGTATAATATTGTATATTTTTTGCAATCTATCCTCCCCCGCATCCGATGGCTGTTGATGCTGATGCTGATGCTGGTGCAGCCGCCAAATGCAACTGGGAACGACATATTTACGCGCGTTTGTGTCGTAATTATCATCCACAGCGTTTGTGTGGGGGGATCAACCGCTTCCATGCTGCAACCTGGGGGCACTGTAATCCTGCTACTCGGGAATTTGATAAATGTTCACCTTGGAAAACTTGAAGTAAATTTTGTAGTCAGTTAAACAGAAGGCTTTGACTAATACAGCAAGCTCAGAAATGTTGATACCCTCGATCGATCCATGTGTAGGCTAACTAAGAAAACTTATTGAGTCCAAAAAAGTTTGGAAATACTCAAAGTGAACAACGTAAACAATTCGGTAGTCGTAGTACAATATACGCTATATCAGCAAGATGTACACAAAGGGGATAGTGACTAGTTTGCTTTTCGCCCAAAAATCTCCCGAGCATATTGCGGCTGCTTTAAGATGCCATCTAGCGACTATGTACCGCGTGAAACGTCCTCTCCTTGATGAACCATGTTCACGGAAGCCGGGTAGTTGATGGCCATGGTCTGCACGCTCTGTAAAAGTGTCAAAATTGATCAAGACAAAAATGAAACGGAATCCAGTAAGATCAATCTGGAGGCTGGCTAAGGAAGCGAATATCTCCAATTTTTCCGTGGAACGTTGGGTCAAAGATTACTTGAATCAAAGGCAAAAGCGAAGCACCATTTGATAACAGAGCGAATTAAAGCACTGCGACTAGAGCGCTCGAAGCTATAACTGTCTAAGTTTAAAAAAAGCAGCTGATCGTCGTGTTCTCAGACGGAAACTTTTATCGATTGATCCGGTTTGTTTATCTACACTCATTGTTGTGGCCATGAAAAGCCATTGGTGGACTGTGGGTGCGGCGCTGGCCAATCCGATGTGAGCGCTTGGGAAACTACCACTGATGGTCCGCTTCCCTCGTGGGATTGGACCTTAAGAGACAACCACGCATGGTTGTCCACTTGACGCTGCCTGGCGGCCAAGGCTCGGGGGGATCTCGGTCGCCTAGTTGACCGAGATCCAAACTCTTTCGGATGGAGGAGCTCTGAAAAGAGCCGATTGTGGCAGCTGGACCCGGAAGCAAGGCATCGGAGCGAAGCAGCGGAAGAAAGCACAAGACACTCTTTCTTGATTGGATTTCTATTATATTTCTCTTGTTTACTTATTTACTATTTACACTATTTAAACTTTTTCTTCCGTCCCATCTCGACGGTCTGGTGGTTTCATATCGACTGACTCATAGGCGCAGACGAGAAAGCACACAAGCACGTGCTCGCGCCAGATGGAAACGTCTAGAACTTTCCATCTCGCTTTCAGTGAGAGCAGCCGTCGTGCTCTCTCGATGCGGTACTCTCGCGTCTATTCTCCAACTTTCAGTCCGCTCGTTGGACTGAACACTCATAGAACTCTTCACATGAAAACTACGCGAAAATGTACATGGCTTTTTGCCTCTATAAAAATCACGTACAATCTCGGTCAGCAACTTGAATTCACGTAATTTGTATATGAGTTGTATGTTAAAAAATAAGGTAGAAAAATGTGAAAAAGGATTTGTTCTGCTACATGCGATTCACGTAGATTTTATTGTAATTTGAAGGCAGTGAGTTTTTTTTCGAAATAATTGAATAAAAATGTTTCCAATTGGTACTTCACTTATTTTATTAACGCAATGTTAACAAAAATATCGCCGAAAGAGTTTAATTTGGTGTCCCTTGTTAGCCGTTGCCTGTGCGTTCTAGCTGGTCAACTCCAAATTCTGTTTTAAAAGAAATCTTGCATACACCATTTTTTTTTAATTACTTACCAAAAATGCTTCTCCTTCTCCCGTAATTTCTCTTACAATCAGCCCCAACGATTGGATAGTAGCCAAATCGAGTACTGTATATTTCACATACATTTTACGTGATTAAGCTATTCACAGCTAAATGAAGATCACAAAGAATGCACCAAATCCCTTTAAACTGGACAGATCACTGGATTTTCACGTAAACCGAATGTGTCATTATTTTAGCAGTCAACGGTTGAATTTCATGTACAGATTACATGAATTTGTAATAATTTTTGAGTTATTCACGAGAGTAAGAAAAAAAATCACGTAATGAACGTCTACGTGTAAATTCAGGTGAATGTAACGTTTCTTTTTCGGCTGAGTGCCCACGCCTGGATGAAAAAAAAGTTTTAAGCCTGCAAAATATTACCGATTTGATTGAAATGCTGTGATTAGCCATGGCAAGCATGAGTTTTTTCTGAAAAACCTGTATCGTTAAAATTCCATAATTCAGGTTTTTGTAAATTTGGATGTTAATTCCAGAACACTTTCAATAAAGTGTCATCATACAGAGAAAAAATTTTAAAAAAACAGTGTGAAATTTTCTGACCCATTGATAGAGGTTAATCTAAACTATGGTTTTATGATAAAAACTCATACTGAACCCGCTAAGTTATGCTTTTTACGGGTATGTTTTATCACGGCCCATGCGCTCGATATAAAGCGCTAATCTTAGTATGCTGAAAATAACATAAATTTTTCAAAACGGCCAGTTTTCATTGAGAGTGAACAAAATGTTGGAAACCATGTTTTGAGCGTTAATTAAACTTGAAAAATCTACTTTCCATTTTTTTTTTTAATTTTTATAAGTCCAGTTTAGTTTTATTTCCAGTCAAAAAGTTTGTAAGTATTGAATAAACAGCGGCGCGTTTTAGCGGTTTTATGAAGATCGAAGCAATCGACTGGTTTGTCAAGACGAATTAAATTTTGCTCTCGAAATTTTTTTAAAGTTGTTCCGAAAAATGGAAATTTTTCGAAGTTTTGGTGAAGTTGGTAGCTGCAACAGGGAATGCAGTCGGATTTGGAAGTTGTGTGGCCGGGTTGTTTCTGAAGCTCTCAACTAGGATCATTTTCATTGAATACTGTGGACCGCTACGCTAGGTGGAACAAAACTTCCGGATATCCTGAAAATCACCGTTGAAACTCGGGTCTCTGCAAAATGGTTAAAGCTAAGCACCTTACTTATTTTTAATTATTTCATACTTTTAAGACAGTGAACCATTTATAAATTTGAAAGGGAAAAAAATCTGTGAAATTTAGAATGCATTTCTCAGAAAATATTTACACAATTCTGTTTTGAAACTGTAGCCAAGCGTAAGAATTGCATTAAGCAATTCGACTACCGTATAAATTCATTCTGATTCATGATTCAAAGATGTGTTCAATGGATATCTTGTGGAATACATCATATTGCTTTTTTTTAATTTTTAAGGAGTACATAATTGTAATAACTGAAGATCTGAGTCGTTAAAAATTTCGATAGCTCTAGTCCTATTTTTATTTTGTGTTCAGCAAATACAGTGAAGAAACGGTCACAAGATGCAGTTGGTATTGAATCTGCTTATATCTAGAGTTTTGAACGATCTAAAAATATCCTTAACATGTCTGTCAAGCTCAACAACAAAAAAATGCGTCTTATCAATTGCTTTTAACTATATAAAGGCTATTTAGCTAGATGGATTAATTATTCCAAAACTGCTTATTTGCATGTTGTATTAGAATAAATTACTAATTTTTTGAAAGTTTGATTTACAATTTATGTATTGCATTGTAGGACACGATAGGAGTTTCACTGAAAACATTCAGGAGCATAGGTTTTTCTTGGCCACATCACTTACCAAGGTGATCTCCATGCCTTATTTCCTTTACCCCCAAAAATCAGCGTGAGATTTGTGGAGGGATGGCGTACAGCCGGTCTCCGCAAAACAAATCATCACATGTGCTGCACTTCCTTTCCCCTATCGACTACACGGACTTGGCCGGCGTCGTTATTGGTTCATATTGAAAGACTGAGATTCTCATTTTGAGTAATAACAAATCATAAGGCTTTGTTGAAAATACTTTTCTTCAACGAGTACACTCGTTTTTCACCGAAAATGTACTTTTCTTCAACGAGTGTACTCGTTTTTCACCCAAAATGTACGTTAAATACATACAGTTATGTTCAAAAAATAATGAAATCGCTCCCAACCATGATCAGGTGCCATTTCTGTCTGGTTGGATTTTTTGGTTTTGTGGAGGAAAAATCACAAAAATTGATTACGATATATTCCACACAAACATCCGTCCCAATAAAGAATGAAATGGCCTGTTGGGCGATAATTAACCTCATTTTTAAACCGGTTCCATTTTTGATCGCGTCGATAGATTTTCTTCGATTATTTTTTAAACGCAACATAACTAAACAAGCACTCGCAAAATTGCATCCGTGGGAGACCTATAGTACATTAAAAAAATATGCTCTTACGCTTATGATCATAATTTTGTCATGTCCTTTCACGTGGAAAAGGATTTTTTTTATGAAACATCAATAAGTCACACAAACGCAACCAATTTGCAAATCATTGCTTATGGGAAATCGTGGGCCACCTATATTTTGGTGTTTTCATACACATTATAAACTTACAATACTATCCTATATATGGAATTTTGCCGAAAAGTTCGCAAGCCAGGAATTAGGAACTATTCGATCATACACAGTTTTCTTCTTTATTTCCTCATCTGAAATTGATTTAAAATAACTAAATGAATTTTGAAATTCCAGTTTTGGGTCAGCTCATAAACTTTTCACGTTATGTAGTCAATTTGGATTTGATGGCCCACGTTTCCCCGCAGTTTTTTCAAAATAAAAAAAAAATACTATTTTTAAAACAGTCACATCTCAGGAAATTCATGTATTTAAAAAATAAACAAAAATGCCTAATGATACCTTAAAAATGAAGAAACATTTCCGTACATTTTTCTCTTTTTATTTTTTAAATAAAGAAGTTATGAAGCAAAGAAAAAAAGTGGCCCAAGATACCCCATTCTCCCCTATCGATATACTGACATCACAAGTGGGCGCTTAAAAGTTTTTTGTACTACAGGTTTCAATTCATTTAACAACCTTTTAGAAGACTGCAAAACGTTTTGCTTTCAAAAATATCTCACCTTTTTTTTTGTATAAATTTTTGTTTTGAAATTTGGTCAAATACTTGGATGTTCGTAGAATTAGAAAAAAAAACCGAATGAAAACTTAATTAACCTTTTCTTGAAATTCAAAATTACTCGCAGTCGCTAAAGTCGATCATTGATTTCAATTCCTTTATTTTATTTTGTAAACATTTACGTTTAAGAAAATGCACAAATTTTCAGCACTCTCACATTATTAAAAATCAGTTTTTAAATCTTTTGCACCTCGTACGAATATGATTTTTTTTTTTTTTCATTTTGCTATCAGGAATTTATCAGGAATAATCGGTTCAAAAATTGGCCATATTGTGTCCTTTAAGGAATAAAGAACAATTTTTTACTCAATTCACAAATTCTTTGTTGCAAATTGGTTATTCTACTAAACATAGATTAAAATTTTCATTTTATTCGTTTGAGATCAAATAAAGCTTAAATTTTAGGCTGTTTCATAATTTTATTTCCGAACTAGCTGAACCCGTACGAACTTTGTTTCGCTTTAAATCATTGGTACGTCAAAATGTGTTTAGAAAATGAATTCGAAACATTCTTTCGACAATTTTGGGGAAAAAATTCAACAGTGTTTAAAGTCGCTACTATTACTATTACTTGAAATTCAAATTAAACTGTTGATTGGATTTTTATTAAAATTTATGTGAGAGTGTTTTCTTCTCGATCGATTGCAAAATCTAGACATTATGGCAGAAACATGTATTATTTGTTTGTGTGCACGACTGTTTTGCTTGACCTTCACACTTAAATTGGTATCAATTAACTGCCTCCAAAAAAACTATTGCACAAAACACTGAACTGAAATCCTCTTTTTCTGTCCCATGGCCCGAAATTCGATAGTTGAAACCAATTTTACGTTCCTCAAAACTCCCTTGTGCCAATTTTTCTTTTCAAATTATATGTAAAATTACGTCAGGAACTTGAAAACAGTGATCAGTGAATATAGACGCCCCTTTCGCCGACCCTTGACACGGAACATGCTACCTGGAGTCAATTGCTCATAGTTTATAACCCTCATCTGAACATTTTCATCTCAATCCGCTGCATGATCACGACAATATCGCGAAAACAGTGAGCAACTAACATGGACGGCCTTTTTTTACCACGATTCAAAACTTGACACCTGAAATCAATTATCTTTTCTGTTAAACTCCCATGTGCCAATTTTCATTACAATTCTATGCTCAATCAAGAGAATATCGTAAAAACAGTGAACAGATAATAACCCCTTTTGCCGACCCCTGAGTCAAGATTTGAAACCTGAAAGCAAAAGAGCGACCCTCAGAACTCCTATGCGGAAATTTTCATCTCAATCCAATGTAGAATAACGTCAATATCGCAAAAACATTAAAGTTGGGTATGGACGACTCTTTCAGCCGACTTCTGATCCGCAATTCGAAACTTGAAATCGATTGCTCGTCTTTCAAAACACTCATGTGCAAATTTTCATCACAATCCGATGTATAATAACACCAATATCGCAAAAACATTAATCAGTGAATATGGACGACCCCTTTGGCCGACCCCTGACCCTAAATTTGATAACTGAAATCGATTGCTCGTCTCTCAAAACACTCATGTGCAAATTTTCATCACAATCCAATTTAAAATAAAGCCAATATCGCAAAAACATTAATCAGTGAATATGGATGACCCCTTTTGCCGATCTCAAACCCTAAATTTGATAACTGTAATCGATTGCTCGTCTCTCAAAACACTCATGTGCAAATTTTCATCACAATCCGACGGAAAATAACGTCAATAACGTGAAAACCATATTTGACTTGTATGGACGACCCCCTTCAGAAGGGGTCGTCCAAAAATCTAAAAACATTTTTCATCATTCCTGGTCCTAATGAGCATCCATGCCAAATTTCAGATCTCTAGCTCTTAAGACGGCTGAGTCTATAGAGGACAAACAAACAAACAAACATACAGATAATTGCCTTGCTCGAGTTCACATAAAATATAAATCAATTGAATTGTTTGACTTTTAGAAATTTTGGAAGTTTTATATTCATCATTATTAGAAATTTGGCCCAAGTTCGGCCGTTAGTTTTGTTAGTCTTTTTAAAGTTTTTTATTGAGAATATTTACTGTTCATCGTTTTCATATTATAAGGTTTTATTTAATGGAAATTCAAAAAAAAATTATGGTTAGCATACCTTTCATCCTTTCATGAAAAACATTTTTAACAACCATCCTTTTTTAGGAAGCTTGAATAGATTTGGCCGAATAGTTTTATCTTAAAAAGATTAAACTCCTTTTTTATTCTTTCCATCCCCTATCTAATGAAAATATATGTTGAAGATTATCCCACTTTTCAATATGGATGATCCCCGAACTTCAAACTTTGTTGAAGCATGTTGAAAACTCACTTTGCATGTTTTCAATTGCATGTGTGTATTTATTCGCTTTCCAATTTCGCACTGTTTTGTTATTAGTTTACCTTAAATGTTGAAAGTTCTACTAATTGATTTTTTAGAATCGATCACATTGGTCATCAATGATAACTCAAAAGTGAGAAATTGCCCAGTGAAATCGAATTGTATAAACCTCAAAACCTCAAATTTTATTATCTTATACATTTTCTTATCCCCCATTAAAACTCCAGTTGAAGCGTTAAAATCGCAGCCTTGAACTTATAACTTTGAATCTAAAAATTTTTTTTTATCTCTATAAGGAATTTCAAAAATATAAAAATGGTTGACCCTCAAAGCCCCCCAGCAGCGGTAAAGAGCACTTTGAAAGCCACTACTATTCTAGTCAATATATTCCTAACAGGCTAGTTGTATTTTTCAATCAAAATGTAGGCTTATAATTGTATCCAAACATCTCGTACCGGTAGCATGTGCTTTGAATAGTAGAAGGTACAAAAAACACCCGCCAAAATTTTCAATTTCAAATTTTTAATGCTCAGCAACCTTTGATTTGCTATCCAGTACATGTGAGCTCTGGATGGTCGTTTCTAATAGCCTGCCCATGGTGATGGTGAAAATAATCCCGCCAACGAAACGAACGGAAACGAAAGTCGGTTCACAAAATGGGTGCCATGACTTTTGGTTCGTGGGAATAAAACCGTTGTTGTATGGACGACCGCCTTCAAAAGGGGTCATCCGAAAATCTAAAAACATTTTTCATCATTCCTGGTTCTAATGAGCACCCATGCCAAATTTCAGTTCTCTAGCTCTTAAGGCAGCAGAGCCTATTGAAGACAAACATACAAACGAACAAACGGAAATTACTTTTTATATATATAGATTATGTTCGATTTAAAAGAGATTGACATCGCACGCGTTTTTTTTTTCGCTTCGCTGATAATTCCAATAATTTTCGTTATTTACTTGATACTTGGATTTCGTTTTTCACTCAATGGACCTGAAAGTGATATGTGTTGTATGATTGCTGATCTTGTTAATTCCCACGATTTCAATGATATGCTGAACTGTGAAAAATGTGAAAACAACGGTGATAACCGTTAATTCGACTCCAAAGGTCTTTGGACGGGGCAAATGTTTACGAATTGGCGCTCGGGAGGAAGAATTGAGTTGCTTCGATTGAAAAATGTGAGAAGAACGTACCGCAACGGATGACAAATCGTGTGTGTTATGACATATTCAACACTCCTGGACGACGAGGGACTTTTGGTGAGATTGTTTCATGTTTCATTCATTCTATCATTCATCAATCCTATCTGCCAAGTAGGATTTCCTCAATTGCACCCTTCCGATTCCTATCTGAAACAGCTTTATGGGTCGTATGAGTTCTCTGCACCTAAAGAGTTATTTTGCTGTTTCAGATGTTTCCTACCATGATTACATTGACTTGTCACGGTGTGCATTATGGTACCACACTTATCTTCAAAATCAACATTTGAAATGAGAATTGAATCCAGATTCTCATTTTGGCATCTTATGCTGGTTTTGATTATTAGTTGTACCGTGTGTATCAGCCAATGCAAGATGTGTGTAGTCACCCCATGCTATGCTATGCTATGCTATATAGATTATGTTCGATTTAAAAATTAAATCTTTTCAACACAATTCACAATGGGGAATGATTTTCAAAATTGATTATAGCAACATGATATTTCCGATTAACTTTTCTGAAAAGTATGAAAAAATACCAAACAATATCCGAGTTTCAAAATCAATTTGAAATTAATGCAGTTATTATCACAGGCTTAACCCAAATATTTGTTTTTTTTTTATATTTGCAAAACGGTAATTTTTAATATTTTGTTGTGATTACCCTGCGCTGATATGAAGAAGCTCCGGGAAAATAGATACAAAGTTAGTTTCGTTTATTCATTTTTGGCTCTGAAACTTACTGGAAATGTTCAATAATTATAATTTCATTTATATTAACTTATTATTTCAATGTTTATTTTCTCCGTTACAACTTCAAAAATTTAAATAACTCAGTTAGAAGTTTGCTGCATAAAATTTTCTAACAGATTGCTGCAAATTGTCTCACATCCTAGAAATGTTTCTTGAATCTTAAACAAACTCAAAATTACAATGCAAATAAAATTGAATCAAAACAGATTGACGTGACAACGCTCTGGTGCAGGACAGTTTTCACAAGAATATATGATAAACCGTTATTGAATCATGTTTTGGGAGCTATTACTGATAAAAAAAAATTAAACAGAATTGCATATTTATAGTGCTTCAAGACATGATAAGGATGATTTACGAATGGATTTTTGAGAAAACTGAACCTGAAGATCCTAAAAATCAAATATCAATTTAGCTCGTGATCCAGGAAGTTATTTATTCAAAAGTCAAATTTGAAGAAAAAAATGGTTCTACTCTTCAAAATCGATCTTCAAAACTGTCAAGAAAATGTAGCCTAATTTGTAATATTTTGTAGTCCATTAATGTGGGAATTATTCCGACATAAAGTTAAAGTGGAATTTTGTGGAGTTTTTTATTTAATCTCTAACTGAAGTTTAAAAACCAAAAGAATATTCGTGTTTCGAAACTAGAAAATAAATAAAAAATTTCAACAACTACTGGCATAAACTCTCGAGCTCAAAGTCAAATGATGCATGACCACTATATTCAAGCAAAACAAGAAAAACATTTTATGGCATTTTTATCCTATTGTATAGAATCTCATACCGATAATTCCACCTCCATGGAAGTTCATTATTGGAGTAGAGTCCGATTTGTGAGTGTAGACTATCAATTCAATGGTTTCATGTAGCCTAAACATGCAGAAACACGATGAAATATTTGGATAGATAATTTTGAGCGCTTCAAAAATCGGCTTTCTACCAGTTTTTCTGAGTTATGTACCACTGTGCGCTGGCATCCAATGCTGCTGGAGATCCATCTTGACTTGGGTGTCATCCACAAACTTCCGTTCATCACAGAGGATCACTGGTGGCGTTCTGAGGTCACTGATCTTGAACATACGTTAGACAAAGTACAGGAGTGGCTGTCTAGTGCTGTAGTTCTCGCTGGAAAATATGTTGGAAAATGACTGGAGCCAGTATGTTCTGCTGTCCCGTCTTGAGCAACTGCCGATTATTAATCGACTTAATGCTGCGTAAATTTAAGCGTTGGTTAAAATTTTTAAATACTTTTAATGATAATTTTAAATGATTGTGACGTTATTTATATTCAGCTACTTAAAATTCCTTTAATCATGATTTTATGGATATTTTATGAAGGTTTCAGAGAAATGTACGACTTCAGGAGGATGTATAAAGAAACGCAAATACTTTTATGAATAATTTTTTCTTATTCACAACTTCCAAGCGTTCCGTGCGATCCCAATCAGCGGGAAAAACATTTCAGACAAATCAGTCCTCCCCTCGGAGCGGAACCGTATTTTATGCGCCGGATCGTTCATTAAATTTACCTCCACAACCAATCTAATCAACACGTAAATTGATTCCGATTGGACGCACCCATAATTTTCGAGAACGAACCCGTTTTTGGTACCCGGTGGCTCTTCGGGTTTTTGTTCCGGGACCCCACTTCAGAGGACGACGTCGTTCGACGCTCGACAAATGTTATTCATTGGAAAACTGCATCCGATCGAAATTATATTGCATCACCGGGTATTGTTGGGGGTTTGCTTCTTTTCGATCACCACCCCAATACCTACTTGTCGGTTCTAATTTGGAACCATCAGCTGCACTCATCCACGCACAGAACTCACCGCAACACCCAATCACAAATTACGGAACGATCTACCGGATCTACCTGTTCTGCAGCAGGAAAATGTGTGTGTGTCAGCCTCGGTAAATTGCCGGAAGTGCTTGTCCATCTAGCTAGATGAATCCGAGGAACCCCCGGAATTGGGGCATTCAGCACAATAAAGAGAGTTGATGTATTTACCTCACGCACCGGAAAGGTTTCACTTGTGGGATGCATTTTGAGTTGTGAGGTGTTTTATATAATATCTTCTGCAGAACAACTTGAAACTCCAAAAAATACGAATCTTGAAAATAACCCGTTTTTGGGGACATACCTACTTTTCACAAAAAAAAAAAACATCACCAGAATTTGGTTTTAAAAATCAAAGACAGAATACCTCAACCAAAACAGCAAAAACAGTTAATCTCGAGTTTTGATAAGTTTTGTGGAATAATGTTAATAAAAATAATTAAATAATGATCTAATAAATTCAATAAGCATGTTGATAAATTTTTAATGAAATGGAATTTAATTGAATACAAACGAAATTTTTTGAAAATAAACTCTCAAGACTGAAGAAAAGACACTGGAGATCCAAGCATGCCTTGAACGAGTTAAGTAGTGATTTTTCTTTGTTCATATTTCTTATTTTGTTTACTTTTCAGGAGAAATTTTTGTACTTCTTTTCATTTCTAACATTTTTATCATTCTGTAATTTTTGTCAGTTTTGTCATTTTTGTCATTTTTGTCATTTTTGTCATTTTTGTCATTTTTGTCATTTTTGTCATTTTTGTCATTTTTGTCATTTTTGTCATTTTTGTCATTTTTGTCATTTTTGTCATTTTTGTCATTTTTGTCATTTTTGTCATTTTTGTCATTTTTGTCATTTTTGTCATTTTTGTCATTTTTGTCATTTTTGTCATTTTTGTCATTTTTGTCATTTTTGTCATTTTTGTCATTTTTGTCATTTTTGTCATTTTTGTCATTTTTGTCATTTTTGTCATTTTTGTCATTTTTGTCATTTTTGTCATTTTTGTCATTTTTGTCATTTTTGTCATTTTTGTCATTTTTGTCATTTTTGTCATTTTTGTCATTTTTGTCATTTTTGTCATTTTTGTCATTTTTGTCATTTTTGTCATTTTTGTCATTTTTGTCATTTTTGTCATTTTTGTCATTTTTGTCATTTTTGTCATTTTTGTCATTTTTGTCATTTTTGTCATTTTTGTCATTTTTGTCATTTTTGTCATTTTTGTCATTTTTGTCATTTTTGTCATTTTTGTCATTTTTGTCATTTTTGTCATTTTTGTCATTTTTGTCATTTTTGTCATTTTTGTCATTTTTGTCATTTTTGTCATTTTTGTCATTTTTGTCATTTTTGTCATTTTTGTCATTTTTGTCATTTTTGTCATTTTTGTCATTTTTGTCATTTTTGTCATTTTTGTCATTTTTGTCATTTCTGTCATTTTTAATAATTTTCACAATTTTTTCTTTTTTTTTTGACAATTTTGACAGTTTTGACAATTGCGACAATTTTGAAAATTTTGCCAATTATGGCAATTTCGACAATTTTGACAATTTGAATAAATTATCAATAACGGCATACTTATGATTCACTATTCTGACGAAAAATTCAAACGTCACTTTTAAAGTCTCCTGCTGAATGTTTTTTCGTTCTATTTAGCTCATGTTGTCCTTCTGTTGTTTTTTTAGTTCATCAGTAGAAGGGCGAGATAAAAAAATTTCTCTGTCCGATTTCGATTTTCGAAGGGAAAGGAAAGTGTTGAACGACTGTGAGTGGAAAAACTAGTCTAGGTTTCAATCTTCTGATACGTGATACAGTTGCCGGTCGTTTCTAATTCGGAAACGGCCGCTGCTGATGTCGAGCGTTAGGGCTGTCAAACTTGCCAAAAATCAAGAATAAATTTCAAGTTTGAAATTTTTCAGATTGAACTCAATTTTTATCAAGATTTCAACATTAGAAGAATGATGTTTACGTTACTTTCTAGCTAGTTGGAAAATGTGCCATCCCTAGTTGCTCCACTCAGCCAGAGCGATAAGGCAAGTCCTGTACTTCGAATGGAGTTGATATCCGGTTCGGGAAAACAGTTTTCTATTTTGGAAAACTTCTGTCCCTCGCACACACATTCTGCTGTTGGGTGTTTATTTTGGCACGTGAACTAGTCCCGAAATGAGTTTGGTCGAACAACCAAACACGGGAGAGAGAAAAAAAACAGCAGCGGTTCTAACTTTTCTCGAATCATCAGCAGCAACATCATCATCGTCATCTTCGTTCTACAAAGCTGCCCGGATCATAATCCTATCGCTGAGTGTTGACTGCCTCTTCTTTGAAGAAGGGCGTGAAATCGAACGGTTTTTTTTTCTATTTAGCAGCAGGAAAAGCTTCTTCCAACATCAACTAGGCCAAAAATCCGAGATTTAACTAAAAAATACAGAAAAATCTGGCACATGGTAGCACGGTGCGATTCTCAGGCCCCGTTTCTGTTTGGCCATTCGAGACACAAATGTATCGATGAAAACACTGTTATGTGTTTAGAAAACGCGGAAAAACATTAAACTAGAAAGAGAAAGCTGCACTAAAGTTCTGAATAAAAAATGCAAACTGTTGACAGGAATTGAATTAAATATACGTGAGCAACTCACATAAAACATGTTTCATTTTAAAGCATCTTGATTGAAAAATGAAAAGCTAAAGACTCATCTTTTGATATATGAATATAAGAACAAGAAGAATTCAAATTGAATGCTATTATTGAGATTCTTTACTTTGAAATGTACTTTGATGTCAGTGGTATTGGAAAAAAAGCATTTGTTTTTGTTACCGATATCCGTTTAATTATACTCACGCATTTGTATACGACAAATTTAAGTCAAACATATTTAATATTCAGCTAACTATACAGCTCTGAACTTGAACAGTTCATAATTGATTAAGACATAAAGCATAGATCACGTCAAATTTGGACGCATTAAAAAGGTTCTATTTCGGAGCTTTGTAAACGAAATAAAAATGTTTTGTACTCAAAATGTAGGGTTTTTACTGCACTTCGAAGGAAAAATAATAAAAAATTATTCCGATGTTGTTTTGATGAAATTTAGAACTTTTCGTCGAGTACCACTCATCATAGTTTGGACACCTTATTCGCTGACTGCCGTTGCAGGAAATCGATGTCGTCTTTACCATTGATGGTGTGATACAGTTTCAAATCATAGGCATAAACGAGTTTTGGGCCATCGAGGAGCAACCGAACATCATTAAAATAGATGACAAAAATTATTGGTCCTAAATGGCCTCCTTGTGGCACTCCGGAAGAGCCAAGAAACTGTCTCGAGAAGGATTCTCCAGTATTAACGGACAACTTTCGTCCCGTTAAGTAACTCCGAAACCACTCCAGTAAAGATCCACAGAAGCCCAAGCGACCTAGCTTTGCGAGAGCAATCTCTCAGGTTTACTTTATCAAATGCAGCAGACAGATCTGTATAAATACCATCGGTTTGGGTCTTCCTGGCATAGCTTTCTTGTACAAAAGATGTGAACGGCAGTAAATTTGTGGTAGTTGATGGTTTAGGCATGAAACCGTGGTGATCGTTTGAAAAGTGGTGCCTGCAGAATGAAAAAAAATGGGATCCAACACAACCAGCTCAAACAGTTTTGCAATAGCACACAGAGCTGAGATACCACGATAATTGTTAATATCTTTCTTATCTCCCTTTTTGTAAACAGAAAACATAAATGCTTCTTTCCACAAAGCGGGGAAGATTGCGCCGTCCAGCGATGCTTAAAAAATATGCCTGATAGGTCTTAGAAGATGCGACATAAACAGTTTAAAAAAAGTAGCTGGTATTCCATCCGGGCCCTTAGTAGCAGAGTTTTTAAGTTTGGCGGTTGCTTTTAAGATAGCTGCAACTTCGACGAGAATACCATTTAGAGAAGAGCCTAGAGATGAGATATTACTCACAGCCCTGGTCAGTTGTTATGCAGAAATGGATCCGCTTGTGAAAATGCTCGAAAGTTTCTCAGCGAATAGATTACAGATTCCAGGGTCAGTGCTAGCACTATCGCCGTCCAGGAACATGTGGGACGGAAGTCCGGATTCTTTTCGCTGGTTTTTGACATACTTCCAGAACGACTTCGGTCTGCTCTTGAAATTTTGCTGTAACCGGTTCAGATAAGATAGGTAGCAACGTTTGCTGGCTTTCTTATAAGCAGAGTTCAGTTTGTAGTATTCCTTTTTCTTGTTGCGCACTTTTTAGCAGTTTTCTGTCGCCGCAGTTCTCTAGTAACCCAGGGAGTTCGTAGATCACCATCGACGCTGCGTTTTGGCACATGGAGATCAATAATGTAGTTAAGAATATTCGATAATTTTTCGGTAGCTGCGTTAGGATCAGAGAAATCTATTTCATCTTCCCAATTAATAGAATCCAGAACGAGGGAGATAGCTACAAAGTCGGCATTCTTGAAATCATGATAGAAGGATCTTGTTTTCTCTGCGGGAGCAAATATCATGGCATCATCGAGTGAGATCACTAAGGCAGGGTGTTGTGGGACAGGCGTAACAAGGGGAGCAGGAGCTAAATCGATTGTTGGATTTCTAAACCCTTCGTTGACAAAGCAGAGGTCGAGCAAGCGACCGTTTTCATTTTCGATATTGTTGATTCGACGCAGAGTTGCTGTACTTAAGCTATCTCAGAAGATGTTGGAGGATGCCGAAAACGAAGAACGTACGGGATCCGGTAACAGAAAGCCACTTTGCGAAGAACACCATTTCAGACCGGGCAAGTTGAAATCACCAATAAAGAGTATGTCATCTTCAGGAGAGCACATCCCAAGCAACCAAAAGTCCCATAAAACAGGTACAGCTTACTCAGCCCCATCATTGATATGAAGTACGTTCAAAATTTAAGTTCTTATTGATACTTTCAAGTTCCAAAACAAGTCTTAATGATCTTCTATTCAGCTTCTGGCCTTTTTATTCAGCTTCCAAAAAAACGTAAAATGAGCAAAAAATTCTCTCTCTACCTCAATTCTATCCTTGTAATCGGTTCATATCACCTTCTCTTGATTATTTACTATGCTCAGTACATGGTGCCGCCATGGTGCCACGCGCCGGATTCCGAACTCGACAAATTGCTCAATTGCTTCTTTCCTACATTTCCTACATATATCGCATCAGAATGGTCACTCAAGTACTAAATTAATTATTCAAAAAAAACTTTCGCGGCTTGGGTATCTAACCCCGACCTTCGTGATGAGAATCGAACACGCAACCACAAGACCACGTCTAGAAGTTGTTCTAACATAAACTAAAACTCGGAGTGGTGATGTGATTGTGAATGCACTTCAATGCACTTTTTGTGGCTTGGTAAATCCCGTTTTGAGCACTTTTGTGCCCTTTATGTGACTTAAGTCCCTTACAACGCATATATAAATCACTTTTGCAACTTTCAAGTTCATTAATGAGTACATAGCGTTCACTCATGAGAATTGGGCAAAATAATTCACATTCAACGTACATATTAATCACTTTTTCAACTTTCAAGTTCATTGATGAGAAGCCTCTTCGAAGCCTTAATTCAAGTAAATATGTGATTTTTGGTTGCTTGGGATAGAGCTAACTTTGGTGAGGCAGCGCGAGAAAGATTCAGCTAACACCTGGTCTCCGGAACGATCGGAAAGCACGTACACTACGCACAAGTAAAGTTTCCGGTCACCGAGATCGATGCGGGCTCATAAAAGTTCCAAATCTTTCCGGGAGTTGTCTTAGATTAGCATAGATGGAAGTTCAGATTTCACAGCAAGTAACACTCCACCTCCGGTTGACTTTCTGCTGTTTAATGGACTACGGTTGCATCGGAAGACTTCATAGTCCTCACTGAAAATCTGACTGGAAAGCGTGCGGTTCAGCCATGTTTCAGTGAAGGCGATGATGTTATAGCTGGAGCACGATGTAGCAAGCAGGTAATCGACAACACACGATTTTACACCGCCGGCATTCTGATAGAGGAAATTGATGGGGTCAGACGAATCGGGTGCAAGAAGGAAACGACGATCACTGGAAAAACAGAATCCATCACGCGAAGAAGAACGGTTAATGACAGCATACTTGCCTGAAATTGCAGGCTGGAGAGCTCCTTCGCCACAGATGAACTCAGGGCCGGGAAGACTGTTGACGCAGGCAGGAAACAGCGCGAGCTCAGAGCGAAGAGCTCAGGGGTCTCCGTAACTCCTAATTCGTTGCGCCGCGGAGCTGGTAACCCAGTAGAGATAGTAGCAGGAGCTTCGTACGGATGATTTTGCGAGATGGATCTGTGGTAAAGCGGAAACTGGGAACGCAAGCAGGATGGTTTGGTCGTAATGGGGTACTTGCCTGGAAAAGTGATCTGGAGAACCCTCGCCTCAAACGAACTTAGGGCCAGGACGACTGATGACGCTGGCTGGAAACAGCGCGACTGAGTCGAAGGGCTCCGGGGTCTCCAAAGAGCTCAAATCGATGCGTCCTGGTGTAGAAGCCCATGAAGAAACCCATGAATGTTGCTGGCCTTGTAGATTGTAGAATCTGGGATTGGTTGAAGTTTCATCACACAGGGAAAGTGTTCCAGAATAATATGAGTACTTGCCTGGAAAAGTAGGCTAGAGGACCTCATTGCCATTATCGAACTCAGGGCTGGGACGGCTGAAGACGCTGGCTGGAAACTGCGCGATTGAGTCGAGGGGCTTCGAGGCCTCCCAAGTGCCAAGATCGTTGCAACCCAGTGATGAAACCCAAGCATCGCTGGCTTTTCCTCCAATATTTGAAGAATCGTCGCAAAACAATCTGCCGAGGTTTAAGATCTCGTCTTCGTCGTTGGCTAAAATGAGAGCCGAGTGGATCCCATTATACTCAAAGATGCTGGCAGAGCCTACATCAGAGCCGCTGGAGCGGTTGTGGATCGTACAGGGCCAAATACGGTCGGGGTAGTCCCTAGGTTGAAAACCTTGAACCGTTGGTGCAAGAGTTAAAGGCTGTCAGTTGTAGTTTTTTGGCTGATCAACAAATTCTCGAAAAGTAACCCAGTAGGCCACGTCATGGGGTTCAATGCAGCATCTTTGTACACAGGATCCAATCCAATTTTGAAAGACACATATTTACGAGTGGACCCATCAACTCCTTTCGGTAGCAGTCGTTTCATTTCAACCGGTGTAGAAGGATTCAAGTAGCTGTTCCGGAGAAGCAATCGTCAAAGGCCCTTCCCCCTTTTTTTATTGGTTCCACTACCTCACCTATTTTGAACGGCAATCCAGAAACTAGAGGCGAGCGGTCACCAGCCTACGTCCAACGCTTGGTGAGTCAGCCATTTTCGCAAGTTTGTCTACAAGAAAGGGCAAGATCGCCGAACCGTGAAATCTATCAGGCAGGACAAGCCGTGACCCCTTCGCCATTATTGGAAATGCCAGCTCGCCGGGACCGTGATCGTTACCAGGTATAGCCGTGACCCAACTTCATAAATGGAAGCGCCCACTGCGTTGACTAGGGCTTGGCCCACTAGGTACCGTTAACCCTCATCCGCATTAGATTTCATTACCCTAATCAGCACTTGTGGTGTCAATTTGACACCACAAGCTCAAATCGTTATAACTTTTGGCGTGTTAGACCGATTTAAACAAAACTTACATCAATAGAAACCTTGTAATGTCAGTGAATTATGTTTAGAACATTATATATAGCTAAAGTTACTAGTTTTCTCGTTATTCAGCATGAAAGAAAAAAAATCCGAAAAAACATGCCTCACGAAAACTGCTGTAGTTCATATGTTACACGTCCAAAAAAATATTTGCCTTATGCATATGAAAGCTGAAGTTAATGCCTACATCATGAAGACAAGAAATATTTTTTTAATTTTTTTTTAATGAAATGGTCACAAAAAGTTTAAAAAAGTGGTCTAAAAAACCTACTTTTCATTCGATTGCTAGTAAATACTGTTTGAGCGATGGTAGAGTTTTGAAAAAAATATGACTACAAAATGTATTAAAATTCCAACATTTTGCTGTCTTTAGATTTTTGATGCAACAAAAATTGAATTTACTAGAATTTTTCAAAGTTCACTACTTTGCGCGATTTTATTACAAATTGAAATTTCATCTGTTTTTGTGGTCCACCGTCATGTTGTACCCGGATTATCAGTGCTTTTACTTTGTTTGGACCAACCAAGAGTATATTCATTGGAAAGCACATTTAATCTACATTCTAGTGAGGTGCTGCAATTCACGCTGTGAGATTTCACAAAAATATGAAAATTATAAACATAAAATCATTCCTGAATTTCTAGAACTTGTAGTTCTAGAAATTGCTGCACCTCGTGCAGCAAAACGTGTTTGTTTGCTCTCTGATTAGGTACGGTGGGTGGTGATTCGGGCAGAGAGCGAAGCCGATAGACGAAATAACGATGCGTGTCGTGCATTTCTTGGTCTGTCGGCTTCGCTCTCTGCCCGAATCACCACCCACTGTACCTACATAGAGAGCAAACAAACACGTTTTGCTGGAGAGGTGCTTGTAGTTTGATTCCTATCAGCATATATTTAAGAGGTTTTTCTAAAAGCTAATGCTAAAGGTTAAACTTGAAAAGCTATTTTACAGATTTTGTAAGGTGGAATGTTTTGAAATTTTTTCTCTTCAAAGATTTAAAATGTAAATGTAAAAATATATGTGTTGAATTTTAAAGTTTTTCTATAACAATTAGGAATTTTAAATTTAAAAATAAATAGTAATTGATATAGTTTGTTAATTTTAGAAATCGGAAAAATCTTGTGATATATGTCTCACGATTCCTTGAGTTCTTCGAGTTTTTTTTTTATCTTTCATATCATTCACGATGGTTTATGAATGATGATCGCATTATTGAGATATGATCTGGTAAAATTAAAAACAAAAAAAGCAATGTTTAACTATATTATGAGCATCTTCTGCCAGTAATGATTATTGGTGTATGCAATAGTGTCTTAAAATAAATGCGCCTCGTCGAATTTTAAGAATAAGGCAATTATAATGAAATATGTAATTTAATGGGAAAAAATAAAATGAAAAATATTTCGCGAAAAACATATTTTAATAGATAGATATAAATGTAAAACATGACCTAACGACATCGCAAACATAATGGAATTGATTGGGAAAATGCCTGAAAAAATATTCTCTGACACTTGACATTATGAAACAATCAATATTTCGTCGTTTTGTGCCCCAACCAACATTTTGTTAGTCAATTCAATGCTTAAAAGCTTTATAATGGCCATAAAAATGGCTATACAGTTTTATAACGGGTTTATAAAAGTCATATTTCGATTCCGAAAAATGAATTCTAACGTGTTTTTCAAAAGCTTTGCTGACCAAAATTTTACAGCATTATGATTTTATCGAAAATTTAAAAAAAAGATTTAAGCTATGTGAGAGTTCCGGTGATTTACAGAATTAAGTTAAAAAATTTACATGGATACCAGCTATGTGTTAAGAGTATCAAAATATATTGATCTATCAGAAAATCGAGCATTGCACTAACTTTGAATTTTTTTCGGAAATAGCAATTGGAATTTTTCAAATCGTAAGTGTTCTTAGAAACCTTGATGACTTGGATAAAATACTTTTTTTTGAAACATTTTTGAAAATCAACCATCATGTTATCAATCTAAAATAATTCAAAATATTCATGTTTCGCTGTTTCCTCGAATAACATCAAAAACAAAAACAGTTGTTAATTGATATTAATTCATCACCGGTCGTCAGCATCACCTCGAATGTGTACTCGAAGCGCCAAACGTCACGGAACAGAAAATTGACGAAAACCCACATTAAAGGCACCGGCACAAACGTTTTTGATTGATGATTGACGAGTGACAAAAACCGGGAAAACCCCTGGTATGCAATCACTTTGTGTTAATGCATATTTGTAAATAATTGAAAAGGATTTGATGCTCGTGACAGCAGGATTTTTTTTTAAACCTAAAAAACGTTTTTATTGAGCGACCCATATTGTTGTTTGAAGGATGAGTGAAATATTTCAACATATTTATTTTCATTAATTACACTAGTTTACAAAATTGAAAAAAAATCGTGAACTTGATTAACTGACCAACATTTTTAATGTAAAATCGGGCGCTGAATCCGAAAATGAAATTCAAAAAAATCTCAGTAGAACCGTTTTTGAGTTATGCTCCAAATATGAAATTTCGAAAAAATTAAAAAAGTTCTTGTACTTAGATTAAAATATCTCAGACGGCTTAACAGTAATTTGAAATCCCTCTTTTGCATATTGAAGGTGAATAAGTTTTCTATCGGTCATCTGAACACTGTTTTTGCGTTTGACCAACAGTATTGCTGATATTAGTGACTTTATGAGAAAAAAATTATAAAAAACGCATTTTTTTAGAGAAAATTCTGTTTCAACGAAAGTTTTAGACTCGATGGTAGCATTTAAAAAATCTGATTTTCTTTTGCGCTTGAATGGTAATTTAAAACAAAGATTTCAAGTGGTTATTTATCAAAATTGGTTGAAAATTGAAAAAGTTATGGCTATTTTACCATAACTGAAATTTTTGGAGTTTTTAATAATTTAACGAACCGCAGTACACTTATCATAGTATAGGAAGAATGAAACATAATAAATCTCACTCGCTCCAAGTCAAAATTATTTATAAGCTTACCAGAAGGTCACATGCCAAGTTTCTGGAAGATCTGACCAAAGGGAGGGGTTGCTTAAGTCTCAAACGTGAATACAATTTTGAGGTATTTTGCCCGGAAGGAACGAAAAATACTGGTTTTTCATCAATAACTTTTTTCATCACTAGCTGATTATTTTTTATGGTTGATTTTCTTAAAGCCTAAGTTGAGACAAATATTTCACCCGAAGACTGTAACTCGATTGGATTTGAAACAGAAAAGTTATTGCGGTTCTAAGATTGTATTTTGGTCGAAAATTGTCGTATAAAACGCAATGCGTAAAAAGTACTCATTGCGTGTTGGACAAAATTTGCAGCCTTTGAACCGCAATAACTTTTCTGTTTCAAATCCAATCGAGTTACAGTCTTCGGGTGAAATATTTGTCTCAACTTAGGCTTTAAGAAAATCAACCATAAAAAACAATCAGCTAGTGATGAAAAAAGTTATTGATGAAAAACCAGTATTTTTCGTTCCTTCCGGGCAAAATACCTCAAAATTTTATTCACGTTTGAGACTTAAGCAACCCCTCCCTTTGGTCAGATCTTCCAGAAACTTGGCATGTGACCTTGTGGTAAGCTTATAAATAATTTTGACTTGGAGCGAGTGAGATTTATTATGTTTCATTCTTCCTATACTATGATAAGTGTACTGCGGTTCGTTAAATTATTAAAAACTCCAAAAATTTCAGTTATGGTAAAATAGCCATAACTTTTTCAATTTTCAACCGATTTTGATAAATAACCACTTGAAATCTTTGTTTTAAATTACCATTCAAGCGCAAAAGAAAATCAGATTTTTCAAATGCTACCATCGAGTCTAAAACTTTCGTTGAAACAGAATTTTCTCTAAAAAAATGCGTTTTTTATAATTTTTTTTCTCATAAAGTCACTAATATCAGCAATACTGTTGGTCAAACGCAAAAATAGTGTTCAGATGACCGATAGAAAACTTATTCACCTTCAATATGCAAAAGAGGGATTTCAAATTACTGTTAAGCCGTCTGAGATATTTTAATCTAAGTACAAGAACTTTTTTAATTTTTTCGAAATTTCATATTTGGAGCATAACTCAAAAACGGTTCTACTGAGATTTTTTTGAATTTCATTTTCGGATTCAGCGCCCGATTTCACATTGGAAATGACCTTCAGTTTACTGAGTTCAAAAATGCTGTAAACTAGTGTTATTGGTAAATCCGAAGCAATTTTTTTGTATCACCTTCTAACAGTCTCAATTTATTCAACTCGCAGTGCTCAAAAGTTCGTTTCAACAGTTTTCTCACACCTTCGGCGGGTCATGCTAAGAAAAAGCGAAGCGACAGACAGACACACAATGAGAGCAACTTTTAAAAGGATTTTCGTGCTTTGCCAAAGTTGGCACCAACATTTTTGGACGAAAAATTTTCAACTGCGCCGTTTTGTAGTCCTGCTGTTACTTTCGATTCATTTTATTTTTATTTTTGCCTCCCTCCCCTTTTTGTATCTTTGGCTAACGTTTTTCAGTGGAAATACTAAGAAACGAAAAGGGGGGTTCAAGAACTGAGTGAGCGCAAAATTACTCCCAGGTGGCCAACAACGCCTTCAACCAAACGAGACAGCAAATGACAGCAAACTTTTCCGACTACATAGTTTTAGGGGCACGAGATGCACTTGCGGGCCAAAAACTTTTATGGTGACAATTAATTTAGCCCAAATCTGGTGGACGTGAGGCTTTTTAGGAATATGAAGTTTGCCGTTGAGAGTACGGGTAAAGGTAAAAGTTCAATAAAATTAACTTTGAACAATTGGTCTGTGGGCGAGAGGAGCATATTAAAACATTCGGGTACTGTGGGTAAGTTTTATAACTGAATTGATTAATTAACATCGCTGATGCCGAAACAAGTCAATTAAAAAATTCAACTCAAACTTAAAAACATTTTTTTCTGTTATGCCTTACAAAAGTCAGTCTATAAAAAAAAAACTTTAAAACGCTAGAGTTTAACTTATGAGTCAGTTTCAGTTTACAAGTTAAATCCAAACGATTGAACCGAATCAAATATGTGGCTTGATTGGCTTGGCTTCTCATAAACCTTACCGATTTAATGATCGCATTTGGGCCTCAATATTTACAAATTATCTGGCTGCCCCCAAGCCCACCGCCTGGTGATTTGGAAATTTGATTTAATTAAAGCTGATCCAATCACGATGAATCGAATGGCGTGGGTGGATGGCCTAACTGGAACCGAAATTGGCAAACCCCCTGGACCATATTATCGGAATCTGGGCTCCAGATCGGTGTCCAGGTGTCTAGGGAGCGTCGTTGACATTTTTGTATCGTGATAATTTTCAGAAGAGTGAAAATTTTCAATGGTTCGGGACCCATTGTGGGTTGAGCTATTGATTATGCTGTGTTTGCGTAAATTCTTCTATATTTTTATTATTTTACGTTATAAATGGGTTTTTTTTAATGTGTCTTTCTTTGTACCTTTTTATCAGAAGTAGGCGTTGACTTGACTGCAGCGCTGAAAATTTCAATTCTCTGTTACTGAAAGTAGTAAAATTAAAGAAAATATTTGATAAAAAGCTGTTACCGGAAAACCGAAGATGTATTATACCGGAAGTGTTGCGATTATTTCCGTGTTCTGTTGTGTTTTTCGGAAACGCGTGGACGGAAATTTCAAAATTACTGCTGAGATCGCTATTTTTGAGGGATTGTGATAAAAAAATAGGTCTTTAAAATAGGTGTAAAGAGGTGGGAAGGTTTAGAAGTAAGTGTTCGGGTTGGCGAGACGAACGTTGGCAAGGGAGCGTGTATGACGAAATTGGGGGACAAAATTTTGATAAATATGACAAAAAATTTGCAATAAAATGACAAAACATGACAAATGTGGAAAAGGTATTACAAAATTAAGGCAAAAAAAGTCTGACAAATATGATTGAATTTCACAATACAAAAAAAAAATTTACTAACACAACTCTGTCGAAAATATGAAAGATTGTTTGAATAAACGTCTGCTGAAGAAACACGGTTGTTCCGTACTGTTTTGGCCGGATTTGGCATCTTGCCATTACGGTAAAAAGGGCATGGAGTGGTACGCCGCCAACAACGTGCAGGTGGTTCCCAAGGATAAGAACCCTCCCAACACGCCAGAGCTCCGCCCAATTGAGAAATACTGGGCTATTGTCAAGCGGAACCTAAAGAAGACCAAAAACCTGCTTAGGACTAGCAGCAGTTCAAGGCAAACTGGCTTTTTGCGGCGAAGAAGGTGGACAAGGTGGCTGTACAAAATCTGATGCAGGGGTTAAGCGTAAGGCCCGGCAATTCGGATTTGGAAAAGCGGAAGCCTAACTGAATCTTTTTCCTGAATTTTATACTAATTAAACTTGAAAAAGAAATTTAATTTGATTTTTTAAATAAACCGATTGCTAAGCCAAGATTTCCAAAATCAACTAAGGAGCCTATTCAGCGTTCGGAAGCTGTTGTCCCAGTTCTTGATAATTGTACCGCTTACCGCTGTTTCTTACCTAATCCAGTTGTTCAAGTGAACACCGCTATTGTCAAGCAATTGAATGAACCAAACTTTGGACGTTGTGAAGTGCAGAAAACTTGTCTGAAAGAAATCGCCTACCGGAGCCTTCTCAACCAAATCGATTTTTCGATACGTTCCAGTCTGAGTGTAACGATACCGGAGCCTGCGGTTAAGCCTTCCAAACTGTCTAATGTAGATTATGAACAATGTTCATGTTCCAGTCTCTGCGGGCGGCTGTATGTTCAAGCCAATTGTCATTAGTTTGAAGAATTTTGTAGTTCCGGAAATTTCTAGAATTTCTTGTAAATAATTATTCCCACGTGCATCGAATGTTCTAGAATTTCTATTTTGTTCCACACAAATTGCGTTCACCGAAGGTCCCAGAACCATCCTTGTATAACAGTTCGCGCGTGGCGGGAACATTCCAGAAGGTTTGATGCGCGAATAAATAGAGCCTCGCGTTGCAATACAAGTCAGTTGAATTCAGGAATCCGCGTTTTATGTATCGTTACACCTACCAAGTTGTAAAGTGTAAAGAGAAATAGTGAAATAGAGAGAAAACCTTCAAGTAAAGTGTTGTGTCATCCTTCAATGCATTGATCCAAAAATACAGTCCACTTGCCCAAGCATTGGTCCTAATCGAACCGGATTTAAGTGATCCTAAGCACAACCCTGAATATTTTCTGTGAATTGAACCACCAAGTAGCTGAAATTGCAGCAGTACTCCGAATACTAGAGGTTCCAATAAAAAGGCGAAAACGTTACCAGGGATAGTGACAGCAATGGATCAGAAAAAATGTGCTCTTACGCTGCAAAACTATGGAAAATAGAAAATTGAGAATTCTGCTCTATACATTGCGCCCTCAAAACGGTGAAGCAGTAGTGCTATCTACAGGATAGATTAAGGCTTATTAGGGGCTGTCCATTAATGATGTCACGCAAAATTTGGAAAAAATTTACCCCCCCTCCCCCCTCCGTCACATATTGTCACAAATTCCGTAGCCCCCTTTTGTATTACGTCACGTTTTCCTAACCCCCCCCCCCTGGAGTAAAATTTTCAACTCTTAGAAATTTGATTAAAAATGTTGCTTTTTTTAAATTCATCAGTTTTATTCAAAGAATTGGAAAAAAGGTTAACAACTTTTAACAAGCCTTCAATCATTGCTTAAAACACATTTCAATCATGAGTCCAAGGATTATGTTGATGACTTTCCATATCAACGACCAAATCTAGTCTATCCAACCATCCAAATCTAGTTCCTCTTTTTCAATTCATTCGCAATCCAAATCTTCTCCACAGGTTAGAATAGCCAAGCAATCCTGTTCACATTTTGCCACAATTTAAGTGGGAAGGACTTTCCTGAGTGTTGCAGTGAGAGTGTTCTTTTGAACTTTCTTATGCTAATAAAATTTACCAAAAGTGATTACGTGAGTATTATTTAAATGAATGGTTCAAGTGTAGTTTTATTGAGTTAAGGATAAAATAATTTGTTATTGTTTTGCTGTATTTTTTTTGTAATGTTAAGTGATGTCACGTTCAAGCTGAGCCCCCCTCCCCCCCCATGTCACAAATTGTCACAAAAATCAAAACCCCCTCTCCCCCCTAACGCGTGACATCATTTATGGACGGCCCCTTAGTTAATTCTGGAAAAAGCCTATGCAGAATACCGACTTCTGCATAAGAAAATTCTATACTTGACACCACCTGGAGACCTTAATTGCCACGACGATCAGTTCGTCGAAGAATTCGACTCCCTTTATTCCGAGGTATTTGTTGCTCTCGAGGAGCGATCCAGTAATCCAGGTATTCGTAAACGTCGAGCAGGTCACACGTTCTTCCTTTAACAAGCTCATTAAATTGACTAAAAAGTTGGGTCGCAGCGCGGTAAAATAGTAGAAAGTGTCCGAAAAGAAGCCCCTATCAGTATAGTTCTGTTTGCGATACTCCATTTCCAGCGTGAAGTGATTATATGGTTAAATCTTTTATATTAATTTAGGGAGGCAAATAATTTAATTCGCAAAATCTGCAAGAAATTCCGGGTTGCGCTCGTGTTAGTGGGTTCTTTTTTGTGTGTATGATATCACTTTCAAATTGAGTGTCCCAAAATATGTGCCTGTTTGCTTTGTGCCGTATCACAACGACCATCAAGTTATGTTTATTCCAATGTTTGATGTGCAAATTTGCATTGTATCGTAAAATAGAAGATCCAAGCGTTAGAAATATGATCTAATATCGATTCTGGTTGCTGAAAATATGCAATGACATGGCAAGCACTTGTGAAAGTTACTCTTAGCAATGCAATTGTTTATAGTGCGAATGGCTCAAATGGTGAT
Organism: Uranotaenia lowii; assembly: GCF_029784155.1. NCBI lineage: Eukaryota > Metazoa > Arthropoda > Insecta > Diptera > Culicidae > Uranotaenia > Uranotaenia lowii. Next base: position 358,475,339 of record NC_073693.1, on the reverse strand, counting down.
CGAACGAGTGACTAGAAAGTATACGATCACAGTGTCCTAGAGGCAGACCAGTCCTCAGTCAGGAACCGATACTCGGTGGCTGCAGGACCACATCCGGCCGGGGGAACTACATCCGACTTCTTTACTCGCACTGTCTTACCGCCTGACTGACGCACACGCTCGAGGCGAATGCCCAAGCATGATGTCTCGGTATAAACCATACACACACCCTCCTCCTATCCCAAACAAAAATAAAAATTGGATAATTACAAAGAAACCACTTAAGAATAAATTCTTTTCATAAACTTTGACATTAAAAAAATCTTTCGAATATTAGACCATACTAAGTGTGCGTGTTTTATACAGAATTGTTCTAACTGTCTAAAAGACTAACTTTTCATTAAAAAACAACTAACACCTTCGTCAGAATGTCACAGTCCACGTCTCAGATTTAAAAAAAAAAAACAAGCAAATGAATTATTTTTATGAATGTTATTATTGATGGTCTTAAAATTTTTCGAAAAAAAACACGGCAAACTTGCAGGGAAGATCAACCATGAACGCATCCTGGAATCATTCCAGGTTTATTCCAAGCAAGCTGTTGATAAATTCTTTCAAAAAAAATGTATTCAATATCAAACTTTAATAGAAACAACAATTAAGATATTGCAAAAAACAAAAGGTCCCCAAGCGCAAGAAATATTAGCTCGTGGATACACGGTGAACATGTTATCATTCAGTCGGTGTTAACATTTAACAGTTTCACATTTTAACTGAGTTTAGTGGATCTGAGAAAATAATATATCATACGTTCCATTATTTATTCTAGTTTGAATATTGAAATCCATGCTAAAGAAACTCCGAAAGCTAATTGCACAAAACCAATAAGTTCGAAATTTATTTATTTATTTATTTAAGTCTTTGACTGCCGTCATACAGACCGAGTATTAAAATCACTTATGATTAAATTAAAGTTATGTTAATGCTAGGGAACGTCACGGATTGCACATTTAAACATTGATTTGGATACATTGAAGTCAAACAAGTGTGACACATCGTTGAAGACTTGACAACATCGATTAAGCGGGTGGTTTTAGCTTAGCTTAGCTTGATTGACTACTCACATCCACCTTTAATCATTGAACCCGAAATGCTTTATCAACAGTTTTTAGTAATAAAATAAAATTGAACAACTACGTTGAATTAACTGAATGTGTTTTATTAAAACTCTCTATTGTATGACTATGACATGAGTCTATTGCATTTCGAACACCATGATCGCAGGCGTGGCTCAGTAGAAATAATTCCACATCGCCAATGGTTGCTACTCCGTGATTGACCGAGGCCATCAATTTTGTGCAAAGGTCAAAAGAATAGTGCTTGGGATTAGCAATCTATTCTCAGTGCACAAAACTGATGCTCTCTCTTTGATCATCAATAACGGCGCCGGCCACGTCCTAGTAGTCAATGGATAGACAGGAAAAAAGAGAACGGGATGAAATAAATGAATTTGTGCATTAGGACCGAGGTCACCTCTGCATCCTAGCAAATAATTTTGTTTTGGAGTATGGGTGAAAGGATATGATCTGGAAACACTTTTGACGAGTGTGGATTTATTAAACCTATTCTTCTTCTACTGGAATTTTGAAGATCTAACACTAAAGGTAGAAGTATAATTTTCATGTGTATTTATGTAGAAATGTACTATAAAAAAAAACATTTTTGCGTTTTATAAACCGATGGTATGATTTATTGATTAAAGTTTATTTAGTGTTTTTTTTTTTGGCTTTTCGTCAGCTAAATACAATTTATTTGAGATTTTTTTTATTTTTTAGATTAAACAATCAATTTTAAACAACCAAAACTACTCTGGCTACCCAAAACCTAATGGTATGAGCCGTTCAAAATAATGAAATTGAGAAAAACGAAAAGTTTTTATGTGTGAATATTTTGTTACAAAAAAAAACTTTGTCTAAAGTTAAATAATTTGTTCTAATAATGTATAAAGGCGAATATTTTGTAACAAAAAAAATACTTTGAACAGAATTAAAAAACTTCTCCTAGTTATGCGAACTTTCAAAATATAACGAAATTGTGTGTCTAAAGGTAAAATTGATATAAAAAAGTCGATTTTTTTGCAAACCCAAGTTGATTTGAATGAAGCATTAACAATTCACAATTTAGGAGTTAGAAATTCTTGTATCGTTCTACCAAATGGATTTAAAAACTAATCCAATAAGAATTCGAATGTCGCTTTTTTGTACTTCCTAGCTGCATACGAGTGTGCGTTACTATGGGAGAATGCACGCAATCTTGTTTAAAGGAATAACCTTACCTTACGCTAGACGTTCAACTTCAATACAAGTAAATGTTTCCAATTTTTCTCTCCGCTTTCTTTGGCAACTTTAACTGGAAACCACCAATACTGCCAACTATCGGTATCTCATAATGAGCTCTCCACATCATACGTTTTTCACAATACAACATAACCATTTCTCCTAGGGTTGTCAAAGTAAGAATATTTTTAGAAACTTACCTGCCAATATATTCATTACTTTAAAAAAAGATAAAAATTTTCAAAATTCGAAGTAAAGTTATAAAAGTTTTATGAAACCTTAATGCAGTATGAGTTTTTTTTTTATCAGAGCCTAATGCTAACTGCTCAGCTGTAACGAAATAATGACCGAAGAACTTCTAAAATCAGGTCGCAGTTAGTGAATTAGCTTATTTGCGAATCCCTAATAAAGAGCACTAGTAATGAATATTACTATTCAGTTTGAAAAAATAAATTTGCAATGTGATGTACAGTATTTGGCTCATTTACCCCATGTATACCACTGTCTACAATCCGATTTTCTCCACCCATACAAGCATAGCGATACTCAATGTCCTCAATTGGGCTCACTACACACACATCGCCTTGAAGTTAACCAAATCCTATCGAATAAGCACAAAACTTTGGTCCACTTAGAACGAATATCCCTTGCTTGGCGTTGGAGAGAAGCATCGGTTAAAAAATCCCTACTTAATCGATGAACGCAAAAATCAATCAATCTGCTTCCAGCACAAAGTTCCCCGCTTTTTGCCCTTTGATAGAATTAGCCTGCCATAAGTGCCATAAATCTTACTGTCAACCTCATCACGCATAGTATGTGTAGTAGTAGTAGTTATTGGAGCCGGCATGCGAGAGAATTCCGCTAAATTTGTATTGGCTTTAATATAGGGTGACGTACAATCAAAACCTTTCTATTCTCAGAACTCAGAACGATGATACATTTGACGGTCCTTTGAATTCAAGCAAATAACGCAAGACTGAGATTATTCTGTTGCTTTTCGCTGGTTAGCTTTATAAGCGTTGCAGGCACTTGAGAACTGAATGAAAACAATTGAGACATGAGTATAAAATAAACTTATAAAACTTATCTAATAAGAAAAAGTTTAAATTTTGATGAACATATACAACATAATCATCAATGCTGGAAGTGTAAGGCATTTTAAAATTAAATCCGCTTTCTGGAAACCCTAATGTCCGTACGTTTCTGTATTGGTGAAATTTTTACCGCTGGATTCTCTCTGATTTATCTGCTGCACAAATAAATTTATGCTAACCCATCGGATCTTTTTTCAACTGTTGGACAGGAGCAAGAAATAATAATAAAATTGTTGGATCTCACCCGAATACTGCATGCTATTTATCGGCTCGAGTTTTTCCCCCAGCCTGTCCTCCTATAATCACAAATCAGCACATGTCGAGATCCAAGGCGGGATGAGTAGCTCTTCTATTCAATGAATATATGGAGGTCATTTTTGTTCGCAGCCGATTCGGATTTTTCTTTTTTATAAAATTTCATATTCGAGACCGGGAATTATCTAATTTCCACCGAACCCAAGTAGCACTAAACCAAATCTAGCATTTAAAAACTTCACTTATAATTTACAAACTATTTCACACTATTTTTTTCCGATTTTCATCGGCACAACGTAACACTGCTCTCTCCAACTCACACCCTTATTCCCTCTTAACAAAGCTTCAAAATGGCAATTCACATCGATTAAGCGGGTGGTTTTGTCCAAAAACTGTTCTGCTTCTAGGTAGCCACAAGGTGGTTTGGTTGCGCAAACGGCGTGCTGGGGCGTGTAAACTCAAGCTTTGGAGCAATTGTGGACAGTCAACAGTGTTTGTCAGGATATCGTATACAAACATTCTTTGCAAATATGTTCTTCTTTGACTCAGAGACGATATAGACAGAAGAGCGCATCTTTGTAAGTAAGGCGGTAGCCTTACGGGGTCTCGCCAGGGCAGTCGACGCAGAGCATAACGAAGAAATTTTTTCTGAACTCGTTCGATCCGTTCGATATGAACAGAGTGGTAGGGTGCCCAAACTGGTGCCGCATATTCCAAGACACTTCGCACTAAAGAGCAGAACACTGTCTTGAGAGCATATGGGTCCTCGAAGCTTAAAGTATTTCTTCGCAGGAATCCAAACATAGCGAAGGCTTTAGCTGTTGTTGTCGCGATATGCTGATTAAACGATAGCTTCTGATCAAAGGTTACTCCTAGATCCTTAATGGTGACAACTCTTTCAAGCGGAGTGCCACCAAAAGCGTATTCGAAGGGCACGGAGGTTCTGGTTCTAAAAAAACTGATACACTTGCACTTATCGGCGTTTACTTCCATCCCATGTTTTCCACACCATGCGAGTAGTCTATTGATGTCTTCTTGAAGCGCAGCACAGTCCACTCTCGAGTCAATGATCCTGTAGATTTTCAAATCGTCTGCGAACAGTAGCTTTGGCGATTGAATGAAAGTTGCAAGATCGTTAATGAAAATCACAAAGATAAGCGGTCCTAAGTGACTTCCCTGTGGAACACCAGACGGCATATCGAAACTAGTGGAATGAATTCCACAAATATTTATAAATCCATGACGATGTAACAGGTAGGAATGCAACCATTTGATTGCCCATTCTGGGAATCCGTAGCGCTTAAGTTTCTCGATCACGATCATATGCGGCACTTTATCAAAGGCTTTGGCAAAGTCGACATATATTGAGTCCACCTGCAGTTTTTTACCAATCGCTGTATGCAATTCACTGGCATAGCACATCAAGTTGGTCAACGTCGATCTTTTCCGAATAAACCCGTGCTGGACCTCGGCAAGTAACGGTGTAGCTGCTGAATAGAGCCTTTCGTACATCAAAACTTCGAGCACTTTTGAGAAACAGCAGAGTATTGAAATTGGCCGGTAGTTCTCCACACGATGAGCATTTCCAGACTTATGAATTGGAGAAATTGAAGCAATTTTCCAACGGCTAGGAAAAACTCCTTCTGAGATGGATCGGTTGAAAATTAGACAAAGCGGTGTTGCAAGGGAAACAGCTATTCGCGAAACCAACGACGATGGAATTCCATCTGGACCTGGACCTTTCGATGGATCAAGTTTACTGAGAATGTTTAGCACCTCTTGCTCGGTAAATAGAGGCTGGGGTAGCCTGACGTCATAGTTCGACAGATTTCCAAAATAGTTATCAGCACAGTTAGGAGTTGACGAGCTATATACGCTGCTGAAAAATTCGGCAAACAAATCAGCTGATTCTCTGATACTGCTCGAGGTGCATCCATGAAACGATACAGAAGATGGAACCGGATTTTTAAGGCGGCGGCTGTTCATGAACTTCCAAAAGCTGGATGGATCTTCCTTAACGTTGCGTTCGATGTTTGATATGTATCGTTCAAAGGCAGTTTTTCGCAGGGCTGAGTACTCGACTTCTAAACGAGACAAGATCGATTTGTTTTGATCAGATTTCTCCTTGAAGTAACGTTTCCAAGCTTTGCGAACTGAATTGCGGCTTCTTCGTAGTTCAGAGTTCCACCAAGGGAGCTTAAACGGCTTATGCCTGCTTGGTCGTCTAAGAGGGGTGTTCTCACGCAGTATAACCCAAAGTTGGTCATAAAAGGTAGAAAGTGCACTATCAATATCCAGATTGGCAAACGCTGAGTGCCAATTTTTTTCGGCTAACGAATCTATCACACGACCGGTATCACAGTGCGTAAAATCTAAGCTACAAGTATCGGGGCGAACTGTGTCGATAATCTCTTCATAAGTATTGTCAATCAATAAAATTGAAGCATGATGATGTCGATCGGTATTTAAAATGGCGTGCGGCGGGTTTACAGTTTCTGTAAGATCTGGTCTATTCACAAATATGAGGTCGAGGATCCTGCCATTGACATTTACGAGCGAACAGATCTGAGATAAACCAGATGCAATAGTACACTCAATTACAGCCAGTTCCTGTTCGGTTGAGGCGTTTACTGGCAGAAAACTATCAGTATCCTCGTCAAAACTCCAGTTTAAGTTCGGTAAGTTATAATCTCCGGCAACGACGATAATATCTTGACTAGATGCGGTATTCGTTAGCTGATCAATTGCTGACATATGGGACAAATATTGAGCAGTTTCGCTATTAGGTCTAAAGTAAACACAGCACAAGTATACGAAACGGCACTGATCTTTGATTCGAACAACGATTTGCTCTAGATGATCGCAACCAGGTACTGCTACAGAGACTGCATCGATGCCATGCCTAACTGCTATCAATACGCCTCCACCTCGTCTTAGTTGACTTGTGTTCGAATTTCTGTCGTTGCGGTAGATGCTGTAGTTTCGATCGAATGTTGAAGTCTTTTCGATGTTGAAGGCTTACTTCAGGATATATAATCGCAATATTCCTGCGATCAGTCTTGAGAAACTCTTATAGCATCTGAAAGATTTGCTTTCATTAATCTTTATGAGCGAAGATAAACAAAATATCATTAAACACCTTTTTGTCATGTTGTGTTTTGCGTAATGTAACTTTAAATATATTTATAAATTGCATGTTTTCTCAACCGGTAGAAAAATCAGTAAGGTTTTTTTTCTTTTAGTATACTTAATACAAGCTGCTCTTCAAACATCCTCTTTTATTACCATCATTCTTTTTCCACACATTTTTCCTAGTTCGTAACATGGCCAATCTTGTTCCTATTTGAGCTCATCTAACTCGTTACTTTATTTCGAATTGATCCCATGTAGAGATTTAAATTCAATCATGTTCATATAAACTTCCCTCGATTCACTTTTTCTCAACTTTTTTGTTGTCCCTTCAACTCTCTCCATGATTTATTTATATCTCAAGCTGTCCCCTCAGCTTGCATGATTTTTCATTTCGATGGATGTGGGACGCGCTTTTCAATTCCAAGTTGTCCTCTCAACTCACTTGAAATTTGTATCATTATTTTCAAGCAGTCCTCTTGACTCACTTGATGTTCGTTCTTATCACAAGCTGTCCTGTCAACTCGCTTGATTTAAATTTGATAAGATTCTTAAACTGTCCTCTCAACACGTTAAATTATTCAATTTTTCAAAATACAAAGCTGTCCTCTCCAAGCTCTTGAACAAATGGTACTCCCTAATCCAATTTTCGTTAATTTTCCAAGGTTTCAGAAAAATCTAAATCCCATCAAATTTTTCTCACTCGGCAAACTCGAATTTCAATTATCTGTAGCACTCGTTTTCACTGATTTTGAACAAAATTCCCAGCAAAACCATCGTCCAGCGCAGCTTTTCGGTTTAACGGAGTTTTCTCCACAATGAATAATTGAGTTATCCATTTTTTTCAACGCTTTCAAAATGGGTAAATTCATAATGAGTAATATTGTTATGTCTGAACGGAAAAATTTCCCACCGTGTATCGTGTTGATTACATGTTATTCTTTTTCGGTTCGTTTTTCCCATCGCAATTCCAATTCCTGCGGTTAATTTATATGTTGTATTATAATACCTGCCACGATCGCCAAATGTGCAGACCAGTCCGCAGTCAGGAACCAACACTCGGGGGCTGCTGGACCACATCCGGCCGGGGGAACTACACCCGACTTCTTTACTCGCACTGTCTTACCGTCTGACTGACGCACACGCTCGAGGCGAATGCCCAAGCATGATGTCTCGGTATAAACCATACGCACAATATGAGTCCCGGTACAACTTCAAGTTTATTTGTTTTTCGAGCAGTTCATGAAAGGGTTTCAATTCGATACCTAGCCGATTGAGGTGTTGCATTTAAAATGCCTCGAAAAAAATGCGGTGGACACGGATAATCTTGATCCTGTACGACATATCTTTGTTTATGTTTTGATTAGTTGAATGATGTTATAGGTGTGTTCAACAGAACTCAATCGAAATCAATTGAAATGGATTGACAGTTGATCAGCTGTTTTTCAAATTGACTTCAAGCGATTTCTATCAGGCTGCTGAATGAACAGCCAGACACTAACACTAACGCGCTGTTTTTATTGTCATTTTCTTATTCAGCTATACTCTATGAGGTTTCGGGATTTATTTTCTTAAATAAAAGAAGCAAAATCGTAAAGGTTTTAAATTTTATTTTTCATTAATTTTTCGATTCCCAATACCCCCCTATTAAATACTGCATCTCTGACACAGCACCGCCGACACCACATCGACCGACATCACTTTCACCGGCACAGCACCATCGACTCAGAATACCTGGCAGAGTACAACTTTCACAGCAACACCGACCCAGCATGATTGGCACAGCACCACCGACACAGCAGCACCGACCAACACAACACCACCGACACCGACTTAGCACGGCACAGCACCACCGACTCAGTACACGACAGAGGACATCGCACCGAATGACATCACTTTCGAACTTGAAAATTAAAAAACAAACCCAATCAGCTGTTTTTTGACAGTAAACAACAGCATTTGTGTTAGTGCGATAGAAACCGATAGAAACGAATCCTGCTCTCGAGCTTGATCGATTTCGATTGGTTTCGATCGATTCCGATTGGCTTCATTGAACGTCAATTAGATTAGTTTCAGTTTCGATCACAACATTGGCTGAGTGAACAACAAATTACCAATCGAAATCGATTGAAACCGATTTCAATTGGCTGTTGAACGAGCTTTATGTGATGCGTTATATGGTTTGTATGATTAGTGAGTACCAACACTCGTCTGTGTAAGTATAATTATATGCGTTCCCAAGTTTATGTGGTCAAAATAAAATAATCTCATCTATATTTGCGCAAGTTTGAACTTGCCCTAGTGGTCCAAGCTGATTGTATATGTAAGCCGGTTGTACTATTACTCTTAAAATATTTGTGTAAGTATGGCTAAATGCTATCGAAGATATATGAGTGCATCACAGCACTAACACTAAATCCTAAGATTCTGCAACACAAACATCTTTCTTGCTTAATGCTTAAGGCCTAAATGGCTGACAAAAACGCATATTATTGTAACAAATATACCAAGTGCACAATGCATGGAAATGTAGTGAACTTCTTATTTAATTTACCACAACTATACATATCTGTAAATTGGATTTCTTAAAGCCTTTACTATGTATATTGGAAATGAATATCATAAAAGGGCCAATACAAAGGCCTCTACAATTGTTGTACGTCATTCTGTCAGTGTCACAGTCTTCCCGCCAATTTTCGTCATATGTTTAGTTCTAGTTTTACGGTGTAGTCGCTTACTATTTACCTCAAAAAACCACGAACTCAAAATGCCAAACGTATTCGAAATGGCGAACAGCTCTGGTAAGTTACCTCACTTTTTTTCTGTCATTTATTTCTAATCTCAGTTAGTCAAGAGTAAGTTAAATTTAATTTCTCGAAGAAATTTAATTTACTAAACACTGATCCCTTTCTATTACACTTATGAGATTCCGAGTTGGAGAACACCCTCTTGTCAAGCCCGTCATCAGCAACAATGAAACGGTCTGCCATTTCTCCGGCGGAAAATTTCGACAAAAGGCAGCGGATGGCCCTTTCCGTTGACCTGAAGGTAACCTTGGAGCGCATGGTTGGTGATATCGATGAAGACTACTTTGAAGAACTTAAATCAGTTCTCATCAATTATCAACAAGAGGTTCCTGATGAGCATCACCAACCACGTGTCTATGGTTGTGGCTCATTGTCGGGGATCGCATGGTTCCACGCTGCGGACGCGGAAAGCCTAAATTGGCTCAAACCATGATGCGTCTAGGATGGTGATCTCAAATGCCAAATCGCCATTCAGTCATATTGAAAAAAGTTTTGACAGCTGGTTGTAGCGTTTACGAAAAAAGGGGTCCAGGGATGCCAGGTGTTAGAGATAAAAAATCAGATGGCAAAAAAGTGAGTATGTGCACAAGCTAATCGTAAACGAAAGATCAAAAGATTTAAAACCGTACTGGGGTTTAGTTTATTTTATTATATTTAAATTGAGTTTTCGGAAATAAAGCAATGATATGAGTATATTCAACGAATTAATATGTATTCTAAACACTTCTTTTTAATAAAATTACAATACAGTTCAGTCTTTCCGTATGTTCCGAAAAAGAAAAACTTTTCATTGACCGTTATGATAGAAAGGATCTTAAAGGGTGGAACAAACAACCAAAATTCTAAACCGGATGTTGCTTGCCCCTTATTCTTGTTACCTTATCCAAAGTGCTATTTTGTTTCCCTCCAATCGAAAAGTGTTGGATGAAAATAAAAATAAATCGGTTCTGCTAAAAGAATGCTATACATTCTGCTATTGATAATTTTCATGATTAAATGATAAACGATTTTTTGATTCGGAATTTTATTTTCAAATAACTGCTGCACCATGTAAATACTACTTAAGCCTTTTTTAATATTAACATATTCAGTTAATCTACCTTCACCACCACCCACGAGCAGCGCTGAGCTGGAGCTTTGCTGCACTCGAGGATGACTAGCAATTGGACAAAATCACCTGCAGGAATCCTTCAGGGGCTCAATCAATTCCGGACAATCAACAGTCGGCCGTGGATCGAACTGATTCCCCAATCTACTCATCGGACTTATCGTCATGCTGCTCAGGCGCCTAACGTTGTGCCTATTTTCCTATTTTAGCTCATCGGTTCCCTCGTTCAAAAGTGCCAAAAACTTCATTTGGTTCTTCATCTCGATGAAGATCGGATGTTTCTGCAGGAGGGCCAGCCGCTTCTCGAACGATGGAATGTAACGCCTCGCCATGTTACCATCCGATTCGATGACTTTCTGCTGCTTCTAGATAGCTCTTGAAAGAAAAAAGTGTTGAATAAGCATAAATTTGTCATAAGTAATGCAAAATTAATGTTACTCACCGCTACCGACAAAGCTGGCACCGTCGTTTATAGGTCCAACCTCTTCCAGCTTTGCTTACCAGCCCGGAGCTCAGCCGGAAGATTTTGATTCGATTCTATGAATTATAATTGCAAAAATCAAGGCGAAATCTTTGTCTAAGCAATATCTTGATGATTGGCAAAACTTCGTGTTTTACAAAAAATCAGAGCACCTGGCATCTCAGCCAGCCAGCAGCCAGCCGAACAGCCAGCTGTCAAACTTCGTCCCCTCCTCCGCATCCAACCCTCGTCTACTTTTTGCCAAAGTGAGACCACCATATCTAGATTTCATCATGGCTCAAACGGTCGTTGGACATCTTAAAAATCGGCAGCGGCTTTGTTACTTGGGGAGCTAACAGCCACAAGAAAGTTGCTCGAAACGTTTGGACGATCAATTAAACTAATGCCTCTCTAAAATAGACGGGTTAAATACAATAAGAGTTACTTTTGACTGGAGTGAATTTACTTATTGACTTTTTTTCGGTGGTAAAAAAACTTTTTTTTTTTAATTTGCGTAACATTTCAGGTTTCATTTCTGCACCCGTCATCGTTTGTCTCCCAGAGTAACCCGAAACGTTACGTAAATTTAAATATATAAAAAAAAAATAATGTTTCGCTTACCGAAAAAAGTCCATTATAAAAACCGTATAAAATTGCTTTATTTTTGCACTACTGATCCAGTCGAAATAACTAACAGTTGAACAATAAGTTTTTGCACTTCTTGAACGGATATCGTCAGAGAACGAATCGGCTATATCCAGTCAATTAGGAAAATAATTGACGAACAGCAACACCTCAAAGCGGGCTACTTTCAAGTATTACTTTTGCATCCCATTCAAAATTTAGCACTTCTAGCTTGAAGGAAATAGCGATTACTTTTAAGATATTTTTCAATTATGCAACCAGACGAAAGTGTTATGAAATTTCAACAGCAATTACTTGAAACATGCCAAACAGTTCATACAACATGTTCAAAACTGACTAAATTTTTTGTTCCTCAGTTTGGTTTTGACAGTTCTCTTTGGTGTGTATGGAGACATCTGATGGCCCAGCCGAAAAATAAAAATTGATTCAAAACGATCGTTGGAAATTTTACACAAGTTTCGTGGGCAAGCTTGTACGTCTGTTCTCTGTGCCCAAAGATTCTTTCTGTATTGCAAATCTCGGCCAAGCGTGTGCAAATTTTAATTACAATTTTTTTCCGGGCTCTTTTTAATCTTTCAGTATTTCATTCCTCAATTGATGTTTTCAGAAATTTTTATGGCAGAATAATCCTGAATTCTGAGTTTAGTGTTCCGATTGTTACACGAAAAAAAAAACATGACTTCTGATGAAAGCGTTGTATTTTGGGTACAATCTAACATTCAATTTAACATATGAATTCCGGCCCTACTGAGTTTAAAAAATCTGCCTCTGATTTTTTTTGCTAATAGATCCTACCTCTGTTTGCAGTCAAAGATAATACGAACTTTAACACAATTTCCGTTATAAAGGGCCAACAGTTACACACTTTGTCCTCTGTTTCTATGTAGGTCCAGAGAATTTAACCGACTTTCCACGAGTAAAAGATAAAGACATTCCTGAAATCGATTATTTACGGTGAGGTTGCCAGATTGTCCGGTTTTATACGAGTTTGCTCGGATATTTAATACAAAATTTAGAAAAAGTTCGATCCGACCCGGTTGCCCAGATTTAATTGAAAAAAGTCCGGATTTTACCCAGATTCATTGATTTTATTTGCCAAATCATATGCAAAATACATTGGGTTGAAATTTTTTTTATTTATGCGTCCAAAACGAAATTTTTTGAGCAAGTTTCATAGAAATAATTATGTAAGATTTTGTTTTTGGAAGCCTTAAATACGATTTTCAATCTGCTGAGGAGTTTTGGTGAAAAATATTTCTTTCAAGTTATTTTTCTTGATTTTTGTTGTTCTTGAGTTTTGACCAAATTTGCTCGGATATTACCCGGATTTGACAATTTTGAAATGAAATGTCCGGAATTTGCCAGGTTTTTAGATAAAATATTTCGGATTTGTCCGGCTCGGTTACGTGCTAAAAAAATTCTGGCAACCTTAATCTACGGATTTCACTAAAATTAAATCTGGGCAATTCCGACGATAGATGGCAGTTCGATCATTTTTTAGGAAAAAAAATGAACCAACTTTTCCAAGAAGAATCATGTCTGTATTAGTCTGTGCTGGAGGTGTATTTGTAGTTTTTTTTCTACCAATCACTGGGAATGCTAATTAGACGTCTCGATGCTACTACATTCGCATAACCGGTCGATTGGCCAGAAAATTAAATCACTTCAAACGTGATTCGTTCGTCGCCAGCATTGAAGTGAAGGCATAATTCAATGTTCCGATTAAAAAAATCTAGTTGTTTTTATTAATTCTTAGGGCTAACAAACATCCATAAAAGATTATCTACCATCTCCATTTACAATAAATAGAAAGTTGCACAACTTTGTGGAAAACTGACAAGTAACATTGTTTTTCCCATCTCACTGAAGTGAAATGTTGAAATTGACATGCCACTCAAGTCGCTCAAGACGCAAAACGCGAGCTTTGATTGCCTCTCGGCCGCCATTATTTTTCCTACTGGCTTCGAAGGGAAGATCCCAGGCAAATTCCAGTCTCGACTTCCAGGCAATTGGCCTTTGCTCAATTTTATGCACCACGCCATTCAGCAACTGGCCAGGAATTTCAATAAAACGACATCATAAACCATCTTTTGCTTCAACAATTTTCCCACAAAACGGTGAGGCTTTCGGATGGCCGAGGTTCGTTTTGATGAAGGGCAAATATTTCGGAAATCGCTCACGTTCTATTGCGAAAAAGTAAAAAAAAAAACGGGGAATAAACCGAAAATCACAATGTCCGCACCAACATCAACAGTTGGAAATACCGAGCCATTGGCCAAATTATACATGCAAAATATGTAATTTCATTCCTGCCAACCATTCTTGGAGGGTGGAAATATTTCTTCGATTATTCTGTTACTGAATTTGACTTTCGAGGGAGTTTGGATGCTGAAATTTGTTCCAGAAAATCAAAGCAAATATTAACTGAAACCTCGTGAAGAATGCGGAAAACGTTAGTCGTTTTTTGTCGGTTTAAATGTTTTGAAGTGACGTGAAAGGATTTCTAAAATATAACAAGTACCCTTCTGAAAAAAAATCAATCAATCCTAACTGAATTCATTTTTTGTATAAAAACTTCACCATTTGATACTGGAAACCGAAAACTACTACATAAAAAAACCTTTAATCTGTACTCCGAAAGCCAAAGAATCTTGACGAATGCAAGATGGTTTTCTCCCAATACCTACTTAAACGAAGCACAACATTTATTCCGAATGGAAGAAGAATCGAATTTATGCAAGGCAAGGATTTATTCCTGTGAATCGCTGCTCTGGGATTGAAATTCAAATTTACATGATAAGTGTGCAAGAGAAAAAAGTACAGAACCTGAAATAAAAAAAAAACACAATCGATTCTTCTAGAACAGAGGAAAACAGAAGAAGAACAGAAAAAAACCTACCGGATCATGAGATTCTGATGAATATAAATGTGGGGGTAGTCTTATCGAGTTGTGGTGGAAGCTTGTTTTTGGTTCTCTTGCTAAAAAAAATTTGAAAACGAAACATACATCAGATATCGTATGTGATGAAACCTTCCTAAAATTAAACTAGTTATAAAGAGAACGAATCTCTGCGATGGAAGACTGCATCGATTTGCCTCTGAAGTTGGAGATGATTTTGTTGGCCATCTCTTCGATCGATTCAATGCCCGCAATCCGATGAAGATCTTCGGTGCTGTGCCAAGGTGGAAGCCGCAAAATCATTTTCAGAACCTTGTTCTGAATCCTCTGGATGGCCTTCTTCCTCGTCGCGCAGCAGCTAGATCAAATCGGAACTGCATACATTATCGCTGGTTGAAAGACCTGTTTATAGATTAACATCTTATTTCGCAGACACAACCTGGATTTCCTGTTGATGAGAGAATAAAGAGATTTATTATATTTATTACACTTAGATTGAATATCTTCAATGTGATTTTTAAAAGTAAGATTCCGATCAAGTGTAAGTCCCAAGTACTTCACGTGATCAGACCATTCTAATGAAACCCCATTAAAAGTTATGGAATGATTTTCATTAGGTTTTAAAAATTGAGCTCTTGGCTTATGGGGAAATAAAATAAGTTGAGTTTTGGAAGCGTTAGGAGAAATTTTCCACATTTTCAAGTAATTCAAAAAGGAATTTAAATTTTGTTGCAATCTACTGCGTACCACCCGTAAATTTCGACCTTTGGCTGAAAGCAAAGTATCATCAGCAAATAATCTTCTACCTTTTCCTTCTGGTACATCAGGAAGATCAGAAGTAAAAATATTGTATAAGATTGGCCCAAGTATACTACCCTGAGGGACACCAGCTCTAATGGGTGTCCTTTCAGAGCATGAATTTTGATAGCTTACTTGTAAGGTTCGGCTAGTCAAATAATTTTGAATAATTTTGGTGAGATATAAAGCTTAGTTCTTTTAGAAATGGGACACTTTCATTTGCTAATAGCTCGTTTACTAGTTATCGGATATTCAAAATTTTGACAGCATTTTGTTGCCTGTAAAAAGTACTATTCGACCTATTTTTTTAAAAATTTAAAATTTACGCATTTTTGAGATAGGTACGATGCAAGAGAAAAAGAAAAAAATAATTTTGCACAGTTTCCTTTAAAATTCATCATTATCAAATTGTTAGCTGACAAAACCGTTGATTATTCAAAGAATTACTGAGTTTTTGTGGTGGATAAGTATGCAAACACTGTCAATAATTCCACAAAGTTCAAATCAAGCATTGGAGTGAAGCACATGATCGGCAACTACGGTTGAGGGTCATCAGGGAAGCCAAGTCTCATACCAGCATTTTTAATTATCAATGAGCGAAAAACTAAGGGTAGATCGCTGAAATGTCCAAAACAATTTTCTCCGATAAGCTGAAATTGTTGCCTAGTGATGACTCATTGAAACCCAACCTCAAACAACCACTTTTTGCTAGTTCCACAGCTCGTAAGCTGTATAGCCGGTACCGAGGCTATGGGACAGATGATTTCTGATGAACGACTAAACTTACGAAATACCCTATTTTAAACAAATTCCAGCGTTTGAATCCTATATCATGTCTGCTCGTTGCAAGATCCCGAGTATATTAAAGTCTGTATTTGCTGGTTATTTTGTATAAAATTATAATGATTTGCCAAAATTCTGCTCCTGCGAAAAAAAAACAAAAATTTTCAAAACGAAACTTTGGTTTTCGCTGTTTTTAAAAGCCTAAAAAGAGTAATCTTGTATGTACCATCCGCAACCTACGATTTATACTAACCGATTTTACTTCAAGTTCAATCTTATGATGGTTTTACTTCGTTATTGTCAGATTTTGCCAGAAGAAATTCCATTAAAAACGTTCAAAAATGTGGTCAAAAATAATTAAATTTGTTCATTTCGAAACAACTTTATCCACTAAAATGCCTCAAGTTTCTTTTAAAATAGAGGTATTGGACCGAAAAGTATCAGAAATTGAAGAAAGAGGTTGAAGCCACCTAAAATATAGATTTGACGAAGTATAAGTTGGAAAAACTGATCAAGACCATGACTGAAAAAAGTGTGCGCCGGCCAATGGGAGATATAAACAATAGAATAGAAATTTCTCTAACAAAAAACGATAAATAATTTTTTTGAAATTTTTTCATGAAATATCATAACATTACCTTCATTTTTTTCATAGAAAGTATTTCGATCAAACGAATGGTTTTTGAGATACACGCATTCGTAACTGTCCCATTTCTAAAAGAACTAAGCTTTACAGGGAAATCAAATCGAGCTAATTTAGCTACTAAACCTTTGTGCCAAACACTGTCAAAAGCTTTTTCAATATCAAGAAGAGCAACACCAGTTGAATAACCCTCAGATTTGCTAGCGTTAATCATATTAGTTACACTCAAAAGTTGATGTGTGGTAGAATGTCCATGACGAAAACCAAATTGTTCATCAGGGAAAATAGAATTCTGATTAATGTGAATCATCATTCTATTCAAAATAACTCTCTCAAATAGTTTACTTAAAGATGGAAGCAAACTAATTGGTCGATAACTTGAAGGCTCTGAAGCACTTTTTCCAGGTTTCAAAATTGGAGTTACTTTGGCATTTTTCCATTTATTGGGAAAATAAGCCAAGTGAAAACATTTATTGAAGATTTTAACTAAAAAATTTAAAGTGCTTTCAGGCAACTTTTTAATAAGAATATAGAAAATCCCATCTTCCCCTGGGGCTTTCATATTTTTATATTTTTTGCAAATCAATTTAAGTTCATCAATATTTGTCTCACAAGAACTTTCAAATACATTTTGTTTAGAAAGAATATCATCAAATTCAAGGGAAATTTGAGCATCAATTGGACTTACAACGTTTAAATTAAAATCATGAGCAGACTCAAATTGTTGGGCCAATTTTTGAGCTTTTTCTGCATTCGTTAAAAGAAGTTTATCCCCGTCTTTCAAAGTAGGAATTGGCTTCTGGGGCTTTTTCAGAATTTTAGTTAATTTCCAAAATGGCTTTGAGTAGGGTTTTATGTCCTCTACTGCTTTGGCAAAATTTTCATTACGAATGAAATTTAAACGACGTTTGATCTCTTTTTGAAGGTCGCAATAAATAAATTTCAAATAAGGATCCCTAGTACGTTGATATTGGCGTCGACGAATGTTTTTCAGTCGTATCAAAAACTGAAGATCATCATCAATTAAAGGTTGATTAAATTTATGTTTAACTTTGGGTATTGAAGCGGCTTTAGCATTGACTATTGAAGTTGTCAAATTTTCTACAGCCAAATCAATATCTTCAATTGAATTCAGTGGAACGTTTACATTCAAATTACGTTCAATAAAATTCCTATATCGCTCCCAGTCAGCTTTTTGAAAGTTAAAAGTTGATTTTAAAGGGTTTTCAATGGGACTTTGGGATAAAGAAAATGTTACTGGAAGGTGGTCTGAATCGAGGTCCGCATGAGTAACTAATTGACTACAATGCTCGCCTAAATCCGTTAGAACCAAATCAATTGTGGAAGGATTTCTAATCGAAGAGAAACAAGTATGCCCATTAGGATATTCAACGGTATAATAACCTGCAGAGCAGTCATTAAATAAAATATTCCCATTTGAATTTGATGAAATATTATTCCAAGATCGGTGTTTTGCATTAAAGTCACCAATAACAAAAAATTTAGATTTATTTCTGGTGAGTTTTTGTAAATCTCCCTTCAAAAAATTTTTCTGTTCACCGCTACATTGAAAAGGCAAATATGCGGCAACAATTATAATTTTCCCCATAGAAGTTTCTAATTCAATTCCAATTGTTTCTAAGACTTTTGTATTGAAAGAAGGAAGAAGTGTAAATTTGAGACGACTATTGATGACAATAGCTACACCCCCACCTTGTCGATCAAGTCGATCATTTCGCAAAATTTTAAAGAAAGCATTGCTTTTCAAGTTAATGTCTGGCTTTAAAAAAGTTTCAGTGATGGCAGCAATATGTATGTTTTGAGTTTTCAAAAATAAAAAGAATTCATCTTGGTTAGCCAGCAAAGATCTAGCATTCCAATTCATAATATTTAAACATCTATTTGGATCCATGAGGGAATCGTAAAGTCATAATAATTTTGTTAGCATAATTAAAAGAAGTTTGGAAAGCTTCAAACATTGAATTTGCTTTCAACATAAGTTGCATCATTTCCATTAAATTTTGATGCAAAAATTTTAATTTTTCCTCAGTAATCTCACCCAAATCAACAAAATTGTTAGAATCAGAAGAGGAAGGAGAAGAAAAAGTATTTGAATTTCGGGGATTTTCCCAAGCCTTCGCATGAACGTTGAGACATGGTTTTTTCCCATTTTTATTAGTTATGCCTGGAGAGGGCAACCCATTTTCAACCACCTCTGAGAACGATAAACAACGAGTCTGTGGCGCAGATTCAGCACAGGTAACATTAAAATCACTTCGGGTATTACCCAGCCGTGATTCCAATGTAGACCGAGGCTGAATGCGAACAGGCAGGTTGTTTGCCTGCCCGACGTGTGGAGACGAAAAAGAGGAATGAGGAGAAGAAACTTTTCTGGAAACTTTGGGATTTTTCCTAGAAGCAATAATTTTTGCCCTGATGGGACAGTCTAGCGAATTCGAGGAATGATTACCTGCGCAATTTGCACACTTGAAAAATTCTGTTTTTGGTTTATCACCACCATAAAGGCATTTAGATTTTTCATGATCGAATGAGCCGCAAAGCATGCATCTGGCATTCATTCTACAATTTTTAGTGCCGTGACAAAAAGCTTGACAACGACGACATTGCGTAATATTTTGAAGGAAATTGGTTGAAGATTTTCGAAAAGGTTCGAATTTGACTCGACAATGAAACATAAGACGAGCCTTTTCAAGAATTTGCAAATTATTAACTTGATCCTTTTTAAAATGGATCAAATAAAGCTCAGGAGCAAAACCAACACTACTGGTATTATTCGTGTTGGTTCTTTTCCTCATTTGAATTACTTGAATTGGAGAAAAACCTAACAAAGAATTTAATTCAGATGTGATCTCATCCGGTGTCTGATCGCCGGTGAGACCACGAAGTACAACTTTAAATGGACGATCACTTCTAGTGTCGTACGTAAAAAATTGATGTTTTTTATTATTCAAATAATTTAAAATTTTTTGAAAATCATTAAAAGATTCCGCCAAAATACGAGCAGTTCCCCTTCGACCGATCTGAAAAGAAATCTTCACATCCTTGACGGAAGTGACGATTTCTTTCCGAAAGGCATTGAAGTCAGGAATCGTGACCGTAATTGGTGGAACCTTTTCGTTTTTAAGAGTATAAGAAGAAGAAGGTTTCTTAGTACTCTTATCAGAATTAAATATGAATATTTCCTCATCACCGATGTTATGAAGGACATCGAATGAATTGGAAATTTCAACTTTTTTGGCAGATGGCCCTGGATAAGCTTCAGCAATCCGTTTTCTTCCGGCCCTTGAGCCGGCCGAAGACTTCCCCATGCTGGAAAGAAAAGAGAAAAATATGAATAAAAGAAAATAGAAATAATTTTAGCACTGAAAAGTGCTGATTGAAAAACAGGTAAGGAAAAAATAAATAATGTAAAAATGTTCCTGCAGGTACACAGCAACGATACGATGCTCCGGCGTACGTGTTGACGGCTCAACGGTACAGATGGAAGTCATGTGATGAAACCTTTACTTATGCTTTGTCTTTGCATAAAAGGGTTTGGTTCTTTAGATAGAGTCAAGTTGAAATAAACGAGATATTATCAGTGTTGAATCATGTGCTCTGTTATAATAAAGTCACAGATTTTCTGAATGTTTAATCTTAAGAACCGAATTCGTTTGATTTGGATAAGCTAACACTTTCGGAACAAGCTCGTGAAAAACAGAGAAATTAAATTTCTGAAGCTATTTTATAACAAAAAGCTATAGGATTTCCGTTATGTCAAAGCTAGATTTTGATACAACTCTGCTCATTCCGAATGACGTTTTAACATCTGATTTCTGCCATGTGTTCTTTTCAACATTTTAACTTAAAACTTTGTGTATCGTGAGCTCCAGTTTTCATAATTTTCGTGAAAAGGAAAAGTGCAAAAATATCATGCACAAATGGGGAAATTTTCCCAACATTTTACTGTGTCATTTGGCGAAAATGAAAGAAATACGCATTGGAGCGGTTCCAAAGGCAATTCTGAAGTGTAGAAAGAAATACAGCTTCGTGGAAAAAAAAATCTGGGCGGAGATCAGGTCCGGTGGACAAAACTTTGGACTGGATAGTAAAGCGTGCGTCAGTATGAAGACTGCCTAAGTTCGGAATTTGGCAAATAAGTGGGATCCCATCTCCGTACCGTCCATCGTGTCAAGGTAAAATTAGGCCGCAAGACACATAAGGAGCAGAAGAAACCGAAGAGGAGTCTAAAACAAGCTGCTTCCGTCAAATCAAGGGCACGTCAGTTATATGATCAACTGATCGAACTGAATCGACGACGGTACCTATTGTAAGATTGACTTCAAAACGCTTCCGGGTGACCAGTATTATACTCTTCGTGATGGCCAATGTGTTGACAAGACGGAAAAATCAATTTTAAACGTAAAATACGGTGAAAAGGCAATGGTTTGGGAAGACATATTTAAGTGTGACATGCTTTCCGAGCCTTTCGTAGCGACTGACACGATAAATTCAGCTGTTTACGTCAAAGAGTGCCAGAACCGTCCACTAGCATGATCATTCAGTATGGGAGAGTGGGGAATCATGGGCCACTTTTTTTCGTTATTCCATAACTTCTTTATTATAAAAAATAAAATGAAAATAAAAAGGGTATGATTTTCTACCTTTTGAAGGTATCATAAGGTTTTTTTTTTTTTTAATTTTTTAATAAGTTATTTTCCTCAAAATCTGACTGTTTAAAAAAAAAGCAATATTTTTTTTTTATTTTGAAAAATAGTGGGGAATCGTGGGCCACTAAATCAAAATTGACAGTCAAAGATGACAGTTGGTTAGAGATTTTTATCTCAACATACAGATATTAAAAGTGGCCCACGATTCCCCATGTCCCACGATACCCCACTCTCCCCTACTTTTTTGGTCGGATCTGGCATCAGTTCACTACTCAGAAAACACGGTGGCTTGGTTCAAATCCAACAAAGTCCAGATCCCACCGAGAGAGATGAATCCACCAAATTGTCCTCAAGGGAGACCGATTGAAACTTTGAAATCGTATTTGAGAAAACATGTGAAGTCTTCAGATTTTTTCGAAAACTATGCAAAATCATGTTAAAATAATGCCAAAATCATCAAAAATCAGTCTGTGTTGAAGCTTTTGAAAAATTTTCGATCAAAACATAAACTGGATTAACTGGAATCTAATTTTTTTATTGATTCACTGTAAAAGAAGACTTTCTTGAACATAAAATTTGAAAAAAACTGATCTGCTCCTAAATTGTGTTAATACTGTCAATTTTGAACAGTGCTTAAAAGGACATCCTATACCAAGCGTTTCATAGATGTATGTAGAAGATAAGCATAAGAATATTTTTGGAAATCTTATCCCCTTGATAAAATTTGCTTATATGGTAAATGATTTTGAATGGTCGAAACTGATCTTGAGTGGAACTTTTTACTTTTCTTAGAATCTAGGCAATGATTATTTATGAATCTTGTCGAAATGTTAAAAAAATAATTTTCAAGATCTTTTCATATAAGCTTTGACATTTTTGCTAAAACTTATGAAATGAAAAAAATATTATTTGCTGCAAGAAAAACATACGCCTGTTCTACTGAAACTTTCACCAATATATACTAGCTTTGAACGTTCATTTCAACCCTTAACCGTTATGAACTGGATCTTCATGACTAAAATATTAGTAAAACTTATGAAAAGGCATTATTTGGGTTTTTGGAATGAGTTTCACATCAAAATATTAGTTTATCGCGCAATTTTTTTTAATTGAAATAAGATCTTCCAAAATCAAACGCCAGGTGCGCTGCCTTATGCCTCATGCCTTGCCAGATACATTTCACGGAAAAAGCGGGACATTTAAGAAATTCTGAAAAAATGCTTAACTGTTTACCCAATCTCAAACGTTTCCCGATCAGGAGGGAAAAACAAAATTATATCAAATGAGATATTTTGATACTTATTTTTTTCTATCTAAATGAGTTATAATTCAGTACTCGTAGGATGTTAAAATATCTCAAATTATATCAAAAAATCTATACGATCATAGCTAAATTATATCAGTTTTTGATATGCTCCTATCAAAATTATATCTCGTTCAGATAGCATAGTTTGATATTAAACAGAACAAATTATATCAAAATTATAACTGATCAAGATATGAGTGCTACGAGAAAATTTTCTAGTGGAAGGTCAATAAACCACATTATTTGATAAAACCGTGCCCCATTTTTGGTTTCCCAAAAATTTGATTCAATTTTATGAATCTGTTGAGCGAAACTCGTTAATGTAAGGTTTGAGCCGTTGACTTCGATGTCCGTGTTTCAGAAAAAGTTGTACGTATATCAAAATAAGATATAATCATTTTATTTTAGGACAATCCGAAAAAAATCTTGATCATTGAATATGAGCTCAACCCCATTCAAGTTTGTCAATTAGCATAAGATATAATTCAGATTGGAAAAACTTAAAATCGAAAATTTGGAGTACTTAATTCTAACTGAATCAGATGCAAATATCTTGGTGAGATACGTTTGAGTTATTATTTTGATATGCTCTCCTGATCGGGTTACCATTAGCCAAAGTCGTTCATATAAGGTTCACTAAGGATTGTTTACTCGGATTGCTTTTGCTTAGTTTTTCCTATATTACATTCCTTACATTTACACGGGTTTTACCATGAGCATGTTTATATTCCACGGTATTCGCAAATTAACACGTAATTTAACTCAAAATATTTTAAGTCCTACCCGATCAGGAGAGCATATCAAAATAATAACTCAAACGTATCTCACCAAGATATTTACATCTGATTCAGTTATAATTAAGTACTCCAAATTTTCGATTTTAAGTTTCTCCAATCTGAATTATATCTTATTCTGATTGACAAACTTGAATGGGGTTGAGCTCATATTCATTGATCAAGATTTTTTTCGGATTGTGCTAAAATAAAATGATTATATCTTATTTTGATATACGTTCAACTTTTTCTGAAACACGGACATCGAAGTCAATGGCTCAAACCTTACATTAACGAGTTTCGCTCAACTGATTCATAAAATTGAATCAAATTTTTGGGCAACCAAAAATGGGGCATGGTTTTATCGAATAATGTGGTTTATGAACCTTCCACTAGAAAATTTTCTCGAATCACTCATATCTTGATAAGTTATAATTTTGATATAATTTGTTCTGTCCAATATCAAACTATGCTATCTGAACGAGATATAATCTTGATAGGTGCATATCAAAAACTGATATAATTTAGATATGATCGTATAGATTTTTTGATATAATTTGAGATATTTTAACATCCTACGAGTACTAAATTATAACACATCCAGATAGGAAAAAATTGAATATCAAAATATCTCATCTTGATATAATTTAGTTTTTCTCTTCTGATCGGGTACATGTAAACAACTAATTTGATACAGCGTATGAAACCATTGTATAATTATAAATAACTGCTGAACCAATGAATTCAAATTTAGATTAATGTTTTATTTTTTCTAGTGTAAGTCAGTGAACTTTTTTTTTAAAAAAAAGCAGGACACTCTGAGGAAAAAGCGGGACGGCGGACATTTAACAAAAAAAAGCGGGACATGTCTCGCTTTTGCGGGACGGATGGCAACCCCATTATGCCTCACACGCAGTATTTACCCCTGAATGTATGCAGCTCCATTTTATTTTTCTGTTATCAGCCTTAGGATCAGAAAAGATGTAAAATAAGATCGAATATAATCAAAAATTACTGTAACTGATTTCACAACGTATTAGATAAGGTACACAAAAATTTTGTTTTTTTTTTGAGTACAAGCAGTGATGGTAAATTTCGCCCGTCACGCTTGACCCGACTAGTTTTGTTTCATCAAACGACTGGCACTGTTCTCAATTGACGGAGCCTCACTACTCGCATGACGGACAAAGCACGACAACAATCAACATTTCTCCATCATCGACTGGCGAAGCTCCTACACATGGTCAAAATTTCTCCTGAGAGTGACTGGCAAATCTCTTCACACTTCGATTGGCTGCTGACGGCAGGTACCTACAACTAATTGAACGACTTGCTGGCACAGAGCAACAATAGCAATAAAAAACTGAAAACGAGCTTGCTGGCAGGAGCAACAATAATAATAAATGCGTTTCTTTTTCGTCATCGGTCGTTTTAATGCGATTGCTTGACTAGGTTATTATTTTAGCTTCAAATGACTGGGGAATGAATGACTGGCAAACGAAGTGACTGGTCGTTAAGGAACAGTCAATTGAGTTTGACGGACCAAGAGGCTTCACAGTCACAGCTTCACGCCTCATGACGATGACTTTTGCCTGAGTACAAGAAATGTTTTTTATTTTTTCTTTCAGAAGGAAACGAGAAGGAGGAAAAAGGCTTTCAGACATCATGGACGAGAACGGCTTTTCCGGGAAGCTGATCAGACTGATCAAGGCGACGATGGATGGAACGCAGTGCTGTGTGCGGATTTTGGGAGAATTGTCGAGTTCATTCGAATCGCGCAGGGGGCTTCAACAAGGTGATGGTCTATCCTGCTGCATGATGCTCAACGTGCGCTAGAAGGTGTTATTCGACGAGCGGTGGGCGAAATGCGAGGCACGATTTTCAACAGATCCAGTCAACTTATCTGCTTTGCCGATGACATTGATATAGTCGGCAGATCATCTGCGGCGGTGGAGGAGATCTACCGCAAACTGAAACGCGAAGATGGAAGGATTGGGTTGATGATTAATACGTCCAAGACGAAGTACATGCTGACCTGCGGATCCGAGACCGACCGAACCCGCTTGTCCAGTAATAACAAGGTCACGATCGATGGCGACGAGCTGGAGATAGTCGAAGACTTTGTCTATCTTGGCTCACTGATGACCGCAGACAATGACACCAGCCGTGAGATCCGGAGGCGAATTATCAGCGGAAGTCGTGCCTACTATGGACTCCACAAGCAACTGCGGTCGAGAAGACTTAGCCCTCGCACGAAGTGTAACCTGTATATGACGCTCATTAGACCGGTTGTTCTCTACGGGCACGAGACAAGGATATTGCTCGAGGAGGACCTGCGTACACTCGGAGTATTCGAGCGACGAGTGTTAAGAACCATCTTTGCCGGCGTACAGGAGAACGGAATGTGGAGGCGAAGGATGAACCACGAGCTCGCGCGACTCTACGGCGAACCCAGTATCCAGAAGGTGGTGAAGGCTGGCCGGATACGCTGGGCGGGACATGTTGCGAGAATGCCGGATGACTGTCCTGCAAAACAGGTGTTCGCCACGAATCCGGTAGGAACAAGACGAGCGGGGGCGCAACGAGCGAGGTGGTTAGACCAAGTGGAGCGTGATCTGGCGAACGTTTGGTGCCTGAAAAATTGGAGAACGGTTGCCAAGGACCAAGTGAATTTTAGGAATTACGTTCGTCAAGTTATGTCGTGAGACGGAATACTACAGTGAGCGAAATAAGAATAGCGCCACTATGTGTTTTGCTTGTTAAAATATGAATGATTGAAAATTACGAAAATTTTCTTCCACAGATTGTTCTAAATTGCTTAACGGATAAATCAAGCATAAGTTTACTTTTTTTTTACGTAGCAATTGGCGTTGAGGATCAAAAATTTGAAATAAGGGTGCGAAATAAGAATAGAACCACTTGAGTTTTTCCAACAAAAACTAGATTAGTTTTAAAAATTTACTGTGTAAAAGTGAATAATTATGCTTCTACGAGTTATTTGAATAGATAACTGCATTTTAGGAGTTTTCCAGAATTCCAAAGGTTTTCAAAGGTTTTAAAATGGGGGTTTTTAGAGATGCTCCTCTAACGTTAAGCAGTAAGATTTTTGAGCTATAAAACTTTACCAAACTGCTTGATTTCTTCTTTAACACTCATAAGTACGATGCAAAATGATGAAACATAGATTTGAGGCTGAGTTTGAATCCAAAAAGCAGGTTGGAATTCGAAAATACTAATGTTTTTTAATAATCAAATACTATTTCTCTAGTTTTAAGTCATGGATGGCAGCACTATCTTGCTATTAAACCAAATTCATGCCCATTTTTGAATATCTGGGATTAATTAGGGAGTGCTAGACGATTTTGGTCAAGAAATAAATACATGTACCGTGTGAACGCTTTGGAAATTCTAAGATAACTAAATCCAAAAAAATAGAATTGCATCAAGGTCACTAAAAGTGAAATTTTTGAACCGATTATCAGAATAAAGTTATACTTTGGGATGCAGCTTGATGGACCAGACGGCTAGCAGTATTATTGGTATGATTTGCAATTGAATTTGAAGTTGAGATGAGCAGGAATTTTGGCGGTTGAACATTTTTGTGCTGGTGTTTCTTTTGCAAATCCGGAAAAGCTTTCTGCAGCGTGAACTTCCACAAAACTGTAATGGGAAAATACCTCAAAATGATGAATATGGGCCTAAATAAACCTGGAAAATCTAAATTGAGACAAAATTTGGTGTTAACTGCAAGATAGTGCTGCCATCTGCGACTTAAAACTGGAAAAAAAGTGTGGTTTACTGAACAAAATCAAAGTTTTTGATTCCCAACCTTTTTTTCTGATTAAAAATTAATCCCGAATGTTTGTTTCATCAATTCACGTCATTTTAATAAAGAAAGTTAGTAATTTGATAAAGAATTACAGCTCAAATATTTAATTGCTTAACGTTAGAGGAGCATCTCTAAAAACCCCCATTTTAAAACCTTTGAAAACCTTTGGAATTCTGGAAAACTCCTAAAATGCAGTTATCTATTCAAATAACTCGTAGAAGCATAATTATTCACTTTTACACAGTAAATTTTTAAAACTAATCTAATTTTTGTTGGAAAAACTCAAGTGGTTCTATTCTTATTTCGCACCCCTTTTCCACATTTTTGGTCCTCAACGCCAATTGCTACGTCCCAAAAAAGTAAACTTATGCTTGATTTATCCGTTAAGCAATTCAGAACAATCTGTAGAAGAAAATTTTCGTAATTTTCAATCATTCATATTTTAACAAGCAAAACACATAGTGGTGCTATTCTTATTTCGCTCACTGTATCTTTATTTTTTGATATAATCAAGCCGACAAAAACACCCGTGGGACGAATCTGATTACTAACAATTTACTAATAATGAATATTGAAAATCAATTTAATTCTCGATCCAAATTTATTCATTCACAATAAGTTAACAACAAGGACGGAAAAAGTGAGCTAGGAACACGATTTACCCTCCAGACAAGCTATCTTCACCAGTTCAAAATATCAGTATATATTGTAAACAAATCAAATAGTCAGATTATCTCGCATTTTTCTTCCTAATAACATTGTGCCAGAACAAAATTCTTTCTCGATAGTCTTGGCTCATCTGTGACTAAAATTTGATCCAAAATGCACAACATGTGTATTCTCATGTCCGTTCTAAGTTGACCCTCAAGCTGTCCTCTCAACCCGAACTGTAAACAATTCATTAAAACAGTCCTCACAAAACGCTTTATAGATGGTTCTTTCCTCGAGCTGTTATTTAAACCAGCTGGATTTAAAATTCGATTATGTGTTTAGAATATCGTCATTTAATTCCAAGCTTTCCTTCAACTCGCTTGGAATTCCTATCGGTACGCTCAAGCTGTCCTCTCAACTCGCCTTTGAATTTAACCTGTCCTCTCAATTCGCTTGAAGTTCTCATCGATACTTTAAGGCTGACCTCTCAACTGTTCTTTGAAATCCAAGCTGTCCTTTCAACTCGCTAGAATGTTGAATGATATGTTCAGGCTGTCCTCTCAACTCGCCTTTCGATTCCAAGCTGCTCTTTCAACTTGCTTGAATACTTATTGATATATTCAACCTGTCCTCTCAACTCGCCTTTATATTTCAAGCCTTTTGATGACACCGGTGACAAAATTGCATTAAGCCATTAAAAAAGTTCACAAAACTGTGTGAAAAATGTTTTTTCGGGTTGACTCTGGCTAATGAAGACTGGCAGTGTATATTGGATTACTTATATGTACAACACTGTTGGTTTGTTTAACCCGTGACTCCACGTGAAGTTCAGTATAACAGCGAACTGATTTCTCATGTTGAACTCAGTTGCTCTTGTAAAGCGCATTTTTTCCGAAATCTAGTAGCTCACTAAGCATGCCTCGACTGGAGAAAAATTTCCATTTTCTTTTTTTTTTAATTTTCTCTAGGAATTTAAGAGCAATAATGTTTCTAACATCAACACATTTTGGTTCGTGGATTAATGTTAATTGGTATGATTTCTACAGTTTTTTCAACGATTAAGCTCCTGAAGTGCTTTAAACCACATAACTTACTTAACCAAAATTGAGGGGAAGGGCTTCACGTAGGAACCATTCCTAACCTTAAAAACTTCTTCTCGTCCATTGCAAGTCGATCTGTTCAGTTGGTTTGGCGTCCATTGAGAATATACAGATATAACAAGCAATTTGTAAATAAAGAAGATAAGCGTTAAAAAATTTTGAGATATTTTATGTAGCAGGATAAAATTTGCGAATACTTTAATGCAAAAAAAAACTTAAAGTGGCCCTGTTTCTTGTAATTTTGATTCGATAAAGAATGAAATACATTGATATGTAAAGCTTAGTTCTTTTAGAAATGGGACAGTTACGAATGCCTGTATCTAAAAAACCATTCGTTTGAACGAAATACTTTCTATGAAGAAAAAGAAGGTAATGTTATGATCTTTCATGAAAAATTTTGAAAAAAAATATTTACCGTTTTTTGTTAAAGAAATTTCAACTTTATTCTCGGTATCTCCCATTAGCCAGCGCACACTTTTTTCAGTCATGGTATTGATCAGTTTCTCCAACTTATACTTCGTAAAATCTATATTTTAGGTGGCTTCACCCTCCTTCTTCAATTTCTGAGACTTTTTGGTCCAATACTTCTCTGGAAACTGGAAACTGGAAGCATTTTGGTGGATACAGTTAATTCGAAATGAACAAATTTGATTATTTTTTACCACATTTTTGAACGTTTTTTTTTCGGTACCGGTTTTAAAGCTTAAGAGCTTTGGAACTATCAAAAAATAGTTGTTTGATGTTGGATTTCAATGAGTCATCACTCGGCAACACTTTCAGCTTAAAGGAGAAAATTGTTTTGGACATTTCAGCGATCTACCCTTAGTTTTTCGTTTATTGAAAATTAAAAATGCTGGTATGAGACTTGACTTCCTTGATGATCTTTAACCGTTGTTGGCGATCATGTGCTTCTCTCCAATGCTTGATTTAAACTTTGTGGACATTATTGACAGTGTTTGCATACTTATCCACCACAAAAACTCAGTAATTCTTTGAATAATCAACGGTTTTGTCAGCTATCAATTTGATAATGACGTATTTTCAAGGAAACTGTGCAAAATTATTTTTTTCTTTTTCTCTTGCATCGTACATATCTCAAAAACGCGTAAATTTTAAATTTTGAAAAAAATACGTCGAATAGTACTTTTTACAGGAAACAAAATGCTGTCAAAATTTTCAATATCCAATAACTAGTTAACGAGCTATTAGCAAATGAAAGTGTCCCATTTCTAAAAGAACTAAGCTTTATTTTTGCTTCAGATACAGATTAAGATGAAGCAACCAAGGTCGTTTGTCTTCTAGAAGGCTACTTTTTAACCATTGAGGGCCGCAAAGAAATCTGAGCCTCGAATTACCTGTTTCTGGCATTCTATATCCTAGAAATCACAGGAACAAATTCTACAAATTCAGTAACTTAAAGCTACCAAAAGTTTCATGTTTTATTTTGTAGAACATTGTCCCATGAATAAATTCACACCTTTTGAGTTATGCTTCCTTTCACCTTTTGAATCTCTGAGCTACTTCAGTGAAATTTTGCTAAGTAGTTCTACGGAGCATTGAATAGTTTCCGTCCGGACAACACACGTTATCCCAAATTTTCTACCCCTCCCTCTCGAAGCTTTTCACTGTTTGTCTCATTAAATCGGCTTAACTGACATATTCCATCTAACTCATTCCAGAGCTCTGGCAGTTTGTGCGGCATCTAAGAGTAGGATCATTTTCGGACCAAGGAATGTCGGCACCACAGAATGGCAGATGTGATTTTTGCGTGTTTTTGTTTCTAATTTTTGTGTATTTAAGCTCTTTTAGTATGAATCCAAAGTTCTAATATAGGACAAAATTTTTTTTGGAAATATTACAGACTTATTGAGAGCATTTTTTTATCTGTGATTCTGCTGTCATCAAAAACATCGTTTCCCGAACACACGGTGTATTTTGTTGTGTTATGCCGATAGTGGCACTTTCGGGCCAGTTTTAGCACCATATCTAGTGCGCTACAATTTGTGTTGTTTAATGGAAAGCGCTAAATTGTGTGGGCGGTCGTTGGCAGTGGTTTTTCTGAAGCCAGTCAGAGAGAAAGCCAAAGTTTATTATCACTAGTCAGTGAGCCGTCTCGTCCTTTTCTGCGGCCTTCAACCTAATATGTACGAGGAACAGAATCGAGGAAGGGAACGACGACGAGGACGACATTTTCCATCTATTTAATTATGTGTGAAAAGCTCTGGATGCCTTCCAAGTGCCCCTAGACCACAGCACAAACACGCGCGGCGAAAGGTGTGAAACGAACACTTTTGCCCCCATGCCACTACTTTTGCGCCTCATATTTTCCTTACCTCCCTACATTACGGGGTAGACAGGGAAACTATTACAGAATCCATTAAAGTGGCGCTAAGACGATGGTTTGTTTGCTTTATTCTCAATTAAGATAGAAGATATCAATCTAAGATTAATTTTATAGTGATTTTGAAGGATTTTTATTTCTGCAACTTTTCACGTGTTTTATTTGACCTTAGACTGAATATTAGATTGGGCAAATCTTCAAGGAAACTTGATTATTATCCTCATCATTATTTCATTTAAACTGATTTAAAGTCACTGAGGTCCTTGAATTCTCTACCCCAAAGCCTTACAGCTGCCACCTAGCCTACCCACCATGAGAATTGCTTAACCGAGCTCTGGGGGTTAGCAAATCACATCAACTGAATGCTCATTTAGTCTCATCAAAATTCAATTTCACCATTCGATAACCAGCAAGCAGCAGCAGCAGCTTTCGACAGAAGCCTCACGTCGTCATCATAGTCATTGAGAAGAAGAACCCGGCAAAAAGCCAAAGCGAGCCATTGCTAAGAACGTTCGCTTCATCGCTGAGCCACTTCCGGTTTTCCAGGAGCAGCACAAAAACCATTCTCCCAGCTCAGCAAAAACCCTTGCAGCATTTCATTGTCATTGCAACTTGAGCTTGGCAAACCATCCAGTGGAAGAGGAAAACAGACAAATACATATACGGGATAATAAACTCATGTACTTCCATCCATAGCATAGGAAGATCCATATCGAATCGAATAACTTCAATATTGTTTGGGCAAAGATATAGTTGTCTTTCTGACTGACTACTGCCTGTGTGTCTCTCCCAAGTTCTGTTTCTCACGTTGCCTTTATCTTTCATCCCTTTTCCATTGCCATCTGTCCCACTCACGTTTTCCAGAACCATTTTTGCCCGATTGTTGCTGCAGGTGCCAAACAACAAGACCCGGTGATGATAGCATCGGGAAACATACATTCATACTCTATGGAGCCACCACTAAGAGTAGCAGTTATATCTGGAATTGGGTGCTGTACTGATAGTTCAACTAGTCTAAGTTTCTATCCCAGAGAATGGACATTAAAGACGGTTCAGCCGACCGGAGGTCCTCTCTCAAAGCCCCAGGACCACGGCATTTCTTCCCGTTCCAGTTCAGTGTGCTCAAAAGTGATGCCCCACTTCCTACAATGGAACTCGACAATGGCCTGACAAGATGCTCAATAGCTCGTACATTCTGGCGTATCATCTTCCCGATATTTCAAGCTAGCCTCGTTCCGGAATAGGTCAGAATGTTTCAAAGTTATTATTAGGAAATAATAACACTAGCGATATGGGATTCGCTCATTTGAAAGCAACAATTAATAATCGATTTTAAGATTGTTTATCTCAATTATGAGAAGATAGAACATTTAAAAATACAACGAAAAAAACTCCTTGTTACCATTTTGATTCTTCACTTGGAAAAAACGATCAAAATTGTATCCACCTATTCATAACTGGATTGCTCATCTTGGAAGCGACAGTTTCGATTGAAATCTAAAATTAAATGAAACAAACAGAGACAGCCTCCTAGAAGCTAGATGAAAAGTTATCTTCGAGTTCGATTCCGATACCTTCGTTC
Source organism: Uranotaenia lowii (assembly GCF_029784155.1). Taxonomy (NCBI): domain Eukaryota; kingdom Metazoa; phylum Arthropoda; class Insecta; order Diptera; family Culicidae; genus Uranotaenia; species Uranotaenia lowii. Next base: position 358,442,151 of record NC_073693.1, on the reverse strand, counting down.
AATGATGGTATAAATTATCTTGATCATTTCAAAGATGTCATTTGTTCCAATACAAAAAAAAAAACCTTTGGAGAATCGGATGTTGTTGGAAGATTTTATCTTTTAATTTTCAAAATACACTGATTTTCATTTTATTTTTAAAGTGATCAAACCTTTACTTTTAAGTCATATAATAATTAATAAAGAGTTTTGAAATATTATCATCTTTGTCATTTTTGTCATTTTTGTCATTTTTATCATTTTTTGTCATTTTTGTCATTTTTGTCATTTTTGTCATTTTGTCATTTTTGTCATTTTTGTCATTTTTGTCATTTTTGTCATTTTTGTCATTTTTGTCATTTTTGTCATTTTTGTCATTTTTGTCATTTTTGTCATTTTTGTCATTTTTGTCATTTTTGTCATTTTTGTCATTTTTGTCATTTTTGTCATTTTTGTCATTTTTGTCATTTTTGTCATTTTTGTCATTTTTGTCATTTTTGTCCATTTTTGTCATTTTTGTCATTTTTGTCATTTTTGTCATTTTTGTCATTTTTGTCATTTTTGTCATTTTTGTCATTTTTGTCATTTTTGTCATTTTTGTCATTTTTGTCATTTTTGTCATTTTTGTCATTTTTGTCATTTTTGTCATTTTTGTCATTTTTGTCATTTTTGTCATTTTTGTCATTTTTGTCATTTTTGTCATTTTTGTCATTTTTGTCATTTTTGTCATTTTTGTCATTTTTGTCATTTTTGTCATTTTTGTCATTTTTGTCATTTTTGTCATTTTTGTCATTTTTGTCATTTTTGTCATTTTTGTCATTTTTGTCATTTTTGTCATTTTTGTCATTTTTGTCATTTTTGTCATTTTTGTCATTTTTGTCATTTTTGTCATTTTTGTCATTTTTGTCATTTTTGTCATTTTTGTCATTTTTGTCATTTTTGTCATTTTTGTCATTTTTGTCATTTTTGTCATTTTTGTCATTTTTGTCATTTTTGTCATTTTTGTCATTTTTGTCATTTTTGTCATTTTTGTCATTTTTGTCATTTTTGTCATTTTTGTCATTTTTTGTCATTTTTGTCATTTTTGTCATTTTTGTCATTTTGTCATTTTTGTCATTTTTGTCATTTTTGTCATTTTTGTCATTTTTGTCATTTTTGTCATTTTTGTCATTTTTGTCATTTTTGTAATTTTGTCATTTTTGTCATTTTGTCATTTTTGTCATTTTTGTCATTTTTGTCATTTTTGTCATTTTTGTCATTTTTTGTCATTTTTGTCATTTTGTCATTTTTGTCATTTTTGTCATTTTTGTCATTTTTGTCATTTTTGTCATTTTTGTCATTTTTGTCATTTTTGTCATTTTTGTCATTTTTGTCATTTTTGTCATTTTTGTCATTTTGTCATTTTTGTCATTTTTGTCATTTTTGTCATTTTTGTCATTTTTGTCATTTTTGTCATTTTTGTCATTTTTGTCATTTTTGTCATTTTTGTCATTTTTGTCATTTTTGTCATTTTTGTCATTTTTGTCATTTTTGTCATTTTTGTCATTTTTGTCATTTTTGTCATTTTTGTCATTTTTGTCATTTTTGTCATTTTTGTCATTTTTGTCATTTTTGTCATTTTTGTCATTTTTGTCATTTTTGTCATTTTTGTCATTTTTGTCATTTTTGTCATTTTTGTCATTTTTGTCATTTTTGTCATTTTTGTCATTTTTGTCATTTTTGTCATTTTTGTCATTTTTGTCATTTTTGTCATTTTTGTCATTTTTGTCATTTTTGTCATTTTTGTCATTTTTGTCATTTTTGTCATTTTTGTCATTTTTGTCATTTTTGTCATTTTTGTCATTTTGGTCATTTTGGTCATTTTGGTCATTTTGGTCATTTTGGTCATTTTGTCATTTTTTGTCATTTTTGTCATTTTTGTCATTTTTGTCATTTTTGTCATTTTTGTCATTTTTGTCATTTTTGTCATTTTTGTCATTTTTGTCATTTTTGTCATTTTTGTCATTTTGTCATTTTTGTCATTTTTGTCATTTTTGTCATTTTTGTCATTTTTGTCATTTTTTGTTAATCACCAATATTGTTCTATTATCTTGCTTTTTCTCCTGTAAGCAACACACGTACTCAAAGTAACTTACAATTCTGACATTTTACGAATTTTTATTCATTAAGATATAAACATATTTCAGATCTTCCCAATTTGCGGGGACAAACACAATCTCCATTATTTCTCTTATCTTGCTCTCAGCATCGTTACAACTGAATTATGGACCTTGCGTTCGAAATAATACAAAACAATATCAGATATGCTGAGGTTTGATTTCGAACTCTTCCCTGATAAATTTCTATTCCGGCTTCCGCATCACTGAGCAATTTCATTTCGATTCACAGCAAAACTAATGTCAAATAGGCACTAGCTCTGGATTGCTTTGATTGATTTCTACCAATATCCGCACATTGCATTGTGTCGAGTAGAAGTAGAGTAGTCACTCATGGCCGGAGCATCCGCCAACTTTGATAAATTCACTGGCCGCCTTCCTTCAGCCAGCAGCCTTCTATGATGATGATGATGATGATGAATATATGTACGAGTAGGTCCAATGGCAATGTTGGGATGTTAGGAGGCGCTTCCTGGCCAATCGTTTTCTATGTGAGATTTCCGGCGTGGCCAGATCGGGTTCCCTGGGAGTCAGGAGTCAGGCCACACAACCCATTCTGGTGTCTGTCAGTGAGTTCACACACCGACTAGAATACACCCCGGAAGATTTATTATCTCCCGAACAGTACTCTCGGGTGCCGTGATGATGTATTATCTTCACTTGATACGATTGCAAAATTTTGCCCCTCCCTCGATACCCTTGATGCAAGCCGCCCCACGTTGCTTTTTAGTTTCCGTCAAACGCCCTCATTGTCAGGGAATGTGCAACTGTCATCTCGTCCTTGCTCGCTGCCTCGGGCATGCAAACTATCCACGTGCCACCGTGCCGCCACTGTTATTCCTGATTCATCCCGTAGGGATGTGGCCACAGGAATTGGCAACGAAAATCACACCAACCCATAGCTTGCTCGGATCGAACTCTGCCAGCAGCCGCCGGTAATAATTCATACACATAAAATACATCCGTGGCGTGTCCCGTGTGCTGACAGATTTACCACCTCTCAGTGACCCCTTGCCGTTGCCTCGGCTGATTATGGTTTATGGCCGAACCCTTGGTCCCAGGATCAGCAAATAACCTGCCCTGCCCGACTTATGATGATTCCGGGATACCTACTGAATCACAGTTCGACCGAGACCGAAACCAACCCGACACAAATGGTCGGAACCCAGAACATAAATAGATATGTATGCAGAATCGGACCCAACGGTCCAATTCCAGGCAGCAGGGTCACGGATCTCAAACGTCCACCCATTCACCATCCATTGGCACTCGAAGGAAGTTGACACATGCTAATGTGCTCGGAAGCGCGTGGCTTTACCGTTATTATCGGGTTCGTTCTAACGAGGAATCGAGGTCCGTCGACAGAGTGTTGCGCTTGGATGACAGGGATCAGTCGTTCGAGTTGAGTTCGAGTGTTTCGCACTAAATCGAAAATTATCCGTGGCGTGTGAATCAATCAAGTGCTGACGACTGACTACTCAGGGCTGAAGACACTGAGAAACACTGATTCATAACTTGAGCTCCAATCGCTAAACCAAGATTTCATTTGCAGAATAGTTTGAGAAGTTGACATATTCTCAATCGATTGTTGGTACTGTAAACTGGGGAACTTTGATCACATTTTTCATTCATTTATAAATGTTTTAAAAGGGTTTTCATCGCAACACTTTACACTTTCATACGATTTTAAGTCATTTACAGAATTTTAAGGTTCAGTAAAAGCTGCCTTGGGTTGCAAGATGGTGTCAGATGGCAAAATGCGACTCCCATTTGTTTAGCCCTTTCACCCAGTAGGGGAGAAGCGGGCAAAATGCACTTAGACTGCCCGAAATTTGTATAGGAAATTTAAAACCTGTGAAATGTTATGCGCTGCAGGCTTAAATTGATCCTAGCATGCCAAATTTAGGCCCGATCGGATCACGGGAAGGTGTAGCTCAACGAGCCTCAAGTTTGTATGGGATTTTGAGACATTTTGTTGGGGAGAAACGTGAAAAACCAGTTTTAAAGTAATAACTTTAGTTCCTTTCGGTCGATTTCGGTTGAAAACGGTTTTTCATAAAGCCTTATTTATGACAAATATTTCATCCGAAGACTGCAAGCTTAGTTCTTTTAGAAATGGGACACTTTCTTTTGCTAGTAGCTCGTTGACTAGTAATCGGACATTAAAAATTTTGACAGCAGTTTGCTGCTTGTGAAAAGTCCTATCCCAATGTGGTGGAAAGAGATGTGTATATAGGTTGGTCCTATCCAACCTTTTTTTTTTTAATATAAAATTTACGCGTTTTTGAGATATTTACGATGCAAGAGGACAAGGAAAAAATAATTTTGCACAGTTTCCTTTAAAATCGATCATTATCAAATTGATAGCTGACAAAACCTATTTATTCAAAGAATTACTGTGTGTGAGTGGTGGCAAAGAATGTAAACACTGTTACTGTCTGGACCTGAGGAGGCCAAACCTAAGCCCTCGAGTCCCTGGTCGTTCCTCTGGAGATTCAGTGGATGGTGGGCACACAAGGCTTTCTTTTCTGGCAAGCTCGATCTTGAGCAGGAACGGGGCTCCTCAGGGTCGGCTTTTACAAATGCTGCTGATCAAGGACAGCTCGGAATGGATTCGACACTCTACCACTAATTGATTTTTGTGTGTTTTTATTGAATTACCTTTGTATTTTGTGTGGCGGGACGGCCGTTGGGCCGGCCTTTGCTGCTGCTTACGCTACTCCTCGGAACGCTCTGGGATGTGGATATTTCGTGGCTAGACAGTTGACAAGAATTGGTGGTATTAGCTCTGCCAATTCCTCGTCAGCTCCTCAGGCCGGAACAGAGGTGGAGTTCCGTTCAGCTTTCCAAATGGTGGTTTCCCTTCGGGATTAGATATTGTTGTCTGCCAAAATGGTCCAAATTGTTGAAACGCGGTACCATATTGGAACCTCCCCGATACTTGTTGGTCCCGGAGGGCATGAAGCATATGCTCCAAAATTTTTTGACCTGGTGGATAAAAGGCCGATAAAACTTCTGCGAGGACTACCAAGATCATCACTTTTACCTGATTCGCTCTTCTCAACTGCGCACTTGTGTTTTTCCGCTATCGGACTTTGATGAACTTTTATTTTAGACTTCTATAAGTTCAACCCTTTAATTGTTAGGTTAAGTCCTCTCGATACGCAGCCTGGCTATCTTGGCGGTCAAAGCGGAAAAAGATCTTTTTAGTTTTATTTTTGGTAGCATTGCTCTCATCGGGCCGATTATACCACTTTTTTTAACATCTTTAACCTTTTTAATTTGTTTATCGCAACGGTAACAACACTTTCAAAAATGTCTACAAAGTTCAAATCAAGCATTCTAGTGAAGCTCATGATCAGCAACTACGGTTAAGGGTCACCAGGGAAGTCAAAGATCATACCAGAATTTTTAATTTTTAATAAGCCAAAAACTAAGCGATCTACACGATCGCTGAAATGTCCAAAAAAAATTTCTCCGATAAGCTGAAAGTGTTGCCTAGTTATGATGAGTCATTCAAACCTTACCTCAAACAACTATTTTTGGCTAATTCCAGAGCTCGTGAGCTGTATAGCCGGTACCGAGCTTATGAACAAGTTCAAACAAATTCCAGCGTTTGAATCCTATACCATGTCTGCTCGTGGCAAGATCCCGAGCATATTAAAGAATGTTTTTATTGGTTGTTTTGTATAAAATGTTATAATTTGCCAAGATCATGTGGAAAAAAACAAAAATTTTCAAAACGAAAATTTTGGTTTTCATTGTTTCTAAAACCCCAAATAGAGTAATCTTGTATGTACCCTTCTCAATCTACGATCTTTAACCGATTATACTTTAAGTTCAATCTCATGAAGGTTTTAGTTACCGTAATCCGGGGTAATATTGATCACTTTTTTTCAATATTTTTCGATTATGTTTTCTGTTAAGGGAAATGTGACATGTTTTATATTTTTAAAACCACTACTGGACTCCTATGAACGTAAAACATGGATGCAGAAATTTATTGGACCTCTTTAAATTTGATTTAAAAATCGTTTTCGTCGCTGTTCAGAATTTGATGCTTTGGGGTGACATTGATCAGTCTTTATTCTGACGGTTTTAACGCGTTTTCTTGATCATAAAGGATACAAAACACCTTCATAATATTTAAAAATGCTAGTCTATCAATTTAACCTTGATTTTTAACGTTTTATTTCAAAAATAGTTATTATCGAAAAAAGAACTAATATGCTGCCTACATTTAGGGGCAAAAATAATTATAATTGCAAAATAGTTAGAGCTTCAAAATACAAATGAACATTTTACCTTCACACATTCCCCTAGGCCCTCCCACTATATCCATTTTCATTTTTTTCTTCAAAGTTAACGATTTGATAGGGTTCCTATCTGTTTTTCCAATACGGGCTTACTCTTGGAAAATGTCCTTATTTTTTAAATATCAAAAATATATCATTAAATGACTATAAAAATAGCACTATAACTGTTCATATACAAAGAAAAGAAGTTGTTCTTTCACCTTAAACAACCCGTTTGCTTCTAAAAGCTTGTTGGAATCATCAGGAGAGCTGTTTGTTTGCGAGCCTTGAAAAAATAGATATTTTAAGATTTTGAAATTAGATTTTTTAGTAACAGAAAAAAATTTCAAATACAAACCAAATTTTGCCTATTTGATACTCAATTAATAGGCTTTCAAACGTAGAAAACAGTTTTCAAGAATTCAAACTATAGACTGAGCTATTGATGATAATGTGGACAAGTTTCATGTTGGTCAAAGTTACCCCGGTGATCAATGTTACCCCGTTTTACGGTACTTCGTTATTGTCAGATTTTGCCAGCAGAAATTTTATTAAAAACGCTTTAAAGTGGCTCAAAAATAATCTGGTTTTGTTTATTTTGAAACAGCTGTATCCACTAAACTGCCCTCAGTTTTTTTCAAAGAGAAGTGTTGGACTTATTTAAAATTAGCAGAAATTGAAGGAAGAGAACTTAGCTGTCTAAAATACAGATTAGACGAAGTAAAAGTTTGAAAAACTGATCAATAACATGACTGGAAAAAGCGGAATTTTTTCTTCCAAAAAACGAAAAATATTTTGTTTCAAATTTTTTCATGAATAATCATAAGATTACCTTCATTTCCTTCATAAAAAAGTATTTAGATCAACCGAATGGTTTTTGAGATATACACATTCGTAACTGTCCCATTTCTAAAAGAACTAAGCTTAAGAATATCAGATAAGGAATCCAAATAAGTTTAAACCTTCAAAAATGATCTCGAGTTGACAATACTCACAAAAATAATCAAACTGAAGGAACAACACAAGGCTTGAAAATCTCAATAAATTTAATCTCTATTTTAAAATCTAGACGAAGATAAAAGGAAATATTTATTTTTAAAGAATCACTCATGGAATTCGCAACTCATCTACAATAATGTTTTTATGATGAACATGGTTTGAGAATGGACGCTCAATTGAAAATTGATATACTGAATTCAGGATTTTTAATTCAGCAGAGGATAATTATAAAAAAGAAGTACCTCAGAATCAATAGTATAAGACTTTGATTCTATCAACTGGAACAGTTTCGATTCGTATTTGAAACCTTATACAGATTTTTTTTCTTGAGGAGTTTAAAGCATCGTTTGGAATTTGGAATACAAATTCAATAGAGAAACTCAGTATTGATTGGTCAAATTTAAGCCACTACAAAAGTTTTTTTTTTCGTTATTTTTGCTTTTCTCAAAATAAGCTATCGGAAAGAGAGGGCATACAAAAATTTTGCATTAACTTATACTTATGCTTTTAAAGTTAGTATTCTAGATTGACCAATGTTTCGAATTATTTTCAATGTTTTTTTTTTCATTGTTTTTTTTTTAATGATACCTGATATTGGCCGCCTAAAACTCGGGAGTGTTTTTAAATAAAGTCTTTTATTCAATTTAAGTGAACATGAAGCTTTCAAGCGCCGATGTGGTCTAGCGGATAGGCTGGCGCGAGTCTGGTATTGGTACGCCAGGCGTACTGGGTTCGATTCCCGGTATCGGCAAGTAAAACTTTTGGGTTCGATTCCCTTAAGTTGCCGACAGGTAAGATGTGTTTCATTCTATAACTGACTATATTATAGGAATGTTCAATCAGTTGCAAGCTGGTCAGGTATATACACGGATGCCGGAATACCTGTAAGTAAACTAGCCCACCTGATTGATTCGTTCTTCCAGAATATACCTACATCAACACAATACATTCATCCATAACAGTTCAAACGAAGCCATGGGCTCCGGGTATGATGGCGCGCTGCATTGGAGATTTGTCGAACATAAGAATCTAAAGAATGCATGTGAGCACATACTTTGGCAGAAACTGCGGTGAATCCGTGCACCCATGGTGGATTACCAACATACATACATACATTTAAGTGAACATGAAGCTTTCTATAAATTGCAAAGTTCCTCAAAAATTAAGTTAGTTTTGGAATATATTGTACTTTTACACACATGACGTTTGTTCTAATTGAAATTGAAAATGTTCTTTCTCCAAAAACTAATAATTATTACTATTTATTCAAATTTCGACAAAGCTTAGC